>NW_024543833.1:0-342500 GCF_018167655.1 Microtus oregoni | reverse complement strand
GTTACAAGATACATGTATTTAATACAAAATGTGGTTGATCATTTAGGGAATGATGCATGGTAGATGTCACCCTTTAGCTACTAAATGCTAATTATCCTAAGTCTGCTCTGCCAAATTTTCCTTCTATTTTAGGTATAATTTTTGAAGGAAATAAAAAGGAATTATATATGCTATAAAAATGTAGAGTGTGCATAGCTTTCCAAGAGGTAGCAAAAATTTGCATAAAACTATTGAATAATTTGTTGTTTCAAATAGTTCACAGAGATTTAATGGGGGAATCCAAGTTCTACAATCTGAGATCGTTTCTTGGTAGAAAACTGAACTCCTTACATTGCATTGAGCAACTCGTATCCATAATTTTAATAAATATCATTTTAAAATCTTTTTTTAAAGATTTATTTATTTATTATGTATACAACATTCTGCCTCGATGTATGCCCGCACGCCAGAGCAGGGCACCGGATCTCAGTTGTGAGCCACCATCTGGTTGCTGGGAATTGAACTCAGGACCTCTGGAAGAGCAGCCAGTGCTCTTAACCTCTGAGCCATCTCTCCAGCCCCTTTAATAAATATTTTTGAGTTGGAAGTTCGATAACTGCTAATGGGTCCAAGTGTAGATGTGTTAAGTCTAGCAAGTCTCTTAGAGCTATATGTTCTTCATGTCACATTCATAGTTCCTAGATTTCTTAAAAACTGAATTTCTATCTTTTGCCTTCCTTTCACTTGGATGGAATTTTGAAAGAGGTTCCTGGGCTTGCTTGAGAAGGTGCTCATGTCCTCGTATCCATTCAGGCCAGAAACCTCTGGCGGGCCCTCAGAACCCTGAGAAAGGTGGCCAGAGTGGCTATAAACCACTCGATGACCCACTGTTCTTTAGTATGCAGATGGAAATAAAATGCTAAAAAGACGTAAGCAAAAGCACAGACAGGATCCATGGTCACATAAACATTCCGTGGTGCCTGGAGCTCTGTCAATAGTTACATTGGTAATAACACCTACTCATAATGTTGATATATTGCTAGTCCCTTTCTCACAATAATTAATTTGATACAGATTCCCAGAGAAGCTTGTTCCATATTGATTTTCCATATCACAATCTTACCCTCACATTACTCAGGGAAGTGCATAGGTAGTAGGTTATGTGATATTATTATCATGTATTGAATGGAGGAATGGGGAGGAAGTGGTCAGGATGAATACACTACTGAAATATGCAACTTTCAGAAGGATATTGTTGAGTTGATACTGGGCCACAAGATTGTTATTGTGATGCCTTTAAAAATGTACTTCATTTAGTCTATTACTTAATCTATTTTGAGGTGGAGTCTCTTTATATTTCTCAGGCTGATCTCAAATCCATAAACTCAAGCAAGCTACCTGCCTCAGCCCCCTGAGATACTGCTAGTGGGTGCCATTGCTCCTGGCTTTGTATGTTTAAAACTTCAGAGGGTTGAAGGCAGGATTTGCTTTTGTATGAAATTTTCATTCTCATGGTGATCATGAATGTAATTACCAGGACATTTCAGTGGTGATGCAGAGAAATAAATATGTCCATTCTCAATGACAGTCATTGTATTAACTGGTCCCTACTATAAATGCTATGCCCTCAGCTGTCCTCTTACTTGTAAAAATTGATTAGCCTGTAGTCTTCCTATTGGAATACAATTTGAGAAAATCACAGAATGAGCACCTATATTTTAGTATTAATTCATGTAGTCATAACCAGATTCTATTCACTTGGCAGTGTCAAAAACTAAAAAAAAGTCAAAGAGACCATGTGTATACGTGACTCGCTGCTTTGGATAGTAGCAGACAAAACTACTACACCCAGTGCCTCCTCATCTGTGGAGAGATTCCTTTCCATGTGACAACCATTGGCTTTCCTGACTACATGAGTCTGTGTGCTTTACTTACTTGCTCCACACTTAGCTTAGAATGCCCCGTACATACTAGACAGTTTGCCACTCCGGTCTCTGCTCTCTGGTTGCTCCAACTAAGAGCGGGAGACAAACCAACCAAACTGGATTGTATATAAAATGATTTGAATGTATATAAAATGCCACCCAGGCCACACCCAGAATTTTCATACTTAGGAGGCTAAGGCAGGAGGACCACAAATTTCAAGCTAGCCCATGCTAGATAGTGAGACCTTACCTCAAAACAAAACCCAAATAGGAAAACATAATACAGTCAAGTGGGGCTTACATAACTATTTCTAGCATTTAATTCAATCATCATTTTGGTAGATTACCAGTACAATATTTAACTCTTTTGAATAAGCAGAGCATGAGAGAAAAAGATAACTTTTCAAACTGTCTGGCAAATCAGCGGTCAGGTTTTGCTTTTATATGAATTTTTCATTCTCATGGCAATTATGACTGCAACTGCCAGAAAGTTTCAGTGGTTACGTAGAGACACAGATATGTCTGTCTATCCTCAGTGGCAGTTTTTGCATTAACTGGTCCCTGATATAAATTCGGTTTATCTGCAACATTTATTTCTGTGGAGTTGTTCCTCATTCAGTTCAAGATCCCCTTTATTCCAAGCTTTCAGCCTTAACGATGTTATTTTTAACAATTTAAAGTTGACATTTGCAATGGAGTTTTTAAATCCTCTCTGGAAAAACATCACACATGGTAGCTGTTGTGTTGTGTATGATTCAAAGGGCCAAGTGAGATGGTCTTAAGCAACCAAAAAGCAGCAGAACTTTCAAAGCACACCAAGTCAGACGGAATTAAACGGAGAGCAGCTCGGTCAAAACATTACCAACTCAAAACTAGATGACAGGATTTTCTTGCAATCCCAGAGTGGGTTCCGCATCTCCACTTTGAATAACTTCAGTGAAGTTAAGTGATTTGAAATTGAAAGCAGTGGGGTAAGCTGGCAAGAGGGCTCAGAGCTATTGCAGGTCAAGGAAATGAGGAAAAGAGGCATCCTCCTGCCGTTCAGTCCCTCGGACTCTGAGCGCAGCCACATCTTGCTATCTGTATAGAAGTTTTAAAATCAATTTGATTTCCACGGATATGATTCTATAGTGTACTTAATATGCTGGGGATGGATTTCCAAGAATAGTAAGAAGCAGTTACACTTCTCATGAATATATAGCACATGAGGCACTCTGATTTATTATTCCATTCGATTTTAGAACATGCTTATGATTTAAAAAAAAAAAAGAAGAGAAATTTTTAAAAGCCAGAGAAGTAGATCTGAATTTTTGTTCTCTCACTTGTAAGAAACTTAGGGTAAACAACACAAAAAATATTACAAAGCTCTGTATCTAAGTTCATCTGCCTATAGAATATGATAAACCCTCTGATTTATTATGAACATTATTTTTAGAAAACATATCTTGAAGCCTTTCAATATATGTACTCAGATTAAACAATCCCTGTATTTAGCTTTCTATTTATGAATTTTTTCTTTATGCTAATTTTTTAATTTATCTGAAACTTTGAGATAGAAAACGATGGAAAGATTTCTAGGGAAAAAATTACGAGTATCGAGATGGTGGAAAGAGCAAACCAAGTTCTTCAAGTTGTTCTCTGACCTCCACATGCACGTGTTACATTCATGCATGTCCCCAGCCATACGCACACACAGACACACACACACACACCTCACACACAAAAGAAATAAAAGTAAATGCAAAACAAATAGAAACATTACATAGTGTTAACTCATAGAATCTATTCTAAAACTCAAGAAAAATCTAAATTGAACTCAAGGGTCATGGATGAAAGTAAGAAGTAACATATATACAACTAATGATGGGATTTGCTTGTTTTTTGAGCCACAGTCTCTATACAGGCAGGCTGTCCTCAAATTCATGGTCTTTCTGACTTACAGTCCCTCCTGATTGCTGGGACTACAAGAATGTGTAGCCACAACCAGCTCCAATAATACATTTTGGGTATGCATCGCGAAGTGTGCCACTGCTGGGCTTTATCGTGACCTCCCTGGCATTACACTCTCCAACAATCTCTTTTCACCAGTGGGGTAGTACTCAGCTAGCCTGTTCTTTAGTACACCCATTTTGGTGACTTTTTGTTTTGTTTTGTTTTTTGTGACCTTACAAAAGTATCAAACATCACAGAGAAGTAGTTTAGTGTAATACCAAGAAAAAAGCAGGCATCTGTATTCCACTGACAGAGGAGAAAGTCATTTAACTTCGCTCCCTATGTGACTTATGACTTTGTGATGTGTTTCGGGTTGTTTGTGAGTATATTTTTGTGCATGTGGGGGCACTTGTGTGCGTGCACACATGGAGACTGACGATCAGCATTGAGTGCCTTTCTTGGTCAGCAAGAGGCAGGGTCTCTCTCTCATTTGAACCCAAACGTCTCTGATCTTCTAGTCTAGCTAGCCAGCCTGTGCAGGGGAATCTCATCTCTCGCTCTCTGGGATACAGGCCAGCCACGACATCCACCTGTGTTAGTGGGTGCATGGGATCTGAACTCCAGCCTTCATCTTTTACCTGCTAAGCAATCTCCCTAGCCTCTGTATTTTGTTTTCTTATTCCTGGATGCAAGGAACCTTTTAAAACCTCGTAAATGTGCTAAATGTTCAATTATTCCAGTTTAGAATAATTTTGAATCCATCTAACTTGTACCTCTAAGATACATTATAAGGAAAAGAGAAAAGGTGTAGAAAAGTCTTAAGCCAAAATCAGTTATTAAAATTCGGTGTTTATTTTGGGAGCTCAACAGGCCTGTTTGGCAAATTCCGGGCCGTGTGGAGAGAGTACTGGAAGGCAGGGGGGCAGCAGAGCAGCCATCCGGGTGGAGATGATGTGATAGTGTGTTGGGAACAGAACACAGACAGGAATGCAAGAGTCCCCAGGGCTGTTGAAGCATTTGCTTGCTGGACATGGCCATCTGAAAGTGTGAATACATGTGTATCTTATATATAGAAGCTGTCCCCAATCCAAATGCGTGTATCTACTGAAGTGACCTTCCGAGGATACATGCTTTCTTCCTGTGCAAGCAAACATCTTCACCAAGTGTTTTCAGTAACAGTATCGGGAGGATCAATGTGCTGGCTTCTGGGGCTGCTGATGGCAGAGTCCCTGAGAGCTGTGTGTGACTCAAGGAAGATTTGAGGAGATAGCTAAGCCAAGGTGTAGGATGCCAAAGAGGGGAGGCCTTTCAGTAGAAGGGATAGGCAAAAGCCAAATCTTTTACTACTTATTTTAAAAATTGGATTTGATATTGTGCCCCACACCGGTAAGACACCCTGCATCCTAGGGTGAACATGCAGGTTACAGTCTTTAAATCTGATTTATTTAACGCAAAATGTAAAGATTTGTTCTTACTCTTTGAAATTTTTAGACATGTATACAATATTTCTTGATTATATCTACCTCTCATAACTCCCTTCCAACTTCCCCCAGAATCCTCCATCATATCTCCCTCCCAAAGTCATGTCCTCCTTTTATAACTGTTTATTCATTCATTGCTGTTTTTAACCCACTGAGTTCAATGGGATCATCCATAGGGGCTTGGAGAACCTACCAGTGACCACACTCCTAAAGGAATGTGACTCTCCCTCCCCACCAGCCATTAACTGTCAGTAGCTGCTCAGCTAGGGGTGGGAACTTGGGATTCCCTCCCTAAGCCTTGCTGGAATTTTTACCTGGCTTGATCTTGCACGGATCTTGTTCAGGTAATCACAGCTACTGTGAGCTGGTGTGCAATAGTCATGTCATATGCAGAAGACAGCATGTCAGAGCTCTCCTCCAAGTCCTCTGGTTGGCCCGTTCTTTCCACTCTCTGTGACTTGGGTGGGGAGGGTGTCCCATCTATGCTGAGCCCCCAGAGTCACTCACTCCCAGCACTCATTGAGCAGCTAAGAGTCTCTGCATTGGCCACTGCTCACTTCAGTAAGAAGCTTATCTGAGCAAGGTTGGGAGCAGCACAAATCCATGGCTATAAACACAAATCTTTAGAGTAGAGTTTGACTGCACAGTCACAGAATAGGGTCTCCACCGAGGACCAACAAGTTCCCTGGCCATGCTTTGGGCCATGTCTACAATGCCCGGCTTGAATTCTTTCCTGTAGGGCAGGTCTGAAACCCAGGGGAGTTCAATTTGTTGCCTCTGTAGGCAGCCTTGCCACTCCTGCGCCAGGGTTGTAGATCACATCTCAGCCAGTGTTTCAGCATGTGGGTCCGGTACTAAGACCATTGATGCTTTTTCTCTTCCAGAAGCCTGCCTAGCCCTTTTCAGCACTAGGAAAACAAGCATTCAGAGAGAGTTTCAATGGCATCTATGTCATTGGCTTCTTTTTCTGTCCTGTGCCCATCAACAGAACATGGCATCTCATCTATTCATGTGGCCTGGGAAATGAGTGTGCCTAACTTGCATATGGTCCTACATTTCATCTCTAGCCAGTAAGATAGAAATAAATCATTAACATAAATAGAAAAAATGAAACACTTTTGTAGTAAAATTATTATTGTAGTAAAGTTAATAAATTCTAATATATGTGATATTTTATTGGAAGCCAGGGCAGACATTTATGTTAATTACTGTTTTCCATGTTTTCGCTAGAATTCACACTATGTGTTTTCACACAGAAACTTTGAAACTGTCAGACATGAGCAGAACCTATTTTTTATTGGGACATCATAAACTTCCCAACAGAACTGAAAATACAGTTAGCCTGATTAAGTCTGATTTTTTTTAAATTAATTGAAATGTATTTTTTTTCACTTAAAAGAGTTAGGTTTAACTATAAGAATTAGTTTAAACATCCCCGTGGCATTTGAAGATTTACAATAGCATTGGTTGGTGTTCCTTTCACAAACTGGAATAAATTAGTACGACGGGCATTTGTGGGAAGCATTTTCAGCGTACCTGGGATAGGGTGATGGGTGTTCCTGCCTTCAGAGAGCAAAGCGCCTAGTCAGGAAGCAGAAGGGTAAGGAAAGACACTTAGAACTGTGGCCCAGGAAGGGAGCGATCATCATCCGCATTTGCAGATTCTGAGACCGGGTCATGGAAGCAGTATCTTAGTCCTGTCGGGTGCTGTAACAAAAATACCTCACTAACTTAAACAGTATTTATTTCTCAGAGCTCTAGACACTGTGAAGTTCAAGATCAAGGTACCAGCAGACCACAGTGCCTAGTGAGGGCTTCATAGGAGATCCGCAGACAGCAGTTTCCTTGCTATGCAGGACATGATGAAACAGAGCCCTGACAACGGCACTGATCCCATTCATAAGGGTTCTGTCTTGATGACCTAATCAGCTCCATAAGCTGAACTGCCTCAAACCATCCTCTCAAAGATAGAGAGTGAGAAATCCTCGGTCCATGCCAAGGAGACTTGGATGGAGTTTGGCTTTGGAATAGAAAGTGGGAAGAGGGTCAGGCACCCGAGGCAAGACAGACAGTACAAGGCAAACACAATCCACAGTGAGAAACAGGCCTGGATGCAGTGAAGGATGAGCTGGGGGGGCAGGAACACAGGTTATAAGAAGACCTGGAAACTCCAGAGGAATTTAGAGTGGATATTTTTTCCCCATTGATGTCCAGCGGATCCATTGAACAGGAGTATGCCACGATATACAAGAGAAAGTGATTACTCTTGAGCCTATAAAGGCTGTGCTTGTGTAGTGACTGGCTGATTCTTTTTGTGTGTATATGTGTGCGGATTTTTTTCTTATTGAGCTCTATATTTTTCTCTGCTCCCCTCCCTGCCTCTCCCCTCCCCTTCAACCCTCCCCCAAGGTCCCCATGCTCCCAATTTACTCAAGAGATCTTGTCTTTTTCTACTTCCCATGTAGATTAGATCCACGTATGTCTGTCTTAGAGTCCTCATTGTTGTCTAGGTTCTCTGGGATTGTGGTTTGTAGGCTGGTTTTCTTTGCTTTATATTTAAAAACCACTTGTGAGAGAGTACATATGATAATTGTCTTTCTGGGTCTGGGTTACCTCACTCAAAATGATGTTTTCTAGTTCCATCCATTTGCCTGCAAATTTCAAGATGTCGTTATCTTTTTCTGCATGTAGTACTCCATTGTGTAAATGTACCACATTTTCCTTATCCATTCTTAGGTTGAGAGGCAGTTAGATTGTTCCGGGTTCTGGCTATGATAACAATGCTGCTATGAACATAGTTGAGCACATGTCCTTGTGACACGATTGAGCATCCTTTGGATATATACCCAAAAGTGGTATTGCTGGGTGTTGAGGAAGGTCGTTTCCTAATTTTCTGATAAATCATCACACTGTGTGTGTGAATTTTAGCCCCTGCGCATTTGGTTTCCTATTTATGTCAACTGAAGCGTGGCACATCCTCACATCCATCCCTCTTGTCCATTTTCTGATGGCTGAGTATGGGCAAAACCAGGCAGGATGGAATATCTCCCAGAACACGAGGCCACCTGAGCTGGAGGACCCCAGAGAGAATGGGAAAGCGGAACTATGTACCCGGGCCTTGGCTTCAGGTTGCATTTGGTTGTCATGGGGTTGGTCCTGCCTGGCTCACTCTCAGCTGTGGTGAGCACCATTCATGGGATCATGAAGGTAGCACAAGAAGGTGATACATCCCTACTCAGCAGCTTTGGGTCTCATCCCTCCCCCAGTGCATTTATATGCTAATGATTCATCCCTTTCTCACTTCGCACTACTTGGGTTTCTTCTACTGCCTGACATGTTTGAGGCCAGGGCCCTGAGAAAGATATCCATTCCATGCACAATGTTCTGTCCTCTATCTCTAAGGAACTGAGGTCTCTCGGCTTCTTCCACCTTCTCTGCTTGTAAATACTTCTTAAATGATGAGTGTAGGGAAGGAAGGTAAGCATTTTAATTTTGGGGATGTCTCCAAACCCATTCATTAATTTTGAAAAGTGAAATGCATCTAACCTGATGGAATATTTATAAAAATTGGAGGCCCATTGTCAACTAAATCACATTTATTTAATCTAGTATTAGACTGCCTTTTTTTTTTTCCCAACCAGATGGAAAACATTAGCAGTAATAGTGAACAAACATCCAGGCTCCCAGAGGTCATTTTTAACCACCATTAACAATCTGGTTTTCACAGATTAGCAATAATGCAGGGAGTGGCAGTCCAGTAAAAGATGCACAAGGTGCAGCTGAGACTGCTCTGGCCTTAGTTACCTAACACCTAGACGCTTCTCAGAAACTCGTTGGAAAGGGAACATTTACATCTTCTAAGCTCTAAATGGGCCTTTTTTCCCCCTCAGAATGCAGTAAAACCTCTATTTGAAATAGACACTAATGCAAAATGTTAATAAAACCTCCACAGAGCTAATGAAAAGGCCAGTCCATGGTCAATGGCACCATCAGATTTTCCTGTAGTCAGTATTCTTCCATTGATTAGCTATTGATTTAGGGGTATTCTCTGAATATAATGCTAGTAATTACGAAGGGGAAAAAGAAACATAGCTATATCTATTTTAATTTTTAAATGTATCCATCCAATTGGAATGTAATACAAGATAAACAGTTCCCAAAATATATCAAGGAACCAAAAGACCTGGTCTACAACATGGCAAGAACGTGGCTTCTAGATGTGGTTTCACGTCCATCTGAGCCATGTTTTGAAAGTTAGACTGAGAACGTTGTAGAATGGGACAGTGCCATCTCAGTGCACGTGAGCACGCACAGAGGCAGGCACCTGCTCGCTCTTCTCTGTTTGGACTCAGCATTGCATCAGGAGGGAACCTCTGTACTGGTCAGTTGATGCACACAGGCAGAGCTGCGCCTGGCACACATTTATCTTGTTTCAAACATCACCATGCTCGGTTTGCATATTAATGGTTTGTAACCCACCTATTACTTTTCTAGTAGAGAATCGGATTTCTTAGGGATTCTATTGAGGTCTAGAATCAGGATGCTTCACAGGTATTTTCCTTACCACAAAGAGAAGAAAACCAAGTTGTCAAGGTTCCAGGGTGCCCCTGAAGCTATAGAGAGAGGTCATGTTCGAGATGTACCGGAATGAAGTTGTGTGACTACGGTCTACTTGTTAGAGAATGTCTTCCATTAAGGAACATGGGGGTGTGACGGATGTAATAGGCCCCACCCCCGAGTATGCGTCTACTTGAGAATATTTAAATGTATGAATCAGTTGCATATAAGTCCTTTGAAGAGAAGCACGTACATCCGTGTGCACCTTCACACACTGCAGAGAGTCAGCATGTAGAATACAGATGTCCGTCCATGGCATAGGTTGCTGCTTTGTGGAGAAATCCTTCGTCTTTTATAGAAATCTTAACTTGGCAGTGAGATCTTCCGGTATTCCAACAAGTGCCCCGGGCCATTACACTCCATTTCTTTCTGAGGGAAATGAATAAATAGCGAGAAGAGAATTGAAGTGATACATTCTGCTGGAGCCATGACTTAAAATTTATGTCCTCCTGGTTTTTTGTTTGTTTGTTTGCAACAACAGAAGACAACTTACTGAGGGCTCATTGTACGTCCAGCCCCTGTTAGGCACCAGCTGGTTTTAGAGAAGAAACAGGGCCTTTACCTCCAGCGGCATTGGCCTCGTCGATGAAGAAATATCTGCAGGCATATGGGAGGTGCCTCACCTCTGGGAACCAGTGCGGGGGATCCATAAAACCTTGGAGAACCGTTACCTGCATGAGTACACCTCTTCAGACAAAAGCCAGAGCTTAATCAGCCATGTGGCTGTCACAGACATTTGCATGAAATTTGAAAACACAATTATCTAATTAGCCGAATGAATGGGCTAAACCTTTGGTGTATTTTCTGACTCTTGAACTGTAGTGAGTACACTATTTAGTTTGCCGTTGTTCTTGTTAGCACACAGCAAAGCACGAACGGTCCAACCTTCATTCATGATCCAGACGGCTGGCTAATTTCGTTTGGCTTACAAACTAGCAGATAGGTTACACTTCACATCTCTGCTTGCAGTGCGCATTTCTTTCCAGCCAGCTACCAATGACCTGGAAACCCTCAGGTTGACCAAGACAAGTCAAGGACTCTCCATGCTTTCTTTTCTGCTGTCCCAAATTTAGGGGGCCCGAAAGTTCAGGAAACTTCTGCCAGTTGTGCTCTCAAGGGCCTTCCAGGAGAGCATGTGTCCTCACTTCAGTGATCCTGTTCTCCAAGAACCAAACAGGCTCTCCTCATTTCCTAGAGGGCTTCTGCAGATCAGAGGCGTGGTGCCCATTCACAAGAACAGCATTTAGTCCTGGGAATAGCATTAGTCCTAATGTCAGGTTAAATTAAATAAACACCTTTTCTAGATGTAAAATAAATAAATGAATGAATAAAAAGAAAAGCTGGGGGAAAGTAGTCCATGCAAACTAATATTTATCCTGTGTTTTTTTTTTAAGGTGAACACACACAAGAAACCAATTCACCTCATTCACTCAAAAAGGATGTAGAAAATATGGGGAAAGGTAAGAACAAGTTTGAATGTTGTATACTTCTCTTAGCTTTTAAAGAGTACAGAGATAATAAGAAGATATTTTTGTTCTGCACCATATTTTAAGCCTGACAAGCAACATATGAATAATATATGGACCATTGGGTGGATATAATTGAGATTAATGCATACATATCAATCAATACATGACACTGTAATATGATACTTTAAAATAATATATTACATTGATTTATATTCATGGATTTCTGCACAAAATCTATCCTATGTCTATGCAACATTTTTTAAACTGGTAAAATATTTTTGTCTTATAATAACAAATTGCCCTGTGGAACAGTTCTCCGGAGAGTTGTTTGTAAAGATTAGTAAAACTGCCCTTCTTCCTTCTCTGCTAGAGGAACTTCAGAAGGTTTTGTTTGAGCAAATAGACTTACGGAGGCGACTGGAGCAGGAGTTCCAAGTGTTGAGAGGAAACACGTCCTTCCCCGTGTTCAGTAAGGAATCCCTTTCCTTTCATTCCGTGTGTGGTGTTTGCTGGAATATCTACGGTTAGGCTTAAGAGTGTGCGTGTCAGCCGGAAGTGCCCGCACAGCCTTCCCACGCTGTGCCGGGATCATAAGCATGCACGTTAATCCCTTTCTGTGCTTTGAATTGACTCAAAGATCATTTGCTATTTATGCTCTGATATATGGGCAGCTATGTCTGTGCATTTAAAATATGTATGTAAACACGTAATTCAGTATGAAATGTATTCACATATTCAAGTATGTCCATTTATATATTTTAATACACAATGATCCTTTGGTATTTGTTACTTTCTGAATAGGGGAAAAAAGAGACAATTACCCTTCATTTTCAGATAGCTCCGATTAGCCGCCGATGTGAGCGATATGTATAAACACGAAGATCTGAACAATTTGAGGGCCACAAATCTATTGATTACAGTAGCTGCCCCTTGTTTTGAGGGGATTCGTCTGGCAGTACCCACTGGATGCGTGAAACTCGCAGATAGTTTCAAAGTCTCTCTGTACCCTTTTTCCCCCCTACTCACGTTCTTATGACAAAGCTTAATTTGTGAGAGATCAGTAAAAATAACCAAGGACAAAAATAGAACAATTATGACCATCTATACTATAATAAAAGTTATTTAAAATTTATGAATTGTTTATTTCTAGAATTTTCCACTTAATATTTTTAGGCCACATTTGACCTTGTATAAGCAAACCCAGGGTTAAAGGGCACTACCATAATTAAATCGATATCATTTTAGTAGTTTTACACTCTCAATCCATTTTACTGTGAAATTCCATTCCAGTGGGAAGCAGGAAGCCTGGCAGCCTCCAGGTTATCACTTTGCTCCCAGAGCCGTAGAATCTCAGAAAGGCTTCATGGTAGGTGTGCGTGGAAAATTGGAAATTTCACCTGTCGTGAGCAGGGTAGCCCAGGAGTGATCTTGGGAGTGTTTCTCAAGTTGTGTTTAGTTGGATTCCCCTCTTCAGAGAAAAGAAAATGAGAAAGAAAATGGCAGGCAAATGATTTTTTAAGATTTATTTTATGTGTGTGTGTGTGTGTGTGTGTGTGTGTGTGTGTGTGTGCCTGTGTATGTGCACTTGAATGTAGGAAGCCAGAGATGTCAGACACCCCTGGAGTTGGAGTTAATAGGCAGTTATGAGCTGCCCAACATGGGTACTAGGGATCAAACTCTGGTCCTCTGCAAGAGCAGTACGTGCTCTTAGCCACTGAGACAGCTCTCCAACCCCAGTATTTTTTATATTATGCAAACTTCAGGTTTTTTCCTGAGACAATTCTTTTAAGTGTCAGCATGTCTCCTATGATTAATCTGGACATCGCAAAGCTGCATGAAGCTGCGTGAGGCTCTAGGGGTCTTGCTTGAGAAAGAATGTAACTTGTGGTCTCCATAGCACACATAGCTGGACTGATCTAAGGGTGGAGTTGGGGAATCTCTGCATTAAGATCTAGCAGAGTGGGTTCAAGATCAGTGAAGCCCCAGAGTACCTTCGCATTTCCCCATGAGGCCAGTGTGATCATGATTTCTTCTATGGGTAACAGCTAATTAATAATCACTTAAGGGATTAAGTAACTCACCATGATGTATATACTTATACCTTGCCCTTTACTCTAACACAAACCATGTATGTTAAAGCAATGTTAGACTGGTCTAGGGCATAACTCAGCCCTGAGTTCAGTCCCCACCACCACACAAAAAGCAAAAAACCCTACAACGAAAAAACTAGGCCTAGACGTCATCACTTTGATCTGAGCTGATGTGAGTCAATCTGTAAATGCCAGACATATGAAGTATTTCAATAAGCAACATTTTCTAGTTTTGGAACTCTGCAACCTTCTCCACTCCCCAAGAAAGTGGTGTGTGCATACCCAACTTTGAATAATGCGTGGTTTAGACACACCAAAAATAAAAGGTAGCTTCACACAGTGAAAACAGTAGATATGGATTGCGTGCTTGCTAACTAAGTGTAACTGAGTGAGGCCAATGCAGACTCCGCCTTCACTGATGAGGAGGGGAAATCTAAACTCTGGAAAGCCACACCTGGAGGAAGCGCAGGAGATTCTGCAAGAAGTCTGAAAAGCCTTTTCCAAAGGTAGACAGATCTTCACAGTCACAGGCAAAATCCAGTGCTTAGACCATGCAGTGGTGGTGCATGCCTTTAACCTCAGCACTCGGGAGGTAGAGGCAGGCAGATCTCCGGATTCAAGGCCAGCCTGGTCTACAGAGTGAGATCCAGGACAGCTAGGCTTACACAAAGAAACCATGGTGTGTGTGTGTGTGTGTGTGTGTGTATGTGTGTGTGTGTGTGTGTGAGAGAGAGAGAGAGAGAGAGAGAGAGAGAGAGAGAGAGAGAATGAGAATGAGAATATCCTGGTGCTTTAAAGCACTGAGGCTCGGGAGAATCTGTAGGGTGTTTCCATTAGGAATGCAGGTTCTAAAATCTACCAGACTCAAGCAAGCTTCTCCTCACAGGTTATTTGACCTTAGAAGCTGCCAACTGGGGCATATAATTCCTGCCCCACGGGATGAAAGAACTAAATGACACAATCCATATAAAATTCTATGCGTCCACTTGACTCAAGGGAGGCGTTCAATAGCTGTCATTTGTAGTCCCAGGTGGTGAGGCTGAGGCAGGGTGAGGAGGAGAGACTCAACCGTGTGGAGAGTCTCTAAACATTGGGCAGTGTGGTCTTTGCATGGTTCTGAGGGCTGAGCAGAGTCACAGAAATGAGTCCCAGACACAGAGTGGATAGATGATATGAGAGCGAACGAGAAAGGAGGCAGCGGGAGAAGAGAAAAAGGAAGGAGAGAGGGTGGGAGAAAGAAAGGGAGGAAGGAGAAGAAAGAAGTGAAGAACGAGGATGGGGGAGAAGGAGGAGCCTGCATCCTTGGAGGGGAGCAGAAGTCTGGGGGTGGGGTAGCATGCTTTCCAGAACCCTGGCCCTGCTGGGGAAACACTGGAGGAGGACAGACTCCCAGTGCCAGGCAGACGGTCACTAGAGCAGGCTGAGGGTCCAGGTTTGGCTGCAGCATACCCTCCTGCTTGCCCGGGACACGTCCCCCAGACTCTTTTCCAGCCGTACAGCAGTAAATGGATGCTCTGTGTCCACCACCATCCTTCTCCACTCCAACCCTCTCATTCCCTAAAACACCACCTTTGACACCAAGTTCTGCACCCAAGAAGCTGTCTTCAACCCTTCTGCTTATTTAAGCGTCTACAGTAGCTCCTGCCCAAGAAAGCATCTATCTGGCACCGTCTGCCTTGGCGCCTTTCCACTTCTTCCCCTTTCTGCTCCAGTGGCCACGGAGACGGCCCCTCCTCTTCCTTTCCCTTGGCCTTCTAGTTCTCAAGACCTCCCCTCTCAGGTCCTCCTCCCTATCTGTAGCACAGCTCAGGTTTCTCCACCGCCCACACACACTGTGGAAGCCAAAAGACAATCTTGGGTGTCATTCCTTGGGGAAGCCCTTTCTTTCCTTTGGATCACTCATTGGCCTGAAACTCACCAATTAAACCTGACTGGCTGGAGAGCCAGTCCCAGAGATCCTCCTGCCTCTGCCTCCCCAACACAGGATTACATACCTGTGAAGCCATGCCTAGCATTTTTCCATGATTTCTGAGGGCTGAACTCAGGTCACAAGGTAACCTTTGCCCACTGAGCATCTCCATAGTCCCCTGATTATTTCTTACTGAAAACAAACTCACTGCCACCCACACAAACCCTACGGTTCACGTTCTCTGTGTCTTATTTGTGAGGCTTCGTTTTACACTCAGTAGTCCACCACCTTCACGCCTCTCTTTTTGTGGTCTCCTCTGGAAGTGAGCATAGGAGAGAACTTCCAAATACCGACAGATCAAAAGTCCCCAGAGTTGTTTGCGAACCGTGACAAAAGGTAAAGATGATGAGCCGCATGCCCACTGCTCTGTGAGCAGAGCCTTCCAGTAGCCAGATGTGCCAGATGGTGCTCTTCTGGCTCACAGTCCCAGGGATGCACGCCGCACACTTTCTGTTGTTGTTCTTGGCTGCCATGCAGAAGGGCACTGCGGAGCACTGCGCCAGCCAACATGGCGGCAGGGTTCTGGGAGCCGACTATGGGAGAAGGCATAGAGACAGGGCAGTTTGTGGTGGGGGCTGCGTCTCTTGTTGCCTGGTGCCCCAGACTGTGGCTCCTGACTTCTCACAGGGCACCTTATTTCTGATTGTCATCAGAGCATATCAGAATCAAGCCCTCCTGGCAGGAAGGGTGCTTGGACCCTGAACAAATCAGTCTGCTTTGTCATCAGATCTTAAAGTGCTAGAGTAAGAATATTCCTTAGGGGCATCATCCCCACCTGTTCCTTCCAGGAAGGCCCCAGGCCCCAGAGCAGGGCATTTGCATTGCTACCCAAGCCTGACCCTCGGTTGATATGGCTTTGTTTTTCTTACACTCTGTTCCATCACTCTCCCTCATTGCCTCCTCAGGACTGCTGTGGGCCTGGAGATTTTTAAAGAATTTAAAACTTACCTTTCTGTCCTATGAACTCACTAGATAGCGAACTGGAAGGTAGATGTATCCCAACTAGTAATACATATTATGGATATGTTAGTAGTGGTTTGGGCAGCTAGCTGGAAGAGTCCAAAAGAAAGATAATTGATTCTGGCAGGAGAGTCAAGAAAATTGAAAGACTTTTACAGGGAGGAAGTATTTGAACTGGGATTGGAGGTCAATGAAGGTACTTGCTATAAGGGTAGACTCCAGCAGGAACAAGGATCCAGAGACAGGGAACACAATGCCTGTTTGAAAACTGGAGAGTGGTTTCACGGGCAGCAGAGTTCTGGAAACTTCCTCCTTGCCCTCTGCTTCAGCTAGCCAAGCCACCTACAGTGATCCTTCCTCCCCTTCCTTCTACCCCAAGCTTCCCTAGGGTGCTGTTTACCTCTCTGCTCTGGAACTCCCTCCCTCCCAACTCCCTGTCATTGACCCACACTGACCCCTATACTGTAAAGTCTTCCCACCCATCACATTTGGAAGTGAAAGTTCGGACTGGATGTTTTTCAAACATGAATGATAATATATGCCTTGAATTCTAATCATATAGAAAGTCACATGCCAAGAAAATGAAAAGACCATATTTTTAATTGATAGGCACCTGGAGACTTAGGATTTGTTACCTTGAAAATGTTAGGAAGCCATTGAAGATTTTTTTTTCAGGCAGAATTTTAAGGAAATGAAAAGGGTTTGTGGAGGAGGAACTAGAGGCCTGAGGTCAGTCAGAAACCTGTTCAGAAAGAGGCAACTGTGAATGGGAGGAGGGAGAGGAGGGTGAAGGGAAAGGAGGTGGAGGAAGGAGAGGAGGGTGGAGGGAGAGGAGGTGGAGGAAGAGGAGGTGGAGGGAGAGGAGGGTGGAGGGAGAAGAGGGTGGAGGGAGAGGAGGTGGAGGGAGAGGAGGTAGAGGGAGAGGAGGTGGAGGGAGAGGAGGGTGGAGGGAGAGGAGGGTGGAGGGAGAAGAGGGTGGAGGAAGAGGAGGTAGAGGGAGAGGAGGGTGGAGGAAGAGGAGGTGGAGGAAGAGGAGGTAGAGGGAGAGGAGGGTGGAGGAAGAGGAGGTGGAGGGAGAGAAGTGGAGAAGGAAGAGGAGTTGGAGGAGGGAGAGAAGGTGGAACTCGCTCTGTAGCCCAGGCTGGCCTCAAACTCATAGAGATCTGTCTGCCCCTGCCTTCCAAGTGCTGGGATTAAAGGTGTGATTGTAGTGTGTGCCACCTCCACCTGACTTTATAGCAGTATCTCTTAAAGCTCCCCTTTCCTCGGATTGTGGCCAAGTCTATAGCACTCATGAGACCAAAGAGGACCACAGCAAGGCTGGCATGGGTAAGAAGGCTCGCCGTGTGTAGAGTCAGGCTGGAGCACAAGGGCGCTAAGGTGCACAGGAGCAGGGCAAGCATTCTCCCTGTCTTACACAGCTCTCAGCGCCCCCTATGGTTAGCGCCCTATGACCTGCATCCCTTCCACTGTAGCTGTAGCTGCAGACTGTAGGTGCCTTCCACGCATTAAGTAGAGGACCCAACAGCCCTGCTCATTTCTGGGTGATTCTTACATGCAAGGAAATAGACACGATGGAGGATGCGGTACTGTAAAAGGAATGACCTGCTCTTACGTCTCAGAATTCCCTGTGCAGTCTAATCAAGTTACAGTGTTGAGAATATATCTTCGAATAACTAAATGTTTGCTTACAAGGAAAGAAAAGGAACAGACTTGTGGCATGTGTCTGCAACCCCCGCCCTTGAGAGACAGAAATATCAACAACAGTTTGAGGTCAGCCTGATCTACTGAGCGAGTTCCAGACTAGCCAGGGCTATCCAGTGAGATCTTGTCTTAAAAAGAAAAGGAGAGGTCAGGAGAGGCCTGAAAGGCATAGCAGACTCTAGGGTGCTGTCAGTCATATTTTTTCAGATGTACTCATTCTTCCGTACCCATGGCGGATTGGCTCCAGAACCCTCTGCAGACAACAAAAGTCTGTGGTGGTGCCAGTGTCATACAGCATTGCTTAGTGTTCTCATATAACCTGCGGATAATCCTCCACATGCTTTCGTCTACACCTACTGCAGCAAACCGTCAGTCACAACCCTCACTCGGGGCCACACACGCGAGTGAGTCATGTGGTTTGGAGCAACAGTAAAAGGTTTCTGAACATTAAATGAGCAAAAGTTAATTCAAAATCAAGTGCATAATGAATCCAAGGCTTTGGGGGCGGGACTTGTCCTTGTCATGTAGCATGACTCAACCACTACCGCTAGTCAAGTCATGCAGTGCCAAGGAACGCTACAGGAACACCTCGGCTCAGGGACTGCATGTTTTGAATTTCATAATTACCATATGAAGTTTTGGCTCTTTAAGCAAAATGGTTTAGTTACAGAAATTTAAAATTTTTTTTACATATATAGGTATTTCACCTAAATATATATGTCTATGCACTTGACATACATGTCAAGTGCCGGTGGGGGCCAGAAGGTGTGTGATCCCCTTGAACTGAAATTACAGACAGTTGTGAGCTGCCACGTGACTGCTAGGGATTGAGCCCAGGGCCTCTGGAAGAGCAGGCAGTGCCTTTAACCTCTAAGGCATCTTTCTAGGAACCTGAGCACCTTTTTATACATCTCTATCATCATTCTTCATCATATAAAGATCAATGTAATGTGTCTTTTGATTATATTGTGTAAGGATGTTTTGGTTTTTAAAAATTGCTTGTTTGAGTTGCTGACTTGGGTTTCCTAAAATAGTAAATAAATGAATTTTGGTTTGGGATTAGGATAGAATTTCCAACAATTTCCTAAGCATACATCTGCCATTTTGTGGTCCATGTTTATGTAAAAACCACATTCTCAGTATTGATAATTATAAGATCAGGATATCAGTCAAACGAAAAAACGCTGAAGATATCATATAGTATCAAATATTCTGCCAACGTCTGACTCTACATAAAGTTAGGCCAGCACATACATCCACCTGTGTGGCAGGTTTGATTTTGTCACTCATAAATTGTGAAGTTAGATATATACCACAGAGTGGTTTTAAAATAAACTTCTTTATGATTTATATACTTATATATCATCAGTATTTGGCTTGTCTACCTATTTTATATACCTACATACGTGGTGAAAAGAGGTCCTGCGGGGTTCTCAGTATAGAGGGATTTAGAGACCCTGCTGTGGGTGTCTCCATCACTGACACAGGCAGATGTGGGTGGATGTTACTCCGTCTTCCTTGTTACAGATCCAGTGTCATGTTGTTGATCTGAGGTTGGTTCAACCCACATCACCAGGAGTCTAGGATTTGGAGGACCAACTGCATACTAAATGTGGATTCTGCACTTGCATTAATTTCCTTTCTGTTTCTCTCTTCCCCAGATAACTTCCAGGATCAGATGAAAAGGGAGCTGGCTTACCGAGAAGAAATGGTGCAACAGTTACAAATTGTAAGAGCCATTTCTGCTTATACACACATGTAAGGTCGCTGGTTTGTTTTCAAAGCCCTCAATGCACGCCACACTGTTGGTCCACTTCCCTCTCCGCTGGCTAAGATGCTGATTACCAGGGGATTTATGTAGACCCAGAGTAAACAGATGTGTCAGTGTGTTTCTTCGATCTGTAACTGCTTCCCATGTGTGCATTGCCTCCATGGGCAAATCAGAGGTATGGCGCGCCCTTTCACGCTGCAAACTAGCAGGCACCATGTGGGGACAAAACAGGAACTCACAGAAGGGCACAGCTCCTGCCCTCCGCACCAGCCAGGCCCTCCATTAACACTCAATTAACCAATTATGTGCACTTGAGGGGTGATGAAAAGAAGCAAATCGCTTCCAAATGAAGCCCTCTTCTCTATCCTCATCCTGTCTCAACGTGATCTCTTTAAATGGGAAAGAGCAACAGTCAGGAAGATATGGTTTTGGGGTTTTGTTTTCGTAATACCTTGCTGTTCCGTCCCATGCAGGCACATCTGGTGTAAGCCCTGGATTTTAAATCAGCCTCCCAAGCTTCTTTTTCCAAAGAGCAAGCAATACAGGAAATAATTTATACAGAATATTTTTGAGATTATTTTTAAACACCTGGCTAAAGACGCTGATGTCTGGTAATGCGGTTGTCATAATTTGGGTTGTTTGATATTGTGTTTCACTGATCTCTTCTACGTGTAGACCACTGAGCATGTCTAAAGTGTCTTAAGAGCCAAATGTAGCTTTGTCAGGATTATTTGAAGAAGATGGTTAGTGTATGGGAGGAGCAAGCATTCCCTGTCCGCAGAGATTCCTGGGAGTACTTCAAAGCAACCTTGGATTTTATTACATTTTCTAAATGAGGGTCTCAGCTAAAAGTGGGGTTTATGATAACGGTGACACCCCCACTGTGGTTCCTCTGGTCTCAGTGCTCATTAATAGCTCCAGGTTTAGAAAACCTTTATGCCAGATAATGCTTAGGAGGGTCTTCCTGTGGGGTTTTGTTGTTGGTGGTGGTGGTGGTGGTGGAAGTGTGTGTGTGTGTGTGTGTGTGTGTGTGTGTGTGTGTGTGGTCTTTGATTACACCTAAATCCACTGGGAAGCTGAGGAAATCTTGATTGATAATACATTCCATACAGAGGGTAAAAACAAACGTGTCTACTATTCTCAGCCTTTGATGTTGGATGATACGAGCTAAAATTCTTTACAGCAAACATGCTGGTCATTTTCTAGAGGGATCTGGGGGAGAATGTCAGTGAAGGACTGGAGGGAGACCGGGTAGGATGTTAAGGCCTAAATTAATCTGCTTATGGTATCTTTTTTTTTTTTTCTGGCTTTTAAAACGGAAATCTCCATCCAAGAAACAAACAAGAATTGAGATTTCGGGGCGGCTGTGAATAGGACAAAATGAGCGTTTAGGACGGAAGTTAGGCGCTTATTTCAGGGCCCCCTTTCAAGGCCACCTGGGTAACTTTAATGTCTTAATTTCTTTTGACAGTTGGTTTCTCTAGTAAAAGAGGAAAGAATGGTATAGGCATATAACAAGTGTGTACTATTTTTTTTTTTTTTTGGTTTTTTTCGAGACAGGGTTTCTCTGTGGTTTTGGAGCCTGTCCTGGAACTAGCTCTTGTAGACCAGGCTGGTCTCGAACTCACAGAGATCCACCTGCCTCTGCCTCCCAAGTGCTGGGATTAAAGGCGTGCACCACCACCGCCCGGCTACAAGCATGTACTATTGCTAGAAGAGAAAGTGTATCAAATCTTTCTATGTACTGCGTTCAAGAAAGATACACGTTGGTAATATTAAACATGCAAATGTTATTTATTCGTGCCATACTGGGTAGCAAAGGGCTCCTGGAGTTAATGAAACAGTTTGGGAGAGATAAGACCTCCCCAACACACATGAACCATGCACACACACACACATACACACACACACACACACACACACACACACACACTCCTTTGGGTATAATACAATTCTTGAAATTCACGAAGACATTTGTAGGCAAGCAACTTGAAAATTAATGAAACAAACATGACTTATTTTTCCTTAGTCCCTCTATTTTGGGTCCCCTACAATAAGACACCCAGGGCTGTGGAGCTGCCTCCAACACCCAGCATAGTGACAGCCTTCAACACTTGAAACACCCAGCATAGTGTACAGCCTGCAACACTTGAAACACCCAGCATAGTGTACAGCCTGCAACACTTGAAACACCCAGCATAGTGTACAGCCTTCAACACTTGAAACACCCAGCATAGTGTACAGCCTGCAACACTTGAAACACCCAGCATAGTGTGCAGCCTTCACACTTGAAACACCCAGCACAGTGTGCAGCCTTCAACACTTGAAACACCCAGCATAGTGTACAGCCTGCAACACTTGAAACACCCAGCATAGTGTACAGCCTGCAACACTTGAAACACCCAGCACAGTGTGCAGCCTTCAACACTTGAAACACCCAGCATAGTGTGCAGCCTTCACACTTGAAACACCCAGCACAGTGTGCAGCCTTCAACACTTGAAACACCCAGCATAGTGTGCAGCCTTCACACTTGAAACACCCAGCACAGTGTGCAGCCTTCAACACTTGAAACACCCAGCATAGTGTACAGCCTGCAACACTTGAAACACCCAGCATAGTGTGCAGCCTTCACACTTGAAACACCCAGCACAGTGTGCAGCCTTCAACACTTGAAACACCCAGCATAGTGTACAGCCTTCAACACTTGAAACACCCAGCATAGTGTGCAGCCTTCACACTTGAAACACCCAGCATAGTGTGCAGCCTTCACACTTGAAACACCCAGCATAGTGTGCAGCCTGCAACACTTGAAACACCCAGCATAGTGTGCAGCCTTCACACTTGAAACAAACATTTTATTGCACTGATCACCCCAGCCTAACCCCGCACAACACAACCATTCTTTTCCATTCTTTCTCAGAGTTTCCTGGGTTGGTTCTGCTATCCTCACATGCTCTCCACACCCCAGTAAAGGACAGCACAGTTGGGAATTACAGAGAGCTCGCTCGTGTGTTATTACTGCCCTGCCTGCCACTAGCAGACATGCTATAAGGTCTACCAAGCTGGACCCAAGGCCCATACCCTGAGCGTCAGCTCTCCCAAAAATGAGCTGCTGGAAGACTGAACCTGACAAGATTGTATTATAATCCAAAGTCACGTGAGCTGCAGTATGAGCGGCCAGGAGAATAGCATGGCTCTTCTCAAAATAGTGGAACAAAATAAGCCTGGTGTCAGAGTTGCTTTTGGGCAGGAAGGACCTGTTTTTTGTTTTGTTTTGTATTTTTATCCTTCTGTTTACCTTTAGAAAGGAGACAGCAGATGCATTGTTTGAACAATTGTTTACCCAGTTCCTTATGCAGCCTTGCGTATCTGCGAAGCGCCTGAGGATCTCTGAAGATGAGCAAGGAGTTGCCAAGTGGCGCAGTTTGGTTTGCTCTCACAGCACTGTAGTGGGATAGTCTCTTCATCAGTCAGTCGGTATGGCTATGCACTGTGCTCCCTGGTAACAGGCAAAGCAAACGACTTGCGTCATTTCATATCCAAAGTCTACACAGCATAGAATCACAGAATACGCCGTCTTTTCCTTTGATGAAGTAACAACCTAGCCTGTCTTTCAATCCCGGAGAATTTAAATATTTAAAACCATCATATTTGGTGATGGTTCCTGCAGATGCACAGCACATTTATTCTGTATTGTTACACAGTGCTCCTATTCAAAATACGTACACAGAAAGCATTTTGGGTATCATTGCCATAAAAAGAGAAGTCATGAATTTCTTTGGCTCCTACGTTTTTAGGTCCTCCCCTGACTATAGTTTCTGCGTCTTTTTTTTCCAGTTTGTTGAATATACACATGCAGTGGCTATACAGTCACATGATGAGCCACCTTCTGCATTTAGAAATGGATGTGCATATACCGCAATGCTGATGTTAAAGCGCGTGCAGAATTAGGTTACATACCACTTGTAAATGGCCACAAGCTGGCTCTTAAAATGACACTTAAAATTTGAATTTTTCTATTACTTGTGTGCACAAAAGAAATAAAGAATCTGGCATCCCTGATCTGAGCTTTCAAATCCTTAAAGTGTTTTCTTTACTAAACCAGATTTATTTCTACAAAACAAAGAAAGACATTCCTCTAGCTATGAACAAAATGCAAACGTTTTAAAATTTAGCAAGTTTGTAAAAAACGTGTTAGCATAATAAAAGGCAAAGGACTTCTCAAGTCACAGTAAATTACGATTCTGGGAGAAATGTGTTCAGTTTTAAAAAGTCAAATCTGCCGTCTATTTGGGTTGGAAAGAAACTGAAGATGTTTTACTCAGCACATAACTTTCCATTGAAACTGACCTACATCTTGAAGTATGTAATAATGTATAGCGAGGACTTGGCTTGCTTCTTCACTGCTAATTTGACAATCATTCTTGAAGAAAGTGTGTCTGTATAAGCAATCACTGCAGGGTTGCCTAAGGCACACTCTTCCAACCCTAAGCTCTTCAGGGATGCTGTCAACTACTGGTCCATAGCTTCTGATCCAGGGCTAGGCCCAGACTCAGCACCTGAACTTGCCTGACAGCTACCGCGAAGCTCAGAGACAAGACTGATGTGCTAGTCTTGAAGTGCCCTCTGCTGTTGTTCTAGGACGCTGCAGTGGCACACAGCCAAGGAAACACAAGTTCCCCATTGAAAGATTTGAATTAAAATAATGTTCAAGCAATAAATTTAGTATTAATGTTTCATTTGTGGTAGACTAGTAAACTCAGTTTACCGCTTCCCTGTGAGAGGAACACAGTAGCTCTTCACAGAGGAGCGGTAAACCCTTCTCATTGGTGGGCACCAGTGAGGCGGGGGACACAGCTTCCCAGCGATAACTGTCTTTCCTCAGACAGCATCCAGTATTCTTTGGGATGGGAACTTGACAAAATTTCCCCAGACTTAAACCGGAAAGTTCTTTAAATTACATTGTCTATCTTCTTCCTAAAAGGCGAATAGAACTATTTCTGTCTTGTGTTTTTACAAAAAGATCTCCAGGGCTATCAAGCAGCTTTGCTTGCGTGACTAAGCATGTGTGGTAAGAAGGTCCCTGCAAGCTTTGGGCTTGATGAAAACTCTGAACTGCCATAGGAGCTTCTGCCAGATTCTATAGCAGTAGGCAGACTTTGATGCTAAGCATCTTTTTTCCACCAGTAATCAAGCATCCTGTGCTTTGACAATGGCTCCATTGTCCTTCCATCCTGGGGCATTCTTCTCATGTTTCTAGCTTTGAGATATCGACTCATCTGAGTATCTGAGCTCAAACCAACTCTCCCGCAACACAAACTTGAAATCTCTATTGGTGAGACACCACTACTTTTGACCTATTAGGGTCAGCTGGGTAAGATATAAAGTATGTAACATTTTGAAGTTTTCTAAGCCTTGGTGATTTCCACAGTGGTAAAAATGGAAAGAAAGCTTTTGTAAGTTCTATAGTAGACTTCATAGGCGTGAATAGCTTAAGCATAGTCTCTAGAATATGAAACTCCCAAGTCAGGAGTATTTGCTGGCATCTGTAAATGTAATATTATGTTTTATAGAATCTTAGAAGCCATCGACTGTACAAGGCACCGTTGCCTAATGACTCAAAAAGGAGAAAAGCTTCTCACTCTAATTCTAAGATACCACCAATTCCAGAGACATTAAAATGTGCAGGGGAAAGTGTGTCTTGGAACCAGTAAAATAGCGTAGCTCTTGGCAACAAGTGGGCCATTTGATCATCTTTACTTATCATTTATGATTCAGGGATTGGAATTTAAGGCATACAGAGGTTGGCCCAGATGCTTTTGCTGTTTGCTTTTGTTATTGCCTTGCCTTTCATTTTGTCCTTGTTCCATGGAAACACGACATTTGTATGAGGGTGACACTCTGTGGCAGTTTAAGTTCTAACCTGGAGCTTTAAGACTCTGGTGCAGTTATTTGAAACACCCCCCCCCCCTTTATTTTTCTAGCTAGATAAAATGTGAGCAAGGAAGGGAATGAATGGAGGGACAGTGAGAGGGGAGACGTGTGACTTGGCTGCAAAAGCATCATCACTCCTGTGGTTTTCTCCAGGTGAGGATGTGGTTTACTCACTTTGGCGAGTGGTCCAGGTGGTGTGAATGTCTCTCCTATGGTGCCTGGGATGTAACAGGCCCTCACAAAGTCCTGCAGCATCTAACCATTATTTTAAATGTCCTTCGTAAGCAGAAAAATAGAACGAGCGCGTCTCACTATTAACTCTCACGCTCAGAGGTTTGCATCAGATCTTGCTACCCTAAACAATAAAATCCCATTCAAGACTCTCCTGTCGTGCAGCTGACAAGAGAGGTCACCTGTGTTGGTCGATGCCAAAGCAGAATGGGAAATCCTCATCTGTCTCTGTGAATAGCAGATACAGCATAACCTCCTGTGAAAAGAGATGGTATAGGTCCCCACCTAACTGCCCTTGTCACAGCTCTCGAGATGATCCTAACCTGGCTCTAAAACATGAGATTAGGGGGCTGAGCATTGTCTGCTGTCGTGTGAATCGTTCATTTCAGTGCTGCTGCTTTCGCTTTGTCCAGTACGCGATGTGTCATCATGGTGAGGTGCTTGTTTCCATCTTCCTCTTGTCGATTAAAATCCTGCTTGATTCAAGTGACAAGCTTTATCTGCTCACCGTCTCAGCCACCGCGCCAGTGTAAGCTCGCAGGCTCTCTCCATTATTAAAGGCTCATGTGTGGACCAATGAAGCAAGAAAGCAAATCAAATACCCAATAAGATTCTGGGGTGGGGAGATGCGCACCACAGAATTATTCAAATATTCCAAAGCTAAGCACGGTGGTGCACACCTCTAATTCTGGCACTTGGCAGGCTGAGGCAGGAGGATCACGAGTTTGAATTCAGCCTGAGCTACAAATGGAAGGAAGGAAGGAAGAAAGATGAGGGAGAAAGGGAGGAAAGGAAGAAGAGGGGGGATGGAGGGAGAGAAGGAGGGAAGTATTATCTAATTGAAGAAAAATGATTGTATTTTTCCCTCACTGACTTTACATAACCGTCATATTTTGGGTTACATTCTAAAAGACTGGAGAGATGGCTCAGTTTGTTAAGATCACTGGCTGTTCTTCCAAAGGACCCAGGTTCAAGTCCCAGCATAACCCCGATCCTAATCCCAGGGGATCTGATCCACTTCTGGCTTCCACAGCACTGCATGCAGTTGTGCAGAGATATACCATGCAGACACAGCAACCATAAAGCAAAATAGAAATAAACAAAATATCAAAAAGGGCTGAATATTTATTCCCTCAAATGTAACATAGATGCAAATTTAGAGTCCTAAATTTAACCTCCTATTGATGCAAGCAGGTAACACAATGACAGAGATGCTTGACCAGAGTTAGAAGAAAACAATGGCAGAGCTGTCTGACCGGGTTAGCAGGAAAGCAGATGTAAATAATGCATGTGTCTCTCTCTCAGGCATTTGAATTTTCTAATGAAACGTCGCGTATCAAATGTGGTAGGCTTTCATTCACAAACCATTCGGACACACTTTCCAGGTCCACCCAGACAGAGTTCTCGGGTCGTGCCTCCCACTCAATGCCCTTGTTTCTAATTCCCTTCATCAGTAATTGAGAATTTACCCAAAGTAATAATTTATGCTTAGACTTCTTTGTGATCCACAATGACAGTTTTATAAAGAAACACTAATTAAACTGCATGATCATCTTGAACAAGTTTGCAATCACATTCATCTTCTGTGACCTTGGACCTATTTCAACATTGTGATGCAGTTTTCAAATAACAATAATGTCATACTGCTAAACACAAAGACCTTAAAACCTTTTCAAAAAGAAAACGCCTCCTGGTAACCTCAATGATTAGCTGTAGCAACAACCCGGGGTGTGATTGCCCGTTCTGTCCTTGCCACACTTTGCAGGCAGACTGCGAGCTGTACCTGGCAGCCTCACACAGCTGAGCAGAGGGGCTCTCAGCAGGGAAGATCCACGGGCATTCAAGTTGTTAGGGGCGATGATGATTCTCCATTAAGTATGTGTCTCCAGCTTGATGGTCTTGTTTGTTTGTCTTACAGATCCCCTATGCAGCAAGTCTGATCAGGAAAGAGAAGCTTGGTGCCCATCTCAGCAAAAGCTAAAAGGTGAGCTTGCCAGAGGAGACGGTTCTTCCTAACCCTTCCTGCAGATGCTGGGGGTGTTCCTTAATGAAGTGCTGGTAATGGCCCAAGGGACTGAGAAAGTTGTATCCTCTGTTTAAGCCAACGCATTTGTTATCCCAGGCTCGGACTTCCTAAAGTAAAGGCTAAGTGCTTCTAAGAAATGACACAGCAAACTCCTAAATTTAAGAACTTCTCTCTCCAATCTTTAGAAGTGATGACCATTTTGTTCTGAAGTTTCTTTTTCTGTATGTCCCTACGAAACATCAACAGTCATTCCTGCAGTATCTCATTCTCTCTCCTTTCCAAAAGTCTGGCTTTCAGTGACTCACTGAACGTGGTGACATGAAAACCTGAGGAGTCACACAAACCATGGAGATACTGTTCAGGCCTTTCCCTAAGCCAAACCTTTTCTTTTCAATGAATCCAGCTTCACAGGCACATTCCTGCCAACAATTTAAAAGAAAAACGTCTAAACGTTAAAAAAAAAAAAAAAAAAAAAAAAAAAAAAAAAAAAAAAAAAAAACAGGCAATGGAATCTCTAATTATATTCAGGGAAAACTAAGAATTTCAAAAGCGGTCTTTTAGGTCTATTGAGGAAGATACGCATATTCATTAGAACTGCAAGACTACAAAACTAAAACATGACTAGATTAAGATGACCTAACAATCAGGATTGCTAAACCAGTCCAAGTCCACTGCTAGACGCACCCCGTGTGTGTGTGTGTGTGTGTGTGTGTGTGTGTGTGTGTGTGTGTGTGTGAGTTTATAGTATATGCATGTAGGTGTGCACGTACACTTGTCCATCCATGCCTTCAGAGGTCAGAAGTCAATGCTGGCTGGTCTTCCTAGATTGCTCTCTGTCTTACTTTTTTTTTTTTTTGGAATTTTTTTTTTTTTATTGAGAAAAGGAGAAAAAAAAAAAACAAGTTTCCACCTCCTCCCAGCCTCCCATTTCCCTCCACCTCCTCCCACCCTTCTCCCCCTCTTCCCACCCTTCTCCTCCTCCCCCCACTCCTCTCCCCCTCCCTCTCCAGTCCAAAGAGCAGTCAGGGTTCCCTGCCTAGGTCCTAGGTCCTCCCCACTCCGTCCATTTCTAGGAAGGTGAACATCCAAACTGGCTAGGCTCCCACAAAGCCAGCACATTACGTAGGATCAAAACCCTGTGCCATTGTCCTTGGCTTCTCATCAGCCCTCATTGTTCGCCATGTTCAGAGAGTCCAGTTTTATCCCATGCTTTTTCAGTCACATTCCAGCTGGCCTTGGTGAGCTCCCAATAGATCAGCTCCACTGTCTCAGTGGGTGGGTGCACCCCTCGTGGTCCCGACTTCTTTGCTCATGTTCTCCCTCCTTCTGCTCCTCATTGGGACCTTGGGAGCTCAGTCCAGTGCTCCAGTGTGGGTCTCTGTCTCTATCTCCATCCATCACCAGATGAAGGTTCTATGATGATATGCAAGATATTCGTCAGTATTGCTATAGGATAGGGTCATTTCAGGTTCCCTATCCTCAGCTGCCCAAGGAACTAACTGGGGACCTCGGCTTGGGCACCTGGGAGCCACTCTAGGTTCAAGTCTCTTGCCAACCCTAAGGTGGTCTGTCTTACTTTTTGATACTGTGTCTTCACTGAAACCGGAATTCACCACCTCAGCTAGACTAGCGGGCAGCAAGCTGGTGCCACGATCCACCTGTCTTTGCCTATCCCCCAACCCCAGCGCTTGCGTTATGGAGATGCGCCACCAGACCCAGCTTCTCTGTGGGTAGTGAAGACAACTCAGGTTCTGGTGCTTTTGCGGCAAGCACACTTTACCACTGAGCTATCTCCCAAGGCTCAAGGTAGCCTTCCCTCCTGCTCATGGACAAGAAGCACATTTTATCCATTCCCTCCAGATGACACTGAGAGGCCCCTACCCCTGAAACTTGTCTTCAGCTCACTAGAGTTTCTTTGCGGGGTGGAGGTGGGGTCCTTACAAAACTGGTTCATCGTCCTTTCTGTCACCCATGTTTCTCTTCCGCATATTGTGTACCCGCCATGTGTGGATGACCGTCTTTGCCACCATCTCTATCAAAAGTATATTTCAGTCTTTGCTTTGACAATGATAATCCCACATATCATCTCCTCTCAAACCCCGTGAAACACTCACGTGCCGCCTCTTCACTTTGTCCTTGGGGAAATGAAGTGTAGAGAAAGGACATGAGACATCGTGTGTGTGTGTGTGTGTGTGTGTGTGTGTGTGTGTGTGTTGCAAAGCTAGGAAGAGGTGCCAACGCAGGCTGCCTTAGATACAGTGTTGGTCTGTTCTAGCCTGTACATCTTGTTCTAGCGGAGAAGAAAGTAAAAGGATTGGAAGTAACATTATTCTGCTTCTGTCTCCATAAAACTAAACTCAAATGAGCTTGTGAGTTTGGCTGTCAGCTGAAGTATTGGTACTAAGTCTGAGGATGATTGAATGATTGGATGATTTTTCTCATATTAAAGTAGAGCAGGTTGGTACTAGTAAAACGAATGGAAATTTTTAAGGTGTTCAGATTCCATGACTCTTAAGTCAGAGAATATCAAGGTAATCAAGACAAGACTAACCCAAATGAACTGTGGTGACTATTGGAAATGCCAAACTAATTCTCTTCCAAATCATCGAGAAAATACTAGCACGGGTGTTTAAAAAGAACCTGGTGTAACACACGTTCAGCAAAGCCTCCACATTATGAAGTTGCATACATGGTGGTGTCCGCAATCAAAGCTGAGTCACTGTAGACAAGATAAATCTGCTTTTAGGTTTCGAGCCCTTGATGGCAGTCTTGCCTCGCTCACAGCCTTTCTCCCACTTCCTGCCCCCCAGTGTGAGTTCATTTTGCGTGTTTGTGAGCCTCACGTCAAAGACAATGTATTGAATGTTTGACTCAGTGTTTGTGAGATTCATCCATTAGAGGGCGGCTTGATTTATTTGTAGGAGCTGCAATGAGTTCTTTAATTCCTTCCACCTCCCATCTCATCCTCACAAATCCCATCTCGCACCTACGTAGTGAAGACGCATTGCCCTGAAGTCTCTGACAACGGCAGAGCATATGGCTAGGTGGAGAAAGAGATTGATTTACGGTTAGAAACTAATGCTTCCTCCATGCTGATTTTGTTTCCATCGTTGCAGACAACAGGGATTTCTCTAAGTAGACCCTGGTGCTTTCGGAAGATTAGCGGTTACTTAACTGCTTAGCCCACTCAGCCATGCAGAGAATCATGACCATGTTGTTAGAGGCAGTCTCTGACTTTCCACGTGTGGAGCCTGCAAGGAGTTACCCCAAGAGAGATTACGAGATAAAAATCATTACAGCAAGGCAGAGAGACGGGTTCTGTCTTGCTGAGTGACCACAGGTTTCCAAATTAGGGCCTGATGCATTAGCATCTTATGCAAGAGCGACCCTTAAGGTAGTGTTCATGCCACCCAGTGGATTCCAATGTGAATATTAAGGGGAGGAAGCTTTTCAAAACCACAGGCAATCCATTTAATCAACCGGGCAAGTCCTGCCACATATCACTGCTCCACAAGTCCTTTTTGGCCCTCTGTTAGAACATAAGAAATGCCATGGTGTGTCCAATTACAGCATCTACCCAGGCCAGCACACCAACTGCCATCCACTGGAAGAGCCAAGCTACTGTTACTAACATCAGTCTCACAGTTAAGGCGCAGGCGTCGAGCACTCTTAACTCGCCCTTGGTATATTCATTATCTGTGGATTTATTTAAAGTCTTTCTTCAACCTAGGCACAGTCCCCTTTGGGGCAATGAATTCTATTTGTTTAGCAACCAGCTGTGTAAAGGGTAGTTTAGTTTATTTATCTCTAAACCAGCTACTAAAACAAGCCCCATTAGGTTAGACATTGTTCTGCTTGGCTTGTCCGTTGTATTGTGAGTTCAGGAGAGCAGCGGGAAGGAGTGGAGAAACATGTCCAAGAGTTATGTGGGTACTCACCTAGACCCTTCTAAACATTTTTATTTTGTTTTATCGTGTGTGTGTGTGTGTGTGTGTGTGTGCGCGCGCATGTGTATGTGCATGCATGCGTGTGTGTGTGTGTGTGTGCGTGTGTGTGTGTGTGTGCCATGTATGTGCAGGAGTTCACAGAAGTCAAAAGTGCCATCCTGGAACTGGAGTTAGAGATGGTTGTGAGCCTCCTCATGAGTGCTAGGAGCTGAACATGGTCCTCTGTGCTTTTAAACACCGAGCCCTCTCTCCAACCCCTGGACCCATTTTCAAGTCTGGGGTCACTTCTGATGTTGTTCCTCCTAGGTAGTTATTGCTCTGAACAGCCTCTGCAAGACACCTCAGTGTCACCAGTCTACAATCTCCACCCCAAATAGAAAATGTTACAACATCAACATTGCTTTAATTTTGACTTTATGTTCATTTTCTTTTAATTACCTTCAAAATTTTACAAATGCTGTTCATGTCACCGGTAGAAACACCTGTGTCTTTACCAGGAAATAATGAGATTGTTTTACCTCAGTGGAAACTGAGTCATAGAAAGGCTCATTTACAGTGGCATGCCATTTTCCAAGACAGTGTATCTATCTAGTGATAGATACGACAGTACCTATCATTGCTTTAGCAGTAACTGTTCCACTGGGGACTAAGTGCTTTGTGTGTATACCCCTTGTGGTATACAACCCTGAAGGTAGATGCTATAGGACAGGATGGCAGATCACATTCCAGCCCCCATTTCATAGATTCAAACACCGAGACATAGGGAGTCACAGAGTTAGCAAATGATAATACCAGCATTGAGCCTTGGTCTGCTCACCGCTTAGCCACTTTCCTGCCTTCCTTGGATCCTAGGGCTGATGAGGAGCAGACGGGATTCTAAATACGACATATTAGCCTTTGTCGCCTGGAGTAATTCCATCCAATGTCTTTGCCTTTGCTCTTACCCATGCATTATAGAAGGCAAAGTCTCTTCCTTTTCTATAGCTCTGGGGATGACTCTCGCATTCCAGACTACTGCTGCTTTCTCTCTCTTCCCTGAAGGGTTGGTTTGTTTATTTTAAGTTTTATACAATATCAGTTTATTTTGAATTAAGTGAGGGGTGCACAAGAGTACAGGTGCTCAGAGTCCAGAGGAAGAGATCGGGTCCCCTGGAGCTGGAGCCACAGGCATGGGTAACCAGCCCAGTGTGGCTGCTGGGAATCAAACCTGGGTCCTCCACCAGAGCATCGTATGCTCTTTGCCACTAAGCCATCTCTCCAGCCCCAGAAGCTACTTTTATTAAAGCCGGATCAGGACCATGTGTAACAGACCCTCAGATGATGGCCTGCTTATTTTTGCCTAATGTTTGAATTCTTTCTATCACTAACTGCTGCTTTGAACACTTTTGGAGAGTTTGAAAACGGGATTTCCGCCCCCATGTTAAGAATATCTACCTCTCTGCTAAATTACTAGTGTTTTCACTTCACTTGTGGGAAAACCAAAGCAAAAACCAGTCTTAAGAACAATGATGAAAAAAACATTGCAAAAGGCTCTTGAGGGGATATGGCTAAACACTCTACTCTGCCTTCTATAAGTATGACCAGAGATGAAGATGGGGGATGGCTCTAGTCAGACCCTGGAGGACCTCTCCCAGAACAGACATCTTCTGTCAGTTGTCCCGAGTCACCCCACTGAGATGCAGGCAGCTGCTTCTGCCGTCTTTCATCTGAGAGCAGACACATGGGCCTGTTCTCTGCAGCATGGCCCGAGACTCTGGACTTGATCTGTGCCTCTCTGATCTGCAACCCGGAGCTGCCGCCTGCTTCACATTTCTCATCCGTTGTCAATGTGCCAATCTGATTTTGAATCGCAAAACCCTCAGGGACGCTTCTACAGAGTCACTGACACCATAAGACAAAATAATAATAAATAACAAATAAAATAGCATGACTTAGAGTACCCAGCCAAAACCAGCAGGCGAGGGGGCATGGAATGCATCTGTTCCTTCATGGCAGGCTGGCTTGATGCTTGCCCAACAGCTGGAAACTGGAGTTCCTGAAGCAAGTCAGATACCTTTACTGCAAAGAAGGCATAGTGAGACAACGCACTCTGGTGTGCTTCACTGTCAGCAGAGATGCAGACTCTACTGTCACGCCCACCTCGTCCAGCAAGGATGACGCGAGACACATCGGAGCTCTTCTCACTGCAGTTTATTCCAGGACTTTATTCACTTTCTCTCTCTCTCTTCCCCTCTCTCTCCGGGCAAACCTCTCCCAGCCCTTAAGTAGGCATGGGCTGCCAATCCTGGACTGCCAGGTGGGCACTGCCCATAGGCCCATGCACATGCAAGCAGCTGATGATCATTGTGTGATAATAGCATAAGTCAGGTCTTAGGCATAATTAGGAGCTGATTATCAGATGTGGCTTCATGCAGCTCGCTACAGACTCTAACACAGCAGACAAATATATACAAACAAAGATACTAGCGCATTTACATTTTTTAAAAAAATATTAAGGATCTGGGAAGATGGATTCCCTGGCAGAGTGCTTGCCACACAAGCATAAGCGTCTGCATTTAGGTCTCCATCAACCATGCAGCTGTGCATTTCGGGAACCCCAGCACTGGACGGGCAGAGACAGGTGCACCCCCTGTCTCACTGACCATCCAGCCTAGCCAAGTCAAGGGGCTCCCAGTGAGAGACCTTGCCTCAAAAACTAGGGTGGAGGGTGATCTAGGAAGACATCCACATTGATCGCTGTCTCCAACACACACACTGATGGGCATGCATGTGCACCCGTGTGCACACACACACAACAACCTATACACATGCATATACCAGATGTCAACATTGACCTCTAGCTTTGACATACACACTGATGGGCATTCATGTGCACCTGCATGCATACACACACATGCATATAACACACACTCACATTTATTTGAAATGTATTGAAACTGTAATAAAAAAATTTTCTAAGTGTTTTTATTATCTGATTGTATCATGCTTAGGTTGTCATGTGTCTATCTATTTATCTATTTATTTATTTATGTATTTATTTATGTCTTATCCCAGGTGACAGATGCATTTACTCTCGTTCTCTTGTAAGATACAGCCTACCACTGAGCGCTTGGGACCTGCAGAAGAACTGCGAATTGAAAAAGCTTGGGAATCAAAATCAGGTTCAAGAGTCGCCAAGGACAAGTGGCCGGCCTCACAGCAGCACGGACAGCCATGTAAAATAGACTGTGGCCATCATTCATTAGTGGGGGGAGGGGGGAGCCAACCAGAGCAGTCGATGCTTGTCACATCTCCTGGTGGAACCAAAGTTTGAATGTTTGTGTTTTTGAAGCATAACTAAATCCAGAGTGTAGGAAGTGCTGCTGGCCAACAGGCTGGGTGGGGGATCCAGATGGTTCCATGTGGTCTCTGCAGCGCCACACGATTGTCCTTTGCTTTCATGGAAGTGACTTGTAGTGGAAAGAAAACAGAAAAGCAATCCCAAGAATGGGGACTTACGTTTAGACACACCCACTTTTCATAGCAAGCTGGGACAGACACACATGGCCCCGTCCTCTCTGGTACTTTGCCTGCTGTATGAAGATTGTATTCCTTGGGAAATATTTTACAGTTTAATATTGAGTGTAATTAAGAATATAATCATGTTATCAAAAATGGTATTTAACTCTGTTGTAGTTTCTTTAACATTCATGTGGATAAAAAGTCTATAATAAAAAACTATGAAGTCATAGATGTGTTCATGTAGTTAAATGCACACTTGCTTGGGGGCAACTCATAGAAACTATGCTTTTTAGAGTTATTTTGGCATAAAATATTTGAATAAATTATTTTTGAAATCATAATTCCTTCACAGATGATTATTAAAGGTTAGACTAGCTTTGGACCCTGTCAGATCTGGGAACTATTCCATGACTCTAGGGTCTTTCCAAATTCCTGTCAGGCGGTCTACCAGACTCGGTGACAGAGTTAGTGCCATGGCTTCCTCCTGGCTGGGATGGAAAATTCAAATCCGTATAATAGTTTTGTGAATAAAGAAAAAAGTTTTTAGATGTAATAAGCAGAAGAGTCAAAATCGTGCTCCTTTTCAGTGATGGTTTCTAAGGTAGCTCTGGGCCCACCGTTGGATGACCCCGTGGATGACCTGTTGAAGCTGCCAAAAACCATCCTAAATGAAGACACTCACTGCTATTGGCAACCCTTGACAGACTTTAAAAGATACTTAAAAGGCATCTCCATGAGGCTGGAGAGACAACAGTTAAAAGCACTTGCTGCTCTTGCATAGGACCCAAGTTCAGTTCCCAGCACCCACACTCATCTGCTCACAACCACCTGTAATTAAAGTTCTGGGGGTCTGGTGCTTATGCAGGCTTCCTCACACCCATGTGGACACACTCACACACACACACAATAATAATAATAAAGTGAATTTTAAAAATGCATATTTATGATATTTAATATTTTTACCCATCAGCTTTATTATTGTGAACTATCTAAGGAAGTGCCCCCAACTTCCTCCTGAGATAGATAAATGTTTTTATCTCCGCTGAAACATTTTGATAGCTTTCTTATGTCGTAGCAAACATCTGAAATACATGAACTTATAAAAAGAAATAAAAAGTTGGGGCTGGAGAAATGGCCCAGAGGCTATGAGCACTTGGTCTTCCTGCAGAGGATCTGGACTCATTCTCAGCACCCATGTTAGATGGCTCACAACACCGCAACTGCAGTTCCGGGAGACAGAGTGCCCTTTCCTGGCCTCTTTGGCCCCTGTATGCACATGGTGCACATATATTCAGGTACACACATGTACATATTTTTTAAGAAGATTTCTCAAAGGATTGGAAGAAGGCTCAGTGGGTAAAGCAATCACCTCAGAAGTAATGAGGGACTGAATCTGGAGCCCTAGAATCCACATAAAATCTCAATGTGATGGCATGCATCTATAATCCCATCACTCCTGAGATGAATGGGAGGCCAAAGCAGGAGAATCCTGGAGGCTCATGGGCTAGCTAGCCTGATCTATACAGTACGGATACGACCCCACCTCAAACAAAGTAGAAGGTAGGAACCAGTGCTGGAGGCTTTCCTCTAACCTCCACACATGCACTTTGGCGTGCACATGACTGCGCTCACACATGTGAATGAACATACGCCAGAGATGGATGGGGGCAGAGACAGAGAGAGACTGAAAACAGAAGAATCAGAGACCGTACTTTGCTGTATTGGCTTCAGTCCATGGTCTGCTGATTTTATTGCCTTTGGTCTGATAGCAAGGCATCGCACTATGGTGGAAGTGTATAGAGGCACCATACAGAAGCCAAGAGACAAAAGCAGGGAGGCCCAGGATCCCAATATCCCACTCAAGGGTACACCCCTAATAATCTCACTTCCTCCCATGAGTCTCTACCTTCTAAAGTTCAACCCCAGGCAGCAATGCCACAGGTTAGTGCCTGGAGATGAAACCAAAAGAAGCCTACTCAGTTGTACCTATTTTCGTGGCTCATGAAGAAAGAGGACACATGGGAGACAATATGTAAATAGTCCCTGCAGCCACCTGATGAAAACGCTGCCGTGAAGATTGCTCCCTGTAGGGATGGACCAGGACACGGGAGACACCTGTTCGAGAAACTGTCTAACAGTTAGTCCTCAGATTGCCCAACTAATTGCTTCAGTTTGCTGAAGGCAAGGAGAAAGGGGGGCGTCCCATCCCAATTTCCTTAGGTTGAGCAGTAAGCATAGGCAGTAGAGGGAGAACTCTAGCTGCAAGGGACATGATCAGCCAGAGAAGAGCTCTGTTGTTTAAGAATTAAAGACAGCCTTGATCGACAGTGGGGAGTGTTAGTGATGTTTACTTTGTCCACTTGACACAGTCTAGAATCACCTGGGACGCTACCAATAGGGATTGTCTAGATCAAGTCAGGCCGTAGGCATGTCTGTGAGGATGGTCTTGATTCTGTTCTTTGAAATGGGACGCCCCAGCCCACTGTGGGCAGCACCATTCCCTGGGTTTGAGTCCTGGACTGTGTAAAGGAGGAAATGATGAGCTGAGTGTAGGCACACATGCGTCCATTCTCTCTGTCCTGACTGTGTGTGATGTGGCTAGCCACTTCAGGTCCTTCCCGGACTCTCCCACAGGAAACTCCAGCCTGGGACTGTAAGCTAAATAAATCCTTTCTTCCTTAAGTGGATTTTTGTCACGGCATTTACCACAGCAACAGAAATGAGGACAGTCAGAGAAAAGGAATTCTGTCATGTGAGACAAATATGTGACCATGTCCTTTAGGGGGTCGTCCAACTGACCCCAAGGTCCAATGACAGTTCCTTTGTCTCTCTTGACTGTATGTCCCAGGTCTGACCACTTCAAACCTCCTTCCATTATACCCACTTTTGTGGGGAGATTGTTACTGTGGTTTGAGCTTGAAAAGTTCCCTTTGTGTTTGAACCCTTAGTGACATTATTTGGGAAGGTTATGTTTGGAAGGTAGAGCCTCGCTGGAGGAATGCATCACGGGGTGGGCGGGGAGCAGGCTCTAAGGTTTTATAGCCTGGCTTCACTTCCTATTCTTGTTCTGCTTTCTGGCTAGGCGACCTCACCTTCGCACTGCTACTCCTACCCCTCCACAATGGACTCAATCCCTGGAACTGTAAATCAAAATAAATCTTCTCTAAGCTGCTTTTCATCAGGGTATTCTAACAAAGCAACAGAAAAGGAAGTGATTGTGTGTGTGTGTGCTTGTGTGTGTGTGTGTGTAAGAAAGGTTTTCAGGGTATTATAACACAGCAACAGAAAAGGAACTGATAGTGTGTGAGTATGTGTGTGTGTGTATGTGTGTGCATGCGTGCATGTGTGTGTTAAGGAGAGGTTTCAGGGTATTCTAACAAAAGGAACTGATAGTGTGTGTGTGTGTAAGTATGCATGTGTATGAGCAGGTTGTCAGGGTAGTCTAACACAGCAACAGAAAAGGAACTGATTGTGTGTGTGTGTGCATATGCATGTGTGTGTGTGTGTGCATGTGTGTATGTGTGTAAGGAGGTGTTTCAGGGTATTCTAACACAGCAGCAGAAAAGGAACTGATAGTGTGTGTTTATGTGTAGCGGGGGAGATGAGGGGCATACACACATGCTATGGTGCACATGTGGGGGCCAGAGAGACAACTCCAGGGTCAGTTCCCTCAATCCACCTTTACGTGGGTCCTGGATTTGAACTTGGGTCACCAGGCTTGTACGAGTGCTTTGCTCACTGAGCTATCTCATTGGACCCCTTCTCCTTTCCTGAAGTCTGTAAGTGAATGGAGCCAAAGCAGCCATTTGGGACAATGTGGTGAGTTTGAAGACGGGAACAATATGCTAATAGGACACAGGAAGGGAACAAAAGCTTGGGAACTACTGAGTCACCATTCCAACTTTGGGCTTCCTATTTCCAGATTTCTTTTACATCAGGAAGAAAACAGGAAAAATGAGGTTTTATTCATTTCATACGAGAATAATGTTATCAGACAACCCCCCCCCAGTTACACTGTAAAAAATATTGTGTGAACTTACCACATAGAATTAAAAACCTAGAAAATGAGCATGTTAGTTTTTCGTCGATTCAAATGAGTAACCCCCCTTCTGATAAGTCACTTTGAGATGGGTCTGTCTACTTCAGAGCAACTGTCTGTGCTCAAGTCCTTTCTGAAATAGTTTCCAGAGCCCAGGTAGAGGAGGCAGGTCATGGCAGGACTTTGATTTTGTCCTAATCCTGCTACATCGTGATTTTCTCCCCAAGATTTACTCCAACTGATTTAAAACCACTTCCACCCGTCAAGCCTGCGTATCCCAAACTGCAGAGCTTGGCTGTTAATATGGATGTTAAAATGCAAACATCAAGGCTGGACGTGCAGTCATCAAAGGCAAAGTTCTAAATGTGTTTTTTTTTTTTTCTGCTCCCTTACCAGCCCCTCGCTCATGCGCTCATGCGTGGTCCTTTAAGTCCCAGAAGAGCTGTTACACCTGGCAGTGCTGCGCTCACTCTGGGTCTCCAGTGCTGATCACCCTGAGTTAACTATGCCGGGGACCATTTTGAAGAATGAGGTATTGAACCAGACACAGAAATTCCAGAGCAGCATTTGGAAGTCCCAAATTGTCAAGTCATGTCCTGCAGGTGTTCTGTCCTGGGTATTCTAATTTTGGAGGGAAGCGGCTCCAAACAATGTGGAAAATCTCAATCTGAACATAATGCTTTAGTGCTTATAAATAAGCCAGGACCTCGATTGTCTGAGAGTACTAGTTGCATTTAAAATCATCTAAGTGGGCCAGCAAGGAGCATTTCCAAACCCCAAGTTTTGTTCATATATAAAGGGTTAAGTATTTTAGGAGAAAATCTTTGTTTGAAAGTAAACTTGAGTTTTAAAAGCAATAATGATAAGACGGACCTTTCTTTCCGTACGGTTGCCCACATGAATAGGGTGGATCAGTCAGAAGGAGCCTGCACTGTGTCTTGGTCATTCTGTTTTCTAGGTGGTGTTTCTAGAAATGCTAGCTGCTGAAGAATGAACTAATCAGAACTTCCAAGGGTTCTAACTACCTTTCCACATGATAGTGCTCTATGGGCTCACGGGCTCAAGGACCTACATGTACAGGCGGTTGTGAAAACGGTTTACTCCAAACCAAAAACAAAAAAACTTCTATTAGGACCAAAGGAAGGAAGGAAGGAAGGAAGGAAGGAAGGAAGGAAGGAAGGAAGGGAGGGGAAGAGAGGAGGGAGGGAGGGGTACTCTTTATCTAACAATAGACATATTAGGTGTTTTCTGTTGCCTCTGATTGCAAACCCTTAGCTCTATTTAGGGCTGTGGTTCAGCCAGCTGTAGCGCTTGCTTATGCGACAATGTTTCAGAGGATATTAATGCTGTTAATCATTTGTGAACTCATTGCCACTTGGTTTAGGTGATGGGCATAAAGGTGAGCTAGCTGCAGAGTCAACCCTAACCCAGTTATTTTTACGAGAAGCTTTCTTGCCGGTTTCTTGGCCTTACCATAGCACTGAGCCAATGCTTGTAACATTCTTTGAGTTTCTCAATGTGAGTAGGCAGATTGAGATAGGTAGGGGGCAGAGAAACTGTTCTTAGTTGGATTAGTCGTTAAGAACACTGGATGGGTTTCCAGAGTGTCCAGGTTTGATTCCCAGCACAGACACAGTGGCTCATGACAGTAACTGCGGTTTTAGAGGATCTACCGCCCTCTCCTGGCCTGTGTGGGCACTGCCCTTATGCTGCACAGACACCAATACAGGCCAAACATCCATTGAAAACAAAAGAGAACAGAGCAGGTCCTGAAAGCGACCTGCTAGGTCAGAAACTGAGATGGAAGGGAACACTCTGCATCGTCTTCACAAGTTCACAGCGACACAAGCGGAGACGCAAGCAGGTGCATAGCCAGTTCCAACAAGGCCAGAGCTCCATAGCACAGGCAAGTTCAAAAGCAGCTGACTCAATCAGCACTCACAATGGCACTGTTCACAAGGCTTTTGTGGGCAGGTTCCAGCCTTTGGATGAAAAGAACACCGAGGGAAAAACAGGATATCAAGAAACAAGCCTCTTATGGTAACTAGTTCTCCTGAACAGGAGGGTAGCAGGCGGAGTTTGGTGAATCAGGCCACAGCCCTGGGAATCCTAGACTTGAGCCAGCAACTGCCAGGCATGCCTGGGAGGGAGGGGCTGAGGCTCTCTGTCTATAGCGTGGTCTGAGCTGATTTGCAGTCTTAAGGAGACCATCAAAGTGGACTGGCTTTCACTTGAGAAGGATGCTTGGAAAACAACTTTCTACAGGCGCCACCTTTTCCTACTCTAGGACAGAGATGCAATTTAGAAACAGTAGTCTCAGGCTCTGCTCTCCGCAGTGAGCCATCATCATGAAACCCCTTGACTCCACACGACAGCAAGAGCGTCCCTGAAAGCAAGGCCTGCAGTTCTCAAATGATAAAAGCCGCTGCTCTCGTCCAGCTTTTACATCATCTCCTAAGGACAGTGGCTTCCTGGGTGGTTTGTTAATGATGGTTTTCTTTATTATATTTTAGACCATTTAGCAAAGTTTATTGATTTATACTTCTTTGTAATTAGTTGTAGTGATTTAAATAGCTTTTACAGCCCTCTAGAGAATGGCTTTTTCAAAGGCTCAACGTTTTCCCCAAATTGTGTACTTTAAAACACGGTTAAATACTGCTCAAATTCAGCGCTATTACTGGCAAAACTGCAACTTTAAATGTCCTTGTTTTCTCATCTCTCTGCTTAAATGAAGAGATCATCCAGTTACTTGGCAGCCAATCACAGTAGCAGCAACGAGCATCAGCTGAGTTTTCCCAGTAAGCTAAACCTTGTGATGAATCTCTTGGTCTATTAACTCATATGATCCTCTCAATAACTCTACGAAGTGGGGCCTATCAAATTGAACCTCAGGGTTAAGATATTAAATTACTAAGTAGCAAAGCAGGGATTTGAACCTGGAGCCAGGGACACTTGGAAATCTTTGAATTTTACCATTCAATACTGCTGCTCAATGGTAAGTGAGCCACGCCGACCCCCATCTGCACTGTGTGTACCAAAATTCGTGAGGATGAGTCTTCTGTGCCTATTTCCCCCTAATTGAAGCATTCCCTCTGGAGGGGAGGCTTCTTAAAACTCAGGAAGCAAATGAAGTTTGCAAGGCTCAGGAAGGAAACAAATACAGGTGAGGATGGCCCTGAAACTAGATCCACAAGGTCCTTCCCCAAGGTTGCAAAAGCAGGGACAATCCAGGGGAGAGGAGACTCTGCAGCCAGTCGTCTGCAAATCGGGCAGGGAGCTCCAGAGATGCAGCTTTTGTGAGTCCTGGCCCATGCTTGGGTGGTGTGGTGGTTTGAAAGAAAATGACTCCCAAAGGGAGTAACACTGTTAAGAGGTGTGATGTTGTTGGAGTGGGTGTGGTCTTGGTGGAGGAAGTGTGTTATTGTAGAAGCAGGCTTTGAAGTCTTAGCTATGCTCAAGATAGCAAGTGTCTCAGTTCCTGTTGTAGCCAGCACCATGTCTGCCTGCACACCACCCTACTCCCCACAGTGATGATAATGAACTGAACCTCTGAAACTGTAAGCCACATGTCAGTTAAATGTTTTCTCTTATAAGAGTTGCCATGGTCATGGTGTCTCTTCACAGCAATAGAAACCTTAGCTGAGACAGGGGGACTTTTCATGCAGCTGCCTGTCTTTGAGTCACCCGTGTCCCTCTGTCCAGCCCCTGACCGAAGCGCCCCTAAGTAACTCCGGCCAACTGACCGGCTCACCTAATTAGACTAGGACTAAATAATTTCTTTGGTCTGCCATCAATGCCCTGCCTGTGTGAACAGATGTTTGGGGTAGTGGGGAAAATCACATAACAGTTACCTTATTTGTAAGGATCCTGACAGAGTCCTTTTAAAAACCTATCCATCCCTAACTCACTCAAAGCTCCAATAACACTCTCATGATTCCTTTGCCTATGGTGTCATGCTCCTGGACGGATAAATACTCCAGAAAGACGCTGATCAGAATGGACCACCAAAGAATTAGCAACATCAGGGGCTGGAGAGATGGCTCAGTGGTTAAGAGCATTGCCTGCTCTTTCAAAGGTTCTGAGTTCAATTCCCAGCAACCACATGGTGACTCACAACCATCTGTAATGAGGTCTGGTGCCCTCTTCTGGCCTGCAGGCATACATGCAGACAGAATATTGTATACATAATAAATAAATATCAAAAAAAAACTCAGAGACAGATATTGGAGTTCAACGTGAAGACCAGAAAAGAAAAGCAGCCAGTCATGAGCTCTTACCTATACCTCAGTCCAAAAACGGTGATCCTTACTCCAGGAAACCTCAGACTGAGACTGTGATTGAGAGCTGTCTAGTTCTGGGATTAAGGGTGTGTACCACTACCGCCTGGTGCCTATGGCAACTAGTGTGGCTATTGGGATTAAAGGTGTGTGTCACCATGGCTACTGAGATTAAAGATGTGTGCCATTGCTGCCTGGTCTGTAAGACTGGCCAGTGCAGTTGTTTTACTTTCTGATCCTCAGGCAAACTTTATTTATTAAAATACAAATGAAATGCCACTACAGAAATCAGTGTGGCATGTCCTCAGGGAAGATGGGAATCAACCTACTTCAAGATCCAGCTGCGCCACTGGTGGACATGTTCCCGAAGCAAGCGCCATCCTACCACAGAGACGTGCGGCGAACATGCTTCCCACGGGGCCATCTCTGTCAGAAATTCTTTACAGACCATACCAACTGCCTACTCTGATTTAGACCAAGTTTGTGCAATTGTGGCATTACTGTCATCTAAGATACCCCCCTGACTGCTAACTCTAGTTGTCATTTAAAATAGTTTTAATTTATCCTTTGATAACTTCATACATGCATATATTTTGATAATCTTCATCCACATCCCTCGCCCCTCTTGTGCTCTCCTATTAACTTGTCATTTTGTATAACTTTTTCCCCCCTCCCCTTCCTCCTCCTCTTTAAATCAATGTGTTCCTGGAATACATCTCAAATAGTTTTCTCAAGGAGAATATGGGAGGACCTATCTTCATGATAAGCTTCCTAAAAGACGTGGCCTTATCATATTTATTGTTACATTACTATTATTGCAAAAAATGCCAAAAGAAATATTTCAAAGTGATTTGCACATTTAAAAGATTTTCAAAACATATTTGTTCCTTATAAAATGCTAGATTTTCCTTTGTACTTAAATTTTTAATGCAAAACTTTTTTTCCTTGTTTTGCTCTTTGTTTTTTTTTTAATTGTCATTTTAAAATTGGTAGATATTGGTAGATAGTAGATATTCTGATTGGATATAAAATTTTAGATTCTAATTAGTTTTCCTTCAAAATAATGAAAGAAGTATACTCTTATCTCGGTAGTAGTTAGTTCCTCCTTCTATTTTTGGAATCTCTATCGTTTGAGGAGTTTACACAAGCTTACAACAGGCACCTGTAGATGAGTGCCCCTCCCCCCCTTCATCGGGGAGGCTTCTTTCTTTCTGCAGGTATCTGGTGATGAAAGCAGAGGCACACAATGTGCAGGCTGAAGTGCTCAGCTCTACATGGGAAAGCCATGTCACCCACACAGGCAGGCAGGCAGGCACGCATGCACACATGCATGCAAACACACACGCAGCTCGGGGATCTAAGAGCCAGCATCTGCAGCAAAGCAGTATTTGTAGGGCACGACGGCCCTTCCTTGCATGAGCTCACAACACTGTGCCTGTATGCACACGGCCCACTCAAGAGCAAGCCATGCAAGCACAGAGCAGGAAGGGGTCTGTGAAGTCCCACCCCTGTGTGCTTCATGCACCACCTCTAACTGAACGACAGTTACATGTATTTAAAGCCTTCAGATGACCCTGATGTCCAGTCCGGACCTAACCTGCCCTTCTGTTCCATGTCCCACTCATCTTAGCACTGAATCTCCGCAGCTTCATAACTTCATGCTAGTAGCCCATAACTCATTTTTCTTAGTAGGCAGCCTCTCCCTCTCCAGCAGAAGAAACACACTTGATTATCTGTGCTTACCCTGCCGCACCTCTCCCTCTCCAGCAGAAGAAACACACTTGATTATCTGTGCTTACCCTGCCGCACCTCTCCCTCTCCAGCAAAAGAAACACACCTGATTATTTGTGCTTATCCTGCTGCCCCTCTCCCTCTCCAGCAAAAGAAACACACCTGATTTGTGCTTACCCTGCCGCACCTCTCCCAGCCCCCTGCATATGTAACGTATTTCTTTAAAGTTCAATAAATTCCTTTAAATGATTTTCAGATTTATTTACTTTGTATGTGTGAGAATTTTGCCTCCATGGACGTCTGTGCATATGTGTGCCTGGTACCCCGCAGGTCAGAAGAGGGCATTGGATACCCTAATCCTGGAACTGGAGTTACAGACGGTTTTGAGTCACCACGTGGGTGCTGGGAACCAAACCTGGATCCTTTGCAACAATTACAAGTGCTCTTAGGGCCGGGCGATGGTGGCGCAAGCCTTTAATCCCAGCACTCGGGAGGCAGAGGCAGGCGGATCTCTGGGAGTTCGAGACCAGCGGGGTCTACAGAGCTAGTTCCAGGATAGGCTCCAAAGCCACAGAGAAACCCTGTCTCGAAAAACCAAAAAAAAAAAAACAAGTGCTCTTAGCCTCTGAACCATCTGTCCGGCCCCTAAGGTTCAATAAATTCTTAATGAATGAAAAAGATGAACACATAAATGAATGGATGAACGAATAAGTTATAAACATTTAAGTAGTTTATTTTTTTTCAATTCTGATTTTATTTACTCAAGTAGTACTTTTTGACCTAAAATTAGTCAGCTTAACGTAGTTACTCGGGATTAGAACCAGAGGTACGGTGACTCATTTTAATTTTTTAAAGAAACTTTCCATTTTAAGGTCCTATTTCCAGAAAAACTCTATAGCACACAAATTTTCAGCTTGCAAAGGGTTTCATTTGCGTCTTATAGTAAAAATAGCTTGTACGTGTCCACAAACGTGAATGGAGCTCACTTGTGGCATTTTTCTATTTTGGTCCAATGCTGACCCAAATAGAAGCCATTTGGGTGAATTCTGCTGCCATAAGCCCATTTAAACCCAGGGTAGCTATTGTGAATAACAGGATTAAAAGCAAACATACTTCAGTCACCATTGATTCCCACTGAAGACATAGATAAGAAAATAAATATATCTATATATGACCAGGACAAAAATGCTTAAAAAATAATCCATTTTTGTCAGACTTCACACTGATTCTAAATTTTTAATAAATAACACATAATATGTCTCTCCATTTGGGCTATTTTTTAATGACTGCAGGAATAGAGATGCTGAGATACAAAACCAGAAAAAGAAAGGACCAGGTCAAAAAGTTTATGGAAAACTTCTTCTAAGATCTAACTGAGGGAGAAAAAAATACCATAACCTCATTGTTTTCATTGCCAGGGGAAGGTTTTAGGTGGTGTAAATATAATGACTGTTTTCTTCAGTCAGTGGTTTAATTTTTCTCCTGTGATTTGTCACAGACAGGACTGTGAGAATACAAAACTGTGGGGAGTTCTATGGGACAGACGACCCAAACTCTCCCCATAAAGAACTTGTTTTCATTGTTTGATTTCCTAAGAAGTACTTGGTTAGGATGCTCTAGGAAGAATTAACTGAGAGAGGGGAAGACCTTCCCAAACACACGAGCTCGTTTGGAGAGCAACCTCACAGGAATCCTCAAGAGGCCATGGGAGCTCAAACCAGGACTTCAGTTGATGAGAAGGTGGAGCGGTTACAACACCCCAGACTCTGCCTGTATGAGAAGAAATAGATTGACTCACGTTTCTGGGGGTCAGAGAGCCCAAGATTAAAGAGCTAGCAATTGGTGAGGAAATTTTTGCTGTGTCATTCCATGGTAGACAAGCAAAGAGACATGAATTTACTCTTTTACAATGACTGGCTTTTGAAATAACAGCATTAACCTAGTCCCAAGCAGAGTCCTCGGGACTCAGTTGCTTCTCAATGGCCCTGTACCCACCCTGAAAGGAAAGGATATATTCTACAAAGACACACATAGCCTTCCCACTGATTCTCAGATGACTGAAACAGTGAAGTCCAAAGAACTAAAATAAGGTAGCGAAAGAAGCCCTAGTGCTAGCCTAGAGAGGAACTTGCCAGACAAAAAGAGATTTCACGCCATTCTGAAGAGTTTATCAGGCCAGCTTGCAGCACGGACCAGAGAGACATAACCAATGATGGGTCAGCGATGGGTGGGGCCACATCTTGAGCAGGACTGCTTAGTTATGCACAGTTGCCCCTCTTCTGAATGTAATCCCACCAACTAAGTTTCCTGGCTCTCTATTAGCCAGGCCTGACTTGTTGCAGCTGCCAGGGTCTGGTCTTTCACCCTAAAAACTTGGGTTAGAGTGCTGGTGTCTCAACTGCTTTTCCACTGCAATGACAGAGCACTATGACTAAGGCGACTGGTGGAACACAACACTTAACGGAGGCCGAGTTTCAGAGGACGAGTCCATGACTCTCACAGCAGGGAGCATGGCCCCACAGCTTCAGACTTGGTACTGAGGCAGTAACTGAGAGCGCACTTCTGATCCATACGCCTGAGCCCGAGTGAGAGAGGTGACTGCGAATGGCATCAGCTTTTAAAACCTCCAAGGCCACCTCCTCTTAATCCTTCCCAAACAGTTCCACCAACTGAGGACCAAGTATCCAAATATAGCTCTGATGGCCATTCTCAGTCAAACCACCACAGATGGACACTCCAGGCTTTCTCTCGTGGGCCACCAACCAGCTCCTGAATCACGATACAGAGACTTATTAGTTATGAATGCTTGGCCCTAGCTTATGCTCGTTTCTAGTTAGCACCATTTTCCCCCTGTAGCTTAAATTAACCTGTTCTCTTCATCTGTGTTTTGCCTAAGGGCTTTTTTACCCTTCTTTCTGTATGTCCTACTCTGTATCCAGTGGTTGGTGGCTGCTCGGCTGACCCCGGGTGTGTCCCTCATTCTCTTCTCCTCCTCCTCCTCCTCCTCCTCCTCCTCCTCCTCCTCCTCCTCCTCCTCTTCTTCTTCTTCTTCTTCTTCTTCTTCTTCTTCTTCTTCTTCTCATTCTTCTCAAACCCAGATTTCTCCTCCTACTTATTCTCTCTGCCTGCCAGGCCTGTTTATCCCTCTTCTGCCTAGCTATCAGATGTTGAGCTTTTTATTAGATCAATCAGGTGCCTTAGGCAGGCAAGGTGAAACAGCAGCACATCCTTTCAGGATCAAACAAATGCCGCACAAACAAACAAATGTACCACATCTTTACATCCTTAACAGAGGCAGCAGAAATGAATGTAACGCATCTTTACACAAAGTAATAAACCTCAGCATAAACAAATGTACCCCAACTTTACCCAGTTAAAAGAACATCCCACCACAGATGGGCCTGTGCTTGGCAGGCAAGAGAGCTCGCTGTCCAAACATGAGGACCGGCATTCTCACCCTAGTACCCGTGTAAAAGCTGGGCATGCCTGCAACCTCCGTGCTGGAGGCAGAGACAAATGGATCTGGGAGCTCGCTGGCCAGCCAGCCTAGCTGAGCTTCAGGCTGAGCAAGAGTCTGCATCAAGGGAATAAGTCAAAGAATGATAAAAAGGCATTCAGCCTTCTCCTCTGGGTTTAGCACCATAAGCATGGGCATCTGTACCTGAAAACTCATGTATACACACAACATATACATATCACACACACATATACATATCACACACATATACATATCACACACACCACATATACATATCACACACCACATATGCATATCACACACACATATACATATCACACACACCACATATGCATATCACACACACCACATATGCATATCTCTCTCTCTCACACACACACACACCCTTTGCATTACAATGCTGATTAAATTTCAGCATACACTTGGAGAGAACATTCAAACCATAGTGTTTATTAACGTAAAAGTTAACAGGATCTACTGCTGGGTTGTATGCAGGATGTAAAAGTTAAAGAGAGACCCAGGAACGGTCCTAGAATTTTCCTCTCAGCTCTGGAATTCACTCATACATACTCTTATTTTTCAAAGATTCATTTATTTTTATTTTGTGTGTATGGGTAGTTTTGCCTGTATGTATATTGGTGCAATGCATAGTGCAGTTCCAGAATCGGCCAGAAGAGGGTGCTGGATCCTTTGGTACTGGAGTTACAGACACTAGCGGCCTTGGGTGTGATCAGAACCAATGTGGGTCCTCTGCAGGAATAGTTAAATGTTCTTAACCACTGAGCTAGCTCTCCAGCCTATTCCATACACACTCTTGTTTCCTCTTGCAGGAAGAAACTAACTGATTATTGAAGGCCCTAATTCCTTGATTCTTGTTAAGAAGCAAATAAAATCACTGACTCCAAATCAGTAGTTATAAGTTATATAGCATATATAGTATATATTATATAAAGTTATTACAGTAAGATGTCATAACAAACTGTTATCATACTGTTGTCTCTCAGCCCAGAGAGAAAACCCCAAACAAAGAAAACAGCCTGAAGAAAATGAAAAGTCATCACTGTCTGACCTTGTAAAGACAGTTTCACCTCCAGCAGGGACATCTGATAGGGTGGTGAGCCTGAGTCCATAAAACCTCTCAAACGTCCTTCCGAAGTTCAGCACCAGACCACAACCGGTTTAAAACTCTCAGCCCTCAAAGATAAAACACAAAAGCAAAAACATTCTTTTAGTTTCTTTTCTGCTGTTGCTTGAGAAACTTTTAGTTATTTGTTGTTTGTTTGTTTGTTTTGTTATTTTTGAGACAAGGTTTCTCAGTGTGGCCCTGGTTGTCCTAGAACTACTCTGTAGACCAGGCTGGCCTCGAACTCAGAGACCTGCCTGCCTCTGCCAAGTGCTGAGATTAAAGACTTGCACCAACAAAATTTATAAAGCTCATTGGAGAGCTTTATAAATTGTAACAACTTGCACTGGGCATGGTTGCATAAGCCTTTGAAGCCAGCACTAAGAAGGCAGAAGCAGGTAGATTTCTGTGGGTTCTAGACCAGCATGGTCTACACAGAGAATGCCAGCCCAGCTACAAGTAGACAGTGAGGCCCTGTCCCTAAATAAGTAAATAAACTGAAATATCTACTTTATACATATGTGTGTGTGTGATACAATTTCTAGGATTTTGAATTTCTTTGAAAATAAAGCAACAATTGTCTTTGTTATTTGTTTCTTGAGACATGATTTCTCTGTGTGGCTCTGGCTGCCCTGACCTCACTGTATACAAGATCCCTCTGCTTCTGCCTCCCAAGCGCTGGGATTAAAGGTGTGTGCCACCACCGCCCAGTGCAACAGTTCTCTTACAGGATATAATCTGCTGTTAGCAGTTTAGGCTACAAACCTGGAATTTTGAGAAATAATAAATCAAATAACACGGCAGCAGAACGTGTATACTACCTTCCAAGTTGCTTTTGCTAGATTTTTAAAATGGAAAGGGCCTCGGAGATGGCCATCACCTAATTTTAGAACGGAAAGTGGCAGAAGCCCAGAGAAATTAGCCTGGTTTTTATGGCAGTCGGGGAATCAGTTCATGTGGCAATTGGAAGGCACTGCTCTGGGCAGCTCTAATCCAGCTTCCAAGCCATCCACCCATGGTCCGTCACTTCCTGTTTCAGTTAATTTTCTGTTGGTACAACAAAACCCTGTACATACTCGTCAAGAAGGACTGGGTCATATCCATGAACAGTTAGGGATGTTAATATATCCAAGTCTTTCCATATGGCCGTGGGTGAAAGAGCTTCCTTTCCCCTTCTGTATTATTTATATTCTGGCTAGAGTTTGATCAAGTTTGAACGCTTCAGTCTCCATTTTTTCAAGGGTAAAATCTGAAAACTAACTTTTCACACAGTTCTTGGGAACATCTAGGGCAGCCGGGCTCAAGAGAAGCACAACACAAGACTCACGCGTGGCTCACAACCACAGCAAACAAAAAAGGCAAAAGTAGGCAGAAAAAATGCTAGAAAAAAAATTACTTCAAATATATTCCTATTACTTCAATATATAAAGAACACTTTTAAACTGCATGTTACTCTACATCTGTTTTCTCAGCCCCTGTCTGTGAAGAATGATTACCGTCTCAAGTGTTCCAGACTCCTGTGGCTCACCTCAGGATGCGGTACTCCGTCGCGGACTCAGCACGGGGCGGGGCTCAACCAGAGGAGGCGGGGCTCCTCGGTGAGCGCGGTTTGGGCCGCGCGGGCTCCCGTAGCCGGGGCACGGTGGTGGCGCCACGTCCAGGGTGGTGTCCGGAAAGGAGTCAATAGGCCTGGGGACTGCTTGGGGTGGCCATGGCCTTCACGCTGTACTCCCTGCTGCAGGCGGCCCTGCTGTGCGTGAACGCCATCGCCGTGCTGCACGAGGAGCGCTTCCTCAAGAACAGTGAGTGCCGGGGCGGGGGTGGGGGCTGGGAGAGGGGCGTCCCCGCGCCGCGAGCCGGGGTGGGCGTGTGGGGGCTGGCGGCGGGGGAGCCCTGACTCGATTCCGCCTGGCTGGTGTTTCGCTCAGACAAATCCGTGCATTTTTGTTGTTGTTGTTACCGGTTTTATAGAGGGAAAGCTGGAGAGGAGTTTTGAGTTCAGAGCTGGGAGTGGAGGCGCTTTCAGCTTGCGCGTCGTTAGAATGACTGGTGGGGAGCCTGTAGACGTTGGTGGGAGGTAGGATTGATGGTGAAAGGAGTTAGCAAGGACTCCAGCCACCCTTGTTCTAGGTGCACGCCCCCATTGGGTGTATACCGTGTGCCAAAGACCGTGCTGGAATCGAGGAATACAAACATGAAGACACACGCACGCGTTATGGTTTCTTCGTCCTCACAATCAGATCTTCTTGCCAGACTGGTCCAGCTGCTTCTTGCTGTATAGGACAAAGCAGACAGGACCACGTGATGTTAAACAGTTGTTTCAATATACCAACTGTGCCCTTGGAATCATTGAAACTCAAACCCACAGGCAAGAACGATGCATTTCATATATTACTCCGGAAGAGATGAACACGAATATGTGCCAGGCCTCTGTAACAGAAGCAGGTTACACCAGTCTCCTGTCCTTAAGATGAAGTTTAATCTAAAATGACTAACAGATGTGTCAAATATTAGAAAGATGTAGGGTCATATTAGCCTGAGAATCTGAAAAAGGGCCTGAGAAAAGATGTGTCTGACCCGAAGTCTGATAAATGAGTAAATACTTACTAGGTGAAAGAAAAGATTGGGGCCAGTTTGGAGGCTGAAGCCTTGAATACTGTTACTCTGGTGGGAAAACCAAGGTAGGTGGAAATAGTTGTAACTAAGAACATGCCGTGGCCAGGTTTATGTTACTGAGTTCTCGTAGGCGCAGCGCCGAGAAGGGATGGGAAGGGAAAGGAGTGGATTTGGAAAGGGCTCAGAGATGGCAGGTACAACCTTAATATAACAGTAACCGTGTAGTTGTGTGCAGGATTGGTGTTAGGTGTTTTACATGTGTGTGTAAGAGAGAGCGTGCAAGAGAGCTTACTGCAGCTCTGTGATACAGTTAGGGTTTTTATTCCAACCTTCAGGTAGGGAATCTAAAGCAGAAAGTGAGCTGGTAACTTCTAGGATCGCATGGGTAGAAGGTGGCACAGTTAAGCACACTGACTCCAGAGTCCATTTCTTTACCTCTGGACTATACAGAGAACTCTTCGTGATCGTGTGACGCGTTGGATTGTGTTCTGACTCCGTGGCACCTGTGGCTGTGACCTTATCTGGAAACACATCTTTGAAAATTTGTAATCAAATTGAGCTCTTCATATGTGGATTAGGTGTTAGGCCTTAGATCTAGTCATTGATATCCTTTTAAGGAGAGCGAGATACAGAAGCATACGGACACACACTTAAAGAAGTGGTCACAGGGGCGGAGATGGAAGTGGCTTGGTTTCAAGCCAAGAAACCCTGGAATTCCAGCAACTACCAGATAGATGTTACAGAAGGCCTGGATGAGATTATCCCTCGGAGTTACCAGAGGGAACCAGTTCTGCTGGATTTTGGACTTGGCCTCCAAAACTGAGAAAGTGATTTCTATTGTGTTAAGCATTGTCCAGGGTGCCTTATGAAGGCAGCCCTAGGTAAAGACAGGAGAGTCCCTGGAAGCTCAGTGGTCAGGTGAACAGCAAGAGCCCTGTAGGCAAGGACCAACACAGGATATTGTCCTCTGACCTCCACACCAATGAGTCCACACACGTGAAGATGCACAAATGAGCATGAGAATGCATGCGTGTGCTCATACACGCAAAGATTTTTTTAAAATGTAACTGTAAGGGACCTTATATTAGGATTCTCTAGACTAGAGAATCTATAAGAACAGAATTTACAGTATGTATTCCATATATTTAGAATGACTTAGAGGCTGTGGTCCAGCTAGCCCAGCTCTAGCTGTCTACCAATGGAAGGTCCAAGAGTCTAGTTGTTCTCAGCCCACAAGGCTGATGTGTTATCTGGTCTTTAGTATATGCCAGAGTGCCAAAGAAGTAGGCTCTAATGCCAGTGAAGGAATGGGCTTCCCAGGCAGAGGGAGAACAAGCAGGTAGAGAGAGTGAGCTTCCTTTCTCTATGTCCTTTTTATAGGCTGCCAACAACAGGTGTGGCCCTCTTCAGAAGATCTGTATTAAAGGTGGGGCTTCTGATTTTAAATGATTTAATTTTTAAAAAAGTCTTGCACAGGTGTACTTAGCCACTTGGATTTTAGTTAATTCCGGATATAGTCAAGTTGACAACCAAGAACAGCCACCACAAGTCTCTAAAGAACATTTGATGAGGGGGCTGGAGAGATGGCTCAGAGGTTAAGAGCATTGCCTGCTCTTCCAAAGGTCCTGAGTTCAATTCCCAGCAACCACATGGTGGCTCACAACCATCTGTAATGAGATCTGGTGCCCTCTTCTGGCCTGCAGACATACACACAGACAGAACATTGTATACATAATAAATAAATGTTTAAAAAAAAAGAACATTTGATGAAATTTGAATTAGTACTTGATGACAGTAAGGAATTGTGTGTGTGTGTGTGAGAGAGAGAGAGAGAGAGACAAAGATAGTATTAGAGTTGTATAGGGAGGTATTCAGAAAATTTACTGAAATGTTTGAGTGAAATATAGCATCATTAAAATGTAAGCAGAGAAAATGTAAAGTCTCATGTCTCTGGCATCTCCAGCATCTTGGGGTCTCCAAGCTTAAACTTCACAGCTTCACACACTGTTCTCTCTAGACCTCCAGTTAGGAACACTCTGACACACACCTGGCCTCAGCAGTTCCTTAGTCACAGAGGCAAATTCCATAGCCTCTTTCTTAGATCTTTAACTCGAAAGCCAGAACTACATGGCCTAAGCTGCCAAGTTCTGCTGCTTGCTGGGACAGAACATAAGCTTATTTGTTCAATTACATCTTCACCAGCTTTCTGTTTTCCATAGTTTACTTCACTGCCTAATCTTGGCTGTCCTGGAACTAGTTCTGTGGACCAAGCTGACCTTGAACTCAGATATCAGCCAGCCTCTGCCTGGACTGCTGGGATTAACAGCACACACCAGCAGACCCAGCTCTAAACTTTTCTTTAATTCCTTCTTGTGAATTGGAAATTTAGCTAGGTGGGATCTTGCCTTGAGGTTACCTAGCCCTTTGTTCAATTTCTTAATTTGTTTATCTCCTTGAACAAAGGATTTAGCTCCGTTCTAATTTTTGGTGCTCCTTTTCTGCTCAAATTTTACATTTTGTAATTTACCCTGCTCAGCTTACTTCTTTTCATTGTAAATCTTCATTAGAGTTACCACTAATAACCACATGCCAGATTCTATACTAGGCTGTTTTGAGATTTCTTGTCAGTGTAATTAATCCAAAGGTCTTTACTTTAGCTTCAGGCAGATTTTCCAAACAAGGGCAAAAGGCAGCCACATTCTTCCCAAAATATTACAAGAACAATCTCTAGGCCTTTGAAATCTTTTGAGCCAGCCCAACACAATTCAAATCATTCTCAGTACCATTGTCTTACGTGTTCCTACTGGTATGACCCCTTAAGCAGCAATCTTCAAACACTTCAGAGATCTACAGAATATGCCATTTAGGGCTGGAGAGATGGCTCAGCAGTTAAGAGCATTGCCTGCTCTTCCAAAGGTCCTGAGTTCAATTCCCAGCAACCACATGGTGGCTGACAACCATCTGTAATGAGGTCTGGTGCCCTCTTCTGGCCTGCACACAGACAGAATATTGTATGCATAATAAATAAATAAATATTAAAAAAAAGAATATGCCATTTAAGATGTTTTAATAACAAGGCTTTTCATGACAGTGAAAAACGTCTACTTCTGGCACACCAATCTACTTTAAAAAAAAAAAGATGATAGGCATCAAAGAACCTCCATATGGAGTTTTCTTTCAGTGTGGCAAAGCTAGCCACTGGGTAAGAAACTGCCCTTGCTTCAGCTGCTGACTGTATGCTTTCCCTGACCAAGAATAAAACACGGAGGCCTCTCTTACTGTTTCTGTTTAACATTGTGCTGGAGATTCTGCCCAGGGAAATTTGACAAGAAGTAAGAAATAAAAGATCTACATTGTGAGGTTTAAAAGGCAAAACTATCTGTTTGCAGATAGATGATATACTCTTGTGTATATAGGAAATCCTGAGCAGTGAGGCTAATTATACATAGGCTTCCTAAGGTTGTGTCACACAAGAAAACACATGAAGACCTGTTGTTCAGGGCTGGAGTGATGACTTAGTTGGTAGAGCACCTCCCATAAAAGCCTGAGAACTTGATTTGAATCCCTGTCATTCATATAAGTACTGGGTGGGCTTGGTGGCCTACTTATAATCCTGGCATTCCAGGGGTGGAGACAGTGGGTGCCTGGAGCAAGCTTGCTAGCTAGACTAGTCAAATCTGTAAGCTTTGAGTTCAGCTAGAGACTGTACCTCAAGACACACAAGATGTGGGCCGGGCGGTGGTGGCGCACACCTTTAATCCCAGCACTTGGGAGGCAAAGGCAGGCGGATCTCTGTGAGTTCGAGACCAGCCTGGTCTACAAGAGCTAGTTCCAGGACAGGCTCCAAAACCACAGAGAAACCCTGTCTCGAAAAACTAAAAAAAAAAAAAAAAAAGACACAAAATGCAGAACAGTCAGGGAAGCTCCCGGCGTCAACCTCTGGTCTCTCCATGCACATAGGTGCATGTACCCCACACACAAATGCACACCTGACGTCAACCTCTGGTCTCTCTGTGCACACGGGTGCATGCATGCCTCACACCAGCGCACACCTGATGTCAACATCTGGTCTTTACATGCCCAAGTTTTTGGTCCCCAAATGAATTCACGGAGCTGGATTTCTGATGCAAATTACATGAGGGCTTTTTAATATCCAAGCTTAAGTTTAGACCCCAGCATGGTAGGTGCAGAAAGTATGGCAGGGAGCCCTGGAAGGGTAGAACTTTTAAAGGGGAAACATCCTAATAAGGGGAGTTCATGTCCTGTCATTTGGGGATTGGGTAAGGAGGGCATAGGGTAAGATAGTTTCTGAAACCTTTGGTCAGTTTTTGAGTGTGAAAACCTAACAAAGAGCCATCAATTACTGACAAGGTATCTTCAAGGACAGGATGCCTCCCATGAACACCTGGACCTCGTTAAATTTTATGGTCCTGCTCCTTAGTTACTTAATTGGCTATTTTTAGGGTATCCTTTTAAATTCTGCTATTGTAGCACATTGCTGGAGCTGAGATCTGTGCTGCCCCCAAGCTCATTAAATGGCTTAAGATTAAGCCCCTTCTTTAAAATGTAATTTGCAAAGTTAGGTCCTCACATGCACGCCCCACACCAACACATACCAAATTCCTGAACAAAATAGTTGAGAAGCCCTGTGTAGCACTGTGTAGAGGGAAACTATGACAAGCATCTCTTCCCCTGGTCCATCACATGTTTGTCTGTGGACACATCCATATAGTAATTGTCCTTGCTTTCCAAATGTTCATTGTCCAGTCATATTTCTTTCTCTGGTAGATAGCCATTTTTATAAGCTTCTTTAAAACTTTTATTTTTTTTAAATTTTGGTTTATTTTTAAGTTTGTTTTCTTGGAGCTGGAGAGATGGCTCAGAAGTTAAGAGCACTGCCTGCTCTACCAGAGGTTCTGAATTCAATTCCCAGCAACCACATGGTGGCTCACAACCATCTATAATGAGATCTGGTGCCCTCTTCTGACCTGCAGACTTACATGCAGGCAGAAAACTACATAATAAATAAATCTTAAAAAGAAAACTTACTTTTAAAAAGTTTGTGTTCTTTATTTTTTGATCTTTGTGTGTACAAGTGTGTGAGGGCAAGCGTGCGTCGAGTCTGAGGACAAACTCATGTGTGGGTCTCTGCATTCCGCCTTGTTTGAGACAGGATCTCGTTTGTTGCTGCACACACCAGCGTTGCTGGCCTCAGGTTTACAGAGAGTCTGTGTTTCCACCTCCCATCTCTCCACAGGGACACTGGCGTTACAGATGTGCAGCTGGCTTTATGTGGGGGCAGGGGTTTGAACTCATGTCTTTGTGCTTGCCCAGCAAGTGCTGTACGTGCTGAACCAACTACCTGTTCCCTAAAACTTGTGGAATGATTTGTCCATCTGATAGTTCATGTGTATTAGAAATAGAAAATACATAAAATAAGTAAATGGGGTTATTCAGAAATATTGTGATCCTAGAATTCATATTATCTTCCCTTTTCTCAGTTTTAACTCAGTTTTAGTTCAGTTCAATTCCACAGCCCAGAATTCATCTTATTTTCCAGTATTCCCGATTAACTCAATTCACTGTAATTCCACTTAGTTCCACAGCTATTTGCTGAGTACTTGCTGTGGTGTGGGGAAGTGGAAACATGAAGACAGGTGACTGTATTACAGTCCCTGTCCTCCAGGAGTTTGTGGGAAATTCCTGAAAACACCCAACCGAGGAGAAGAAAGTCCCTACAATAAGTGGGATTTGGTGAACAAAGAGAAAGAGGATTTACTGTGGCCTGGGTCTGGATGTGACAGTCAGACCCAGATCAGAAACTGGCTTTAACAACCAGTAGGTAATTGGCTGGGCCATTGTCCTCTGTGTCTGTTGGGCTCATCGTACCACGCTCCACAAAGTCAGTTTAAGGGGTTTTGCAGTCCATTGACCATTGTCACTGCGTTCTGAGTTTAGAGAAAATCTAAAGGGATTGAAACAGTGAGATCTTGAAAGTCTGGTACTAACAACTGTGATGGAGGACGGAATGCACTGTGAAAGCAAAACCCACTGCCGTCCTTGAGAGCGGAAGGGAGGGAGGGTCAACTTCTTTGTGAAGTTGAATTTGAGATGGTTTCATGCTACAACAGGAAAAAAACGCGGACAGCCATTATTTAACTGTTATCTCAACCCAATAAGAGCTGATTAGGTGTGAGTTTCCTGACGCTTGGGCTCTCCCATGTATAAGATAGACTTGTTCTTCGTCTTTGGGTTTAGAGGTTAGCATGCCAGGAATTAATTAACTCTGTAGTCATGTGAGAGTAAAAGTGGGCCTGAAATGAGGACATGTCTTTAGAAGAAAGAACAGAAAGAGAACTGGTAGATAAAGGGTGAAAGTGGCTTGTAATGACAAGGGAAATGACGGAGGAGGTGAAAGACTCATTTACAGAGAATGGCTCAGAATGCAAAAATGAAGAATGATCAAGGAGAATGGGAAACTATGTGCTCCAAAGGCGTGCCCAAAATGCACGTGAAAATTTGCCCACGTGCTTCCCGGCTACTGCGTTTTCCTGTTGATACTTTATTAGATGATATAACTCTTTAATTGTGTTAGTAATTATTCACCCTGGCATATTTTCAGTTCTACACTGAGAAAGGGTCCTTTGATCATTTTAAAGAAAGAAATAAGCAAGCTGTAACAGTAGCCATTTTCGGTGACTTGAACACCATGAGATTGTTTGGACTGTAGATTATTTTACAAACTCAAAAGTGGAATGAAGAGAATATGATTGTTGCCACTATCAAAAGAGGGGGAAAAAAACTATTGAACTCAATATCTTAACTCTAAGATGTATGACTTTATACTTTGTCTTCATAGGGCTCAAACTAATCTTTTAAGAGATAATGAGGGAATAAGACGGCACAATACATTTAACTCAGCTAATCATCTTTCTCTCATACAGTTGGCTGGGGAACAGACCAGGGAATTGGCGGATTCGGAGAGGAGCCAGGAATTAAATCTCAACTCATGAACCTGATTCGATCTGTACGAACCGTGATGAGAGGTAAGAAGAAACCTTTAGGTTACAATTGTGTGTTACGATTTAAGTAGCAAAGCTTTTGAGAGTGAGAACTATCGGGTTCCCATTTGTGGTAGGAACTTTTTCTTCTTTAACCTGAATTTACTGCTTGAAGGTTGCTGATTTCTAGGAGATGGACTGTTACTAGGGACTTCTACATTGCAATGTAGAAAGGTTCTGTATCTGGCATTGTATTGGAAAATATTGTGGAGCAATTCAATCAAAGAATGCAGGCACCTTGAATTTAAGCATTGAGATTAGAGACTTAATCATAAACCTGGGATGTATTGTTCGTGAGTTTATTCTTTTTAATGAAACCACAGAACCTTCTTTGCACTGTATTTCTGCTCAAGTGTGCAGCCATGTGGATCTGCCAGGTCCTCTGTATTTCCAGAGTGTAGTAATAAGGGCGGCGGGGCTGCGTTCTCAGCACCCCCAGCCGCCTGCCCGGCTAGCTTATGCCCCAAAATAATTACACAGACACTGTATTCTTTTAAACACTGCTTGGCCCATTCTCTTCTAGGCTAATTCTCACATATTAATTTAGCCCATTTCTAATCATCTGTGTGTAGCACCCCAAGGTGCGCTTACCAGGAAGATTCTAGCCTATGTCCATCCTGGGTCGGAGCTTCATCGCGTGTGTCTGCCAGGGAGCAGGGCATGGCGTCTCTGCTGAGGCGTCTGCTTCGGAGAGCAGAGCTGTGGAGTCTGAGCTCACTTCCTCTTCCTCCCAGCGTTCTGTTCTGTTTTCTCCTCCCACCTATCTTCTAACCAATAAAAATGGGCCAAGGCAGTTCCTTTATTAGCCAATGACCTTCCTCCATCATTTCCCCTTTTTCGGTTTAAACAAAAAAAAAGGCTTTAACTTTAACATAGCAAAATTACATATAACAAAACAGTTATCAAGTAAAAGTTACAATAATCTTTATCATAACTAAGGAAAACTATAACTATAACTAACTATTCTTAACTCCATCAAAGACTCCAGAAAGATACACTACTACCTAAGCAAACAAGAAAAAAGCAACTTTTAAAACTCTAGAAATGACAGAGACATCTCGCTGCCTGGACAGTCACCCAAAGTTCCTCTGTACCGTTGGGGCATCCATCTTCAGGCTTCAGGCCCATGGTATCCAGCAGACATTTCCATAAAGCAGGAAAATTCAAAGTCAGTTCAGTCACTATCTGTTGTGTCCTGCAGAATGTCTCGCAGACTCTTTCATGAATCAGGAACCCCGAAAGATCATCTCACCTTAGGCAAGTTCAGTAGTCCTCTCTCTGTGGGTTCTCTTGTCCAGTTTATGCAATAGTCCAGGCAAGAGCAGTTTCTTGCCCAAATGGCTATCAAACTCCATAAGGTGCCTCTTTGATGCCCATCTTCCTCTTGAAGTACAGTGGTGCTGCCAGGAGCAGAGTGTCTCATTGTCATGAAAAGTCCTCAGTTATTAAAACATTAAATGTCCTATTCTGTAATCTTTGAAAGACATGAAGAATGTCTATCTAAAATATATCTCTATATATCTAGAAAATCTAACTAACATGACTACAAGCTTTACTATTATCGATGATTATCCATTAACAACCTATATTTCTTAATTATACAGTACATATTTAAATGAACTACACAATCACAATACCTTAATCAAAATCAGAAACACTTATACATATAACAAAATTGACCTTAAATCTCTATCAATAAAGCAAAATCTATACTAATACAAATTATTCATATCTATATCATATCCCCCTTTAAATGTAAAAGAACATTTATAAACCATATTTGGGAACATGGGCGCAGTTTTTTCTCTCCAAACTGCTTCCTGCTGAATGGGGGCGTCGTTAATTAGGTCTTTCACTGTATAACCTGTGTGCTAGTTTCATCTCAGTTGGCAGTTGAGCGAAGCAATTTTTTGAAGGCGTGCACAGGAACCATTCAGGAGGTTCCATCATACCAAATCGGAATAGAAGAAATGAACAGCGTCTCATCCTCTGTGAAAACAAAATAAGAAACTCCTTTCCAAAGTATCATATCCTTAGATCCAAATTCAAAATATCTATGTTGGATTAGTTCAGCAGCATTTATAAACAAATATCTTTTAGCAGCTTTTGCTCCTTCCTCAGCATTCAAATAATTCAAAGAGAGCATAATAGCATACAGTATCAAAATTCTCTGTGTTATTTTCCATCTTTGTGCAGCTTTGTTTTAACCTCTATTTTGTTTATTTTTACTTTTAACTCTTTGCTTTTTGAGACAGGTTCTCTGTATCTTTGACCTGAAGTAACTCTGTAGACCAGGCTGTCTTTGAACTCTCAGAGATCCGCCTGTCTCTGCCTCCCAGGCATTCGGGATTAAAGGTGTACACTACTACACCTTGAACTCACAGAGATCTGTTTGTCCCTGCCTTCAAACACTGGGATTAAAGGCGTGTGCCACCACACACAACAACTCTCTTCCTTTTTTTGTTTTTTACTTTAAGAACTTCAACTTTTCGTCTGCATATATTTTTAACACACTTCAAACCATTTAGAAATTTTCTTTGTCTTTGAATCTCTCTTTACTGTATATCTCTCTTTTTCTGACCACATGAGCCTTTAAATTACTGAGCATTATCAGTAGGATTATAGGCGTGGCTTTGCCAGCTAGATCCAGTCCATTTTTTAGCTTTCCAGCCTCATGGCGGATATACAGGCTGTAGCATGTTTACTGCAACAACTGTATGGCATTTCAAGGTCCCTGCCAGCAAGTGAGCTACAACAGACAACACTCAAGTCCTCTCTCGGTAGCAGGCCCTCCTGCCTCAAACAGTCAGAGTTTGCCCTGGCAGGATGGCCCAGAAAGCCGGCATTTTTAAACGGCGCAGCTTTTTTCCTGCTACGGCTGAAAACCGAAAAGCATGCGTTCAGCTTTTCGTCAACACTGTTTAAGTGTTTCGTGGCAGGACCTCTTAATGAGCTGCAGGCTTTGCAGCTAAAGCTGAGTCAGGAAGCCTCTCTTAGATGAGGCGCTTGCTTGCCTCTAGCAAGCAGTGCAGACCCGAGAACACAGCGAGTCTAGTTGCCATCAAACAAATCGTAGCACTTTACTCCAAATGCTCTATTCAAAAGCTCTGTCTCCCACAGGAGCCAGACAGAGATCGCAATGGCGGCACAGCCCCAGGAAGTCGCGCTTTAAAATGACACAGCGTTTTTTTTCTGCTACTGTTGCCGAATAAGGAAATCTCTCTATAGCACGCCACCAACAAACAGCAAAAATCTGTGTTAAACTCTCGCTCCCTTATTTTTAAGTCTTCTCAGGTTTTTTAAGTGGGTTTAGTCCATCACGTGGGGCGCCATATGTAGTAATAAGGGCGGCGGGGCTGCGTTCTCAGCACCCCCAGCCGCCTGCCCGGCTAGCTTATGCCCCAAAATAATTACACAGACACTGTATTCTTTTAAACACTGCTTGGCCCATTCTCTTCTAGGCTAATTCTCACATATTAATTTAGCCCATTTCTAATCATCTGTGTGTAGCACCCCAAGGTGCGCTTACCAGGAAGATTCTAGCCTATGTCCATCCTGGGTTGGAGCTTCATCGCGTGTGTCTGCCAGGGAGCAGGGCATGGCATCTCTGCTGAGGCGTCTGCTTCGGAGAGCAGAGCTGTGGAGTCTGAGCTCACTTCCTCTTCCTCCCAGTGTTCTGTTCTGTTTTCTCCTCCCACCTATCTTCTAACCAATAAAAATGGGCCAAGGCAGTTCCTTTATTAGCCAATGACCTTCCTCCATCACCAGAGCTGCGCCAGCACCATTCAAAGATGCAGCATGGTGGTCCACACCTGTAATCCCGTCCCTTGGGATGCAGGGAAAGGAAGTTTTTGCGAGTTCCAGGCCAGCCTAGAGTACAGAGGAAAATATCATAAGCTTTATGATAGTTAATTTTTCTGTTACTACAATTACATTATGATTATGATGGCATAGTTTTTAGATACTTCATCCTCCTTGGAAGCTATCTGCTACTGTTTAGCTTTTTTCTATTTTTTTGTTTTCTTTTTATAGTAACAAACTTTTTTTTTCCTTGCAGTGCCATTGATAATAGTAAACTCAATTACTATTGTATTGCTTTTGTTATTTGGCTGAACGTCATTGGGACCAGAGACTCAGAAGAGACGCCCAGGAGTTACCATTTCCATTGTGACTGGAATATCCATGTTTTAGCAGGCTCATCTTGCAGTTGACAAAAATGTAAAGTTGACAATAAAAGCAGTTTCTATTTACCTGATTTTTCTCAATATTGCGCTTGTAGTTTCAGTACAAAGGTTAGCTCATCGGCAGCAGGAGCACTTCAGGACTGCACACACTGCTGCAGTTAAAATGGGCAGAGGTTGTTAAAGGGCTGCTGCCTCTGCCTGTTAGATACTGCTCTGTCTCACAGCTCAGGGATGGACTTTGCCCCAAAGTGTTGGAATCCTTTGTTGTTTAGAAATGACCTAAGAGTAATTAACTTCCTATATGAACTTAAAGAGTTTTTTTAAAGAAACAATGACATATAATTGACAAATTAGTAATTTGGGTTATTTATTTTGATCTCTTTGGTTAATTAAGTCTACACCATCTCTGCTATAAAGAAATGTATGCATAACTACATATCAGACAATACCCTGATTTCAGGAAGAATTCCAGTTCTGTAAATCAGTTGTTTGGGTTTAAAGACTGTGGGTTTAAGTTCTTTTTAAGCTGTTGTTGACCTGAACAATGAGACCAGAGTATTTACATATTTTCATTGGTAGAAAGTCTTCCCTGTTTACAACGATGATTTGTTTGATAAAATCAGTATAACTGTTACTTGGCAAAATCAGCCCATACGTTCACAAAGTAAGTGTTGGAGCAGGCTGTTTATCGTGACGTGGGCCTCCTCCCTTGTCATTTCCATGTCTTGGTGGAGTAGCATGGTAAAGTGCGGTTCTTGGTTGCCATTCTGTCTGAGGACCATTTATGCTCGATAACTTTTATGTTTTGTTTGTTTTTGGTTTTATGTCTTTTGTTAATGTCTTAGGCCAATCTTGAGAGGGTCTTTGCTCATCCCATAATACTGCAGTACAGTTTTACATAGGAAAATTTAAACTGTGCGAATACTGTATGAAATGTTTCAGTTACAGTATTTCAAAGGGGTGGAATAGCATTTTTCTGTATAGGAAAACTTTCATAAATAAAGTTGACTTTCCAACTCATGCATTTGGTTTGTGCCTTAGTATAAACCTAGTGTTATTAATTTGTTCACTTGTTTAAACTGTTGAATAAATTTGTAATAAAATAAATATTCCTAATTTGTGTATTTCTTCAGTGAATTAACTGAATTGCTGATATAAGTCGAGAACTCTCAAATAGCTTTTATGGCTTAAGTTACTTCTATAACTGGAGCCTCTGCTGAAGATCTAGTCATGTCTTAATTGGAGAGGGCTGATCTTTCATTTGGACACAAGGGCTGGCAGCTGGACCAGGAAAAAGCATTTGAATGCTTGCCTCCTACGGGGAACCAGCATACTCGGTACTAGGATGGTCCTGTAGACTGAGTTAATAGACCAGTCTTAGTGACTCACACCCAGTTTTATTTTCTAAAAACATTGAAGGTGATTAAGTCCAAGTTGGAGCCCCTAATCAGCTCTTTAAAAAAGTGATCAATTCAGGGCATTCCTACTTCTACGTACTGAGTCATAGAAAATTTTCAAAATGAGACTTTGGTCCTACCCCCACTGTTCATATAAGACATAATATCCACACACATTCCTATTAATTTAGTTTGGAATATTGTTCAAGTTTACTCTACTGGGAGCCTGGCAGGACCAGTGTACTGGAGCAAAGCAGTTCTGAGAGCATGAAGTGCTGGCTCCAGAACACTTGCTTCTGGAGCTGTGCTCATGATCTAGTTTTGACGTCGGTTGGGGGCTTGATTTCCCTGGAGTGGATGAGATCCAGAAACTGCAGTGTCATCTTGAAATCTGTAGGCAAATGGATAGAGCTAGGAAACATCATTCTGAGTGAGGTAACCCAGATACAGAAAGACAATTATATGTACTCACTCATAAGTGGTTTTTAAACCTAAAGCAAAGAAAACCAGCCCACAAAGCACAATCCCAATAGACAACAATGAGGAGTCTAAGAGAGACATACATGGATCTAATCTACATGGGAAGTAGAAAAAGACAAGTTCTCCTGAGTAAATTGGGAGCATGGGGACCATGAAAGAGGGTTGAAGGGGAGGGGAGAGACAGGGAGGGGAGCAGAGAAAAAATGTAGAGCTCAATTTTAAAAAAAGAAGAAACCAACAAAAAGATAGTCTCTGACATGTATTTTTAAAGGAAAATGAATTGTAAAAAAAAAAAAATCAAAAGAGAAAAGAAACTGCAGTGTCTTTTTCTAGTCTAGTAGCCTCACATTCCCAGTTCCCTCCCATATCCTCCCCCTTGTCCATTCTCAGGATTAACTGTGATCCTTCTAGACTCCAAAATATTTTTAATAATTATGGTCCTCGTGCTCTGACCAGTGTCTGTGCCTTGCTCCTTTTTAAAGGGTATTGATATTACTCTAGATATTAAAATTTTCACAACACAGTTTTACTCAAGTGTACTGGTTTTTAAGTTTTGCTTATGAACTGTAGACCCAGACTATGAAGGAACAGAACTTTGATGCCCTGACAGCTGAGGAGGCTCCATAGGAGCTGGTCTTGGGCAGTCACCGTTTGTGTAGGTGTTAGGCAGCAGAGAGTGTTAGGGGCAGTCCACAGTGACAGGGCTGCAGACTTGGTGAGGGCCTCAGCGCCCTTAGTCCTATTAGAGTTACAACTCTGGTGTGAGCCTACGAAGCCAAGATTCCAAAGTTGCCAACTGTGTTTGGCATCATAGCACCCAGGCAGTCCTCGGTCTCGGCCCTTGGCAGCAGCTAGTGTTGCAGCTCTCATATAGTTCTGCGCATCGGGGTTTCTTGTCTGCTCTCAACTATCTCAGTGACCAAACCTACAGTTTATATCTCCGGCCCCTTACAGGCTTTTATTATTTTTTGATCTGTCTTAGCATTCTGCCCTTTGCTCTTTTGTGCTGCCCTTCCCTTTTATTCTTGCTCTGGCTGTTTAGCTGCAGTGGGCTGCCCCTCTGTAACTCGATCTCGCTGCCTGCTCAGTTATATAAATGCCACCATTACTCTCCTGCTTCTTTCTTGGCATTACCACGCCACCCTACACAACGGAAGGAAGGAAGTCTGTTCAAGAGAAGCCCTTTATGACAATGGATGTTGCAGTACCAGGGGAGATAGCACAGGAAAGTGTCTCCCTGTTGACTCAGTGAACCTAGACAGCCTGCTTCCAGAGCCAAGAAGGGATGTTCGGTTTGCTCTTACTGCCAGCTACAGTAATAAGACTTGTGTTTGGGGTCAGTCACAGCTTCTGCACCAGGCTTGTTAACAAAATGCTGGGTACAAATGTGTCATCCAGACCTGCCTTTGGTTGCACCTTCAGAAGGTAGGGGATTCAGGCAGGACGGTGGTATATTCCTCAAGGTTCTCTAGAGTGGCTTACAACCTAGTCACTTTCAGACTGGTGCAGCTAGTTTAACAATGCCATCTGCCAACGGGCAGTCCAAGAATCTAGTAGCTGTTCACGCCACGAGGCTGAATGTCTCAGCTGGTCTTCTGCACATGCCAGATTCCCAAAGAAGCAGGCTCTAATGCCAGTGAAAGAATGGACTTGCCAGCAAGAGCAGGCAGGGAAAAAGAATGAACTTCCTCCTTTAGTGTCTTTTTATAGGCTGCCAGCAGAAGATGTGGCCCAGATTAAAGGTGGATCATCCCACTTCAAAAGATGTGGATTAAAGATTGGTCCTCCCACTTCAAATGATTTAAGAAAGAAAATTGTACGGTCTACATTAAGAGTTTCAGAACAGCCAAGGCTGCACAGAAACTCTGTCTTGAAAAACTGAAAAGAAAAATATTCCTCACAGGTGTCCCTAGCTTGAGTTTTGATGTAGTCAAGGTGACAGCTGATAATAGCCATCAGAGTTGGCATCTCAGGACTTTTAGTCACTGTTCTGCCGCTGCGAGGAGACACCATAGCATTGGCAACTCTTATATAATGGTTTACTTACACATCCAGAGAGTCCACTTGTTCTAACCACGGTTCTGGCACAGTAGTGAAGAGCTTTACATCCTGATGCCCAGGCTGCAGGCAGAGATAGACAAACTAGGCCTGGCAGGTGTTTGAAACCTCAAAACCCCCCCACCAATGACAATCGTCCTCCAACAAAGACACACACCCTAATCCCTCCTAAACAGTCCATCCACTGGAGACTAAGCGTGCAAACACGTGGGAAAGGGATTCTCACTCAAACCTCCACAGTGGCTGTGGAATGTTCCAGACCACTGGTGCTGGCATGGGTGAGTCAGGGTGGCCAGTTCAGCCTTTTTGCTCACAGCTGCCTGTTCCCCAGGGTCTTGGCTCGCTACAAAGGGAGTGCTCACAGTAAGAGCGGTTTAATACACAAAGTGATCTTAACAGACTTTTCCACCCCATTCCCCGAGGAGAGGTGGATCTCCCTCGTCCGTCTCAATAACACTAGTGACTGCAACACCGGGCAGAGAAAGTGCTCGATGGTGCTCTGATAGCATGTGAGTTCTGGGCCAGCATCAGAGCAGCAATCCCGACAAGAGGGTCCATATGTGTAGGCCGTCCCACCACACTGCTCCCGAAAGTTAATTCATGTCTTAATCACTTTTCTCACTACTGTGACGAAATACCTAACAGAAACAACTCAAGATGAATTCATTTTGGTTTAAGGATACGGTCCATCATAATGGGGAAATGCACGGCAATAGAAACACAAGGCAGCTGCTAGTCACATTGAGCCGCAACACGCAGAGACAGATGTTGGCTTCTCTCCAACCCCTTTGTGATTAGCCTGGGACCTCTGTCCACAGGATGGTACGGCCCACATTAAGAATGAGTCCTTTCCTTGGATAAGCTCTGCAAACAGCTTCATAAGTAGTGACTCCTAATGTGTAAGGAAGGCTGAGACAAATGGACCAAGATCTTGCTCCCCTAAAAGCAGGTAAGGCCCATGGGAGCTCTCATGGAAGGAAAAGCGGACTAGGAAAGCTGAAGGCACAGTTTTGGATGGCATGATGGGAAGATGTAGAGGCCTGAAGTTACTGGGGCACACAAGAAAATGCTCTTTAAGTGCCAAAATAGAAGACGTGTAAAGCCTAAAAAAAGGACAAGAAATAGGGACGCGAAGGAGGGAGGAAGCAGTGTTTGTGCAATGGTGCTGCGGTACGGAGCGATACGATGAGCAATTGCAAAAGTGACGGCTCCCCTGCGAACCTGGGCTCCAAACACCTACAAACGACTCTTCACCTCCGGAGGCGCACCAGAGACCCCGGGAGCTGCGCTGGGACGTGGGGCGGGACTTCCGGCGCGTCGGGACTCAGTCCGGGTCAGGCGCTGTGAACGGTGTCGCCCTGGCCTTTCCTGAGGACCGCGGCGCCGCAAGGGTGAGGAGGCGCGCGCAACCAAGAGGCGGAGGGCTCCGGAACAGCGGCCGCACCCCTGCCGGAGGCTCATCTCCTGTGAGCGGGTTAGGGGAAAGCCAGCACCACCCTAGAGGGCCGAGCTGCTCGGGCCGGGCCTCCCCGCGTCGCGCTGGTGACCGCCCCCCTCTGCGCTGTGCGCGTGCGCAGAGCTGGTCTCCCAGGGTCCGCTCTGGCGTCCCGGCTCAGTCTCCCAAGGCGCGTGGTTACGAGGTGTTCGTTTCTGTTGTCCTGCCTGTATAGTGCGGACGGCAGGGTCCGAGGTGGTGGAAGTCCTTGCAGTTGAGTTTGCAAAAAGAGGTCCTTGCTCTTAGGTTTTCCCAATTCAGAGATAAATGCATGAGTTTAGTTGATTTAAGACGCTTTTGAGTGTCCACATAGGAAAAAGCAACAGCCCTTCCATTTACAAAGCTCTACCGTTTAGTGGGAGATGCCAGCAGGGCGGGGCAAGGCTGGTAGACTTTATACTGGGGACGCACAGACGCCCGGAGAGAAGTTGAAGTTAGCCAGAGGAAATGATACCCGAGACTGAGCACTAAAGGAGACGGCCAGAGGGAAGGAGGATGGGACGGAAAGCGGCAGTTTTAGACAGCCACGGAAGAGGAAAGCAGAAGTCTTCGGCCGAGCAAGCTGCCGAGAACGTGGGTGTGGGAGTAAATTAAATCGGTAGAAGAGGTGAAGGGCTCCGCTTTGTACACCACTGTTCGTTGTTTGGACTTCGGCTTGAGGGAATGGGGATCCTGCAGATGATTTAATAGGAGAATGACTGAATGAATAATAGTATCATTTATTGACTCACACATGGTTTCCCAAAATGTTGGGTACTGTAAGAAAATGGAGGCATTTTAATCCCGAGCGTTCAGGTGGCATTACTGGAAAAACTCGCTGAGAACGATTTCTTTGAAATCTCATGTTTTATCATATTTGCACAAGTTTTTAAAATTATATGTCTCAAATATCATTGCGTTGGTAGTTTTCTCAAATTCCCAACTCTTGCATCGTATTTACCTTGGAGATTTTTTTAGAGTCCTCATTGCATCATTAAGTACTCTCCTTTCCCAATCTCAGCAATCTGTAGAACCCCGCTTCTTCCAGTGTAGAGCACTGTTCATGGTGTCGAATACTCCCAGCAGTGAAGAAACAGTCTAAGCAGCTAAATTCTCCCGAGTTCTTGCAGGCAGGGTTCATACCTTCCTTTGTTTCTTCATACTCAGCGGCCACTCTTGCGTTCCAAGTAATGATGTGGGAGTGGACTAAGAGACCATCGGAGAGGAGGTTTGGGGTTTTCTTAAAATAGTTAAGAGGTGATCTTAAAACCAAGGTAGTTTTAAAGATAAAGAGAAGTTAGGCCGAAAACCAAGGTGGTAGGACTGACTGGATTTAGCGTTGGGGCTGCAAGTACAGCCCCTTGTGGTTTACAGAGAAAACCGCTTTCAGGTAAAGATGGAACTGGCCCAATGATGCTGTCAGGGTGTTGTGCCTAAGTCCTGAGACTCCCCCCCCCCCCCCAAAAAAAAAAGATCACCACAGAGCCATACTCTTCCAAATGCAAAAGCAAGGTTTCATTTATTGTATATGGGCTAGTGAGGGACCCCTGCCTCGCAATCTGTTGCAGCAGGTGGAGGGAGGAGGACCCCACCTACTATTGTAAGGGGTTTATAAAGACAAAAACCACAAGGCAGTCACGTGATTGTAGTGAGGTGTAGGGGACGGCTGCTGCGAGAGGTGATCAGCATCAGCAGGGTGGCTGAAGCTGCTGTCCCCTGAGCTGTACTTCAAAGGGTTGGTGGGGTGTTACAAAGCCTCCCATTCATCTCCTCTGTAGTCCTTCTGGAGGGCGAATGGATATGCGGGGCGGTCATGTGAGTAGTGAACCCAGGCTGCCATTCCATCCTCTAGGGCCCTGGGGATTGTCATCAGGATGGCAAATGATCCCTTCCATCTTGGCTTTAGGGTCCCCTGACCGTGGTGCCATATTGGAGGCAAACCTGGTCTACAGAATGGTTCCAGATCAGGTAGGGCTACATAGTGAGACCTTGTCTCAAAACAAACCCTAAGTCTCAAATATCATTCCTTCTCTTGAACCTCTATATTTAAGCCCACCTCCCCCATGATCTATAAACCATATTTATCGTTAGATCCCATAACTCAAAATAGAGATTTAAGGGGCTGGGCATGGTAGCACAGACCTGTAGCTCCAGCTCTTAGGAGGCAGAAGGATTGTGAATCCAAGGTTAGCCTGGGTTATAACAAGACCTAGTCAAAATAAGCTAAGTATCAAATGAGAGGGAAATATGCAAAGTAAAGTTGCACATTAGAAAGTAAGAAAGTGATCTTTAAAAATTCTACATGGAACCAGTTGGTGGCGGCACACACCTTTAATCCCAGCTCTCTGGAGGCAGACAGAGGCTCTCTGTGAGTTCAAGGCCAGCCTGGTCTACAAGAAGTAGTTTCCAGGACAAGCTCTAAAGCTACAGAGAAACCCTGTCTCGAAAAAAACAAAAAAACAAAACAAAACAAAAAAAAAAACAGCAAACAAACAATTCTACAGGGAACTAGAGATGTAGTTTAGCTGTTAGCGTGCTAACCTTGCATGCATGAAGCCCAGGATCCCATCCCCACCATTGTAGGAACCAGGTATGGTGGTGCACGGCTGGGAGGTGGAGGCAGGAGGATCACGGGGAGTTCAGCCTGGGCTGTATGAGACCTTATTTTAAATACACTTATATATGTGTGTTTATATATACTGTTTATTGTTAGCTATATAACTTGATTTTCCACCCTCAGTAATCTATAAATACTGGCAGCTCCTTGGCCACACACACCAGTTCAGAACATAGTTGCAATTAGAATGTTTTAACTGTCCATAACGAAAACTGAAAAGACCTTGTTGATGTCAGGTTCCTGTCTTTGTCCTCACTGTTCTCATGCTTACACAAACCATTTGCCAGAGTTTTCTACGAAACCTGAAATTAGGTAGTAGCACCTCATTTTAGCATTTCCCTTCCAAGTTTTAACTCAGTATTGAAAAGAAAATACATAAAAACCTAAGCATTATTAAAAGTTTCATGCATTAAATGTTATGGTTTTGATTTTTTTTTTAAAAAAAAAATGCTGTTTATTTCCAAAAGAAAAGCAGCTCAGCACTAAGCAATATCTTCCTGGAAATGAATGGTATTTTTGATTGCTTACCAGTTTTTAATTGTCCATTGTTTGTTAAACTGTATTTTTAATTTCATTTGCTCTCTCCTAGGGAATGAAGGATGGCAGCGCGCCGTGCGTTAAAAGCTGTTTTGGTAGATCTCAATGGCACACTTCACATTGAAGATGCAGCTGTGCCAGGCGCACAGGAAGCTCTTAAAAGGCAAGCTATCCTCCAGGTTCAGATGACAAATACGTTTTTAAGTGCCGCTTTACCAAGGCGGATCATTAGCGAAATGGATGGCCTTGAGATGGTGTTTCACCAGCTCACCATCCATGGAGGAACTGCCTTGGGTCTCGCTAGAAGATGTATGTGTTGTAATATCCTCGAGCACTATTCTCTCTGCCTTTATTAGGTCTGGCCTTTGCTCTCTCTGTTTGTTCTCTCCTCCCTCCCCCAGTATGGTTTTTTTAAATCGATAATGTAAATTGGGAATGAAGACTCAAGAACCTGAAATAATAATTTAATTCTAAAAATATAGAATAAATAGCACTGGGGGAAAAATCACATGAATCCTGCAATCCAGCTGAAGTATATATACATGTTCAGTTTCCTCAGCTCCTAAAATATAACGCTGAATTTAAAACTGCTTGAAAGACTTGGAATTTTTTGAAATATTTCCATCCACTAAACTTAATACTTCTAAAGATTAAAGACTGTCTTATATTTTTGATTCATCAGTTACAGTACTAACCAAGTACAGGTCTAGGAGCAAGCAGAGAATGCGTGGTAAAGGCATGTTAAAGATAACCGAGGGGCTAGAGGTTACCTTTAACATTAAAGAAAGTGCTTGCTCTTCAAGCATGAGGATCCGAGTTCAGTCCCCAGCACCCACTCACAGCCAGGTGTGGTGGACCCAAGGCTCACTGGCAGGCCAGCTTAGCCAAATTCACAATTTTCGGGCTAGTGGGAGACTTGTCTCAAAGGAGGTGAACAGCACCGAAGGAGAAACACCTGAGCTTGTCCTCTGGCCTAATATATGTACACGCGTGCATACCCACACACACGTGCACACCCACACACGCGTGCACATGTATACACATCGTCAACTGAATATGGATATTTGAGAACAAAATTAGAGATTTTCAAAACAGCAATATAAAATTTGGTGCTTGTCATTTTCAAACCTTAGAATATTCACTGTGTGCTGTTAATCTAAAATCCAGTAACAAGCATCACCACTGCTGGGTATGAGGGCAACAGCTGACACAGGCTCCATCCTCCCTCTCCATGTAGACGCGCAAACATGAGAATGCCAGTGTCGCTGGTGCTCATGCAGTGGAGCTGTCCTGTTCTTCTGGAGTCATGACGTTAGCTTTGTAATTGGAGGAGTTATGGGTAGAGCAGTATTTAACACCAGTAGACAACTGGGTGCCCAGCTAGACTGTATCCTTGGCGTAGTCTCTGTCTGAGTCAGGCCTTCTATGGTGAGCTTCTGTGTTTGCTTTCTTGCTTTTTCAAGTATCTCATGCTGGCCTTGAATTTAAAATACAGCCAAAGGAGGCCTTGCACTTCTGATCCTCCTTCTTTAACCTCGGGCTGGAATTGCTGGTGTGTGCCACTATGCCCAGCATTTGCAGTACTGGGGAGCAGAACCCAGGACTGTGCACGCTGGCAGGCACTCTTCCAATTGAGGGACATCCCAGCTTTATTTATTTTTAACAGCTAAACTTAATTTTTATCTCCTCCATAAAAAACATTAGAGAAGCTGAACAATAATGCTGACTTTCTACACACTGTATAAAGTGTATAAAGGCTTTATAAAAATAAGTAAAAGTAGGCAGAATTATTTAAACTCTCTGCTTTTCTATCTAGGGGATTTCCTCTGTGATTCCTTTACTATTTGTCAGAGTCACCACAGCTTCTCCAGAGCCAGAGCTTGAGATTTCTCTCAAGATCACCCTCCAGTTAGAGTGAGCTGATGTTTACTCCCTCCAAGCCCATGGTTCTTCTCTTTGATTTTCTTTGATCTACATCTGAACAATGGAAATACTGATGGCAACATCAGCATTCCCTATCTGAGATTATTAACATTAATTTCTAGAAGCTGTTTACTTCAGCATCCCTTTTAGAATGAACCCTGTGCAACTTCTTAGCACGGCTGAGCTCAGGTAATATTCCCACAAGCTGTCGGTCACACTGAGTGACTACAGACCTGTGGGATATGCCAGTGCTTCATTGAAGCCAACACCATTCGTTCACAGTAAGACTCGCACCTTCAACTCCAGACCTCATGTTCAAGTGGAAACCTATTGTCAGTACCTCCATAACTTTTAATTGTCTTAAGTATCATTTTCCTCTATGTATATATCAAAACCCACACTGACAAAGAGTTCTGGGTTGAAAAAGAGGGTTTACTTTCCCACCTGTCTAAGCTTTGTCCATAAGTTCAACAACATCACACATCAGTACTAGATCTTACTGCTCTGAAGAGGAGTTTTCTGCTCTAGATTGAGAGAAAAATCTTATCTCTGCTGAACAGAGACACCTCTGTGAGGCTGTGTGGCCTGTGAACCAGCACTCTGTCAGGCAGGAGGCCATCCATTGTTCTGTCTGAGTCTCTGGCAGGTTTTCCTTCCAGGGAAATCTTTCCACTGGCCCCACCACTGTGATTTATATAGAAACAAGGAGACAATGGAAGTGAAGGACACAAAAAGATTTTGTTTGTTGAACAGGTGTGGTTACTGCACAGTAACTCCCATTTTGGGGATAAGAGCCATGTTGAAGTAGTCAGTTTCTTTTATTAAATAAATCACCACATTTACTGTGTTTTGCTGAAAAACTACCACACAGACATTATAGAGGTAATCGTGATTACAGTGAATTAATCAAATAATTTTATTTAATGCTCCTTGGGTGAATTCTTAAAACTCTTTTCTGTTTTATTCATTTGCTTGCTTTAAATTGTTTTTAGTACTTTTATGCCTTTGTAGCCTTCTGGGGAAGACATAAAAAGCAGCGCTGTTAATATAAATTCTAAACTATAGTTAAATTATAATTACTTCTAGATTTTATGTTAAAACACTATTGAACCAAGAAAAGATTATTTTTAAAGAAGGCCAGATTCACAAATTATTTTTCTGAAACCATCCAATTATTCAAAAGCAGATGGAATCAAATCAGTCCTTCATGTAAGCAGTTCAAGAGGAGATGGGGTCTTGCTGTGTAGCCCAGGCTGGCCTTAAATTCACTATGCCCAGAGCAGCCTCAAATTTTCTGTAGAAGTACAGCTAACAGCTCCTGGGTCTGACAAGAAAACCAGTTTGTTTGTTTTTTATTCTATTTGTTTGTTTGTTTGTTTTTCGAGACAGGATTTTTCTGTAGCTTTGGAGCCTGACCTAGAAACTCGCTCTTGTAGACCAGGCTGGTCTCGAACTCACAGAGATCTGCCTGCCTCTGCCTCCCGAGTGGATTGTGGAATTAAAGGCATGCGCCACCACCACCACCGCCCAGCTAGAAAACCAGTTTTGAGCGTTTCTCTTAGCTGTCCAAGTAAGTTCTGTTTATAAACACGGTGACTCACTGGGGTGCAGCACACTTTGAAAGATGTGCTGGATTATCTATTGGACTTGTTTGGGGTTTTTTTCTTATGTCACTTGCTTCCAGAATACTTTCTCAGGTCTCTAGTAACTGGGCATCCTTTGTTCTTCAAGTAAGGGAAATAAAGCACTGTTCCAGAACATGGAAGCATTGCTGCACCCGCAGTGCTGCCTAGCGGGGAAGTTACTCGCCTCCCTGAGCCTAGTTTTGTCATGTTCCGTCAGTGGGTAGTCTTTACGATAACTCACCTCTCAGACCCATGAGGATGGTGGGCCTTCGTTTCTTCACTAAACTCCACAGCACAGGGCAGCTGGAGCCCAGAAGGTCTCACAAAAGTAGACATAGCTTTCAGAGTTTAATATTCCAGCTTTTGGAGGTGAAGCACTGTCCCATATGGTATAGACAATTTGTAAGCGTTGGGCGATTATTAAAAACATAGGTGGTATTGTGGCCCATGAGGCAAAACCAGCCCTTCCCTCTCGGTCTGTCTTCCCCAGGTTGCGCGCTGCCTCTGTGATGGTTAGGTTTGTGACCAATACAACCAAAGAAAGCAAGCAGGACCTACTGGAAAGGTTGAAGAAATTGGAGTTTGACATCTCCGAGGACGAGATTTTCACTTCTCTGACGGCGGCCCGGAACTTAGTAGAACAGAAGCAAGTGAGGCCCATGCTGTTGGTTGACGACCGTGCACTGCCTGATTTCACAGGTGAGAGACTCAGGAGTTACTAACAAGTCCTCAGACCTGAGAGCATGTGGAGGAGGCATCTCCTTAAGAGTTCTCTGTTAGTACTGAAATGGGCCACAAGACAAACCGAGAAAACATATGGAGCCCTTGTAGACTGGAGGAAAGCTGCTCCTGCACTTCTGAGGTCGACTTTGCCAGGTCACCTCCTGTGTGAATAGAGCTTGGATCTGAGCTGATGTTTCTCAATTCTTTTTCACCACCATTCACAATAAGAGATTGGCTGTATAGTGTGTGTGTGTGTGTGTGTGTGTGTGTGTGTGTGTGTGTGTGTGTTTCTGTGTGTTAAATAGTACTCTGACTTTGTGACATATGCTGTATTATCTGTTTGGGCTGTTTGATTTTTAATGCTAGAGTATTCTAAATTAATTTCATAATCTGTTAGTGAATTTTGAGCCATGGCTTAAAAAAAAGAATTATTTTGAGTATTATGACCCAACCCAGGATGTGCTCGCTTCTCTTAGTTAGATGAGATAAATAAGGGCCTTCTTAGGAACACATGCCATTCACAATTAATAGGAAATATTTTTCAGTAAAGAGAAAACTGTTTCCACTTTGGAAACAGTAACTGGGAAATGTCCTAGTTATGCGAAGCTTTGCTGCATTGCTTTGTTGTCATAGATGAGACTGTGACTGATAAGTATACAAAATAGATGTGAATATTCTAATTATAATTCCATGTGATAGATTTCCAGGTTGGTCAGAACCTCCAGACCTGTACTAATAGGAAATACACCCGGGTACCAATCAGAATTATCACTTGTAGGGAAACGGAAACCAACTTTGACTGCCTTCAACTGAAAAACAAATACATTACCATCCCTGCAAATTTTCCGGATTGTACAGTCTTCCGCTGAGCGTGCCTTCGAGCAGTGACAAACTCGTATTCAGACTATGTTGGCTGATGCCATTTCCTTCTGTAGCTCCTGAAAAGTGGCTGGCGGCTCCCTGCCTCAGCAGGAAGTAGATGAGTCGTGCTTGGTGCATTATGTTTGTAAAGAAACTGCCAAAGACCTCATAATGAGTGCATGTCCAGAGAACACTAGAAGGGAATGTTTCACTACCAAAGAGGATGGTGTGGAAGCTCTAGCTCCTTGGCTCTGCAAAGACTGGAACAAGAACTTCCTTACTTCTTCAATTAAACCATATTTTAGAATAACCAAATATTTGATAAAAATTAAGTTCTTTATAGAAGAATCCCAGGTAGAAATGACAGAATTAAACATCATCACTTGATAAGCCCTCAAGAAACAGGCAAGAATATCAATAGACCTTAAAGCAGTAGCAGCAAGGGTGACGTGACCTTCAGAGTGGAGGAGTGTGGGTAATGGCTCCTTGTCTCCGCTGATCAATTTCAACATCGCTGCAAGTAGAATACCAGAATCATGTTTCATGATACAATATAGTAGGAAATTCATAGTATCGCCTATGAAATAAACTAGTTGGATATGAACGTATATAAAGGAAAGATAGGGATAAAGGAACGACTTAAACAACACTACAGTCAGCCAAATGCAGTGTTTGGCCTCTCCAGGGCTAGCGTCTAATTGCACCAAGAAGGGGTGGAAGTGAACTTAGAGAACGAGAAATAAAAGATAACAGGCAGAAGCAGCATGGGGATTAGAGGTTGTCAGCTTGACATTCCCTATGTTAAGAAACAGTTTGAGATGCTTGGGGAAATTCAAGTATTGGATGATATTAGGAGCTACTTACTTTTTGGTATTTATATTAAGGTTTTTAATATTTTCATTATTGATTAAAAATACTGAAATATGAAAGAGTGAAATGACACAGTAACCTGGGATTTTCTCTCTAAAGATTTTCCAGAAACACGAGGGCGGATTGGTAGAACGATGGATCTATCTAGGCTCATAATACTAGCTTTCTGCTTTCATGTGTTTATGGATATTTTCATGAGAACAAGAAAGGTCATGGGCAACCAAAATGGCTCCATGGATAAAGGCACTTGCCACAAGCCTGAAAATCTGGGTTTGATCCAAGGGGACTATTACTGTGGAAGGGGAGAACCGACTCCTGCAAGTTGTCCTCTGACCTCCACACTTGGACCATGACTGCTGTGCACATGCGCACACAGACACACACAATTAAAATGTAAAATTTTACAAGGCCATGTGGTAGCCCGCAGAGCTGTCAAGGAAGCTGAAGAGTTAATGTTCAGGGCACAGAACTAATCAGGTGCCCCTGATGTCCCTGCCAATCTCGGGGTCGACCTGTGGCCCCAACAGGCTCTGCAGCTGGAATCTGATAAGGTTGGTAGCCGCTTCTTCAGAGGAGTGACTTCCTACTTCTCTGTACTAGCAGAGCTTTAGTCTTAGGCCACCCTGCTTAGCTACAAGGAATCCCATTATTCTGGTGCTCACTGCCTCTGCCCTGTGATGCCACATGAGCCAACAAATTCTCCATTGCCAATGTGATACAGGAGCTGAGCGACAAGACCAGTTTCCGTAATCAGCATAGTTGTTTCTGAATAAACTGAGGGATAACAGAACAAGCTTTGAATCTGATTTTTCCTTTCTGACTGTAATAAAACAATACTAAAATTCTAGATTCTGTTGTGGCAGCAGTAAGCTAGAATTGGGACATAAAAGTAGAATCCTCAGTCAGGGTTGAAAGAAATCTTGCCATTCAGTGATGGACTATACCTCTTGGAACATGTTTATATACATGAAAATAATCAATGTGTGTGAATATTTTAAGAAAATGAGAATATCTTTGCCAACACTCTCTGCTTCAAAGGCAGATGTAAGAATTAACACTAAACCTCCTCAGTTCTCACTACAGGCAGTTATCTTAGTTTGTTCTCGCAACAAACTTTAACAAGTTATTTAATGCTCATAGCAATTAGTAATTACGAAAGACATTTGAAAACGAGTGTCTGGCCGGGCGGTGGTGGCGCACGCCTTTAATCCCAGCACTCGGGAGGCAGAGGCAGGCAGATCTCTGTGAGTTCGAGACCAGCCTTGGTCTACAAGAGCTAGTTCCAGGACAGGCTCCAAAGCTACAGGGAAACCCTGTCTCGAAAAACCAAAAAAAAAAAAAAAAAAAAAGAAAAAAAAAAAAGAAAAGAAAATGAGTGATGAGTGTCTGGACACAATGATGGACAAACGTGGATTAGTATATGCAAAATTATGTGTATGGATGTACATAAATTATCACTATGAAGGTAAATGTGTTTGTCATATCTGATATCCTATTATTAAATACTAAGGCCTTAAAACATGCTTTAATATGTATGAAACTAAAGGTAGATTAGGAAATTATTATAAAGCTGTAGAATTCTATGTGATGGTACTTTACATATTTGTCATGCATATGCCTATTGGAAGTCTAATTTCCCTTGCCTCTGAGAATTTCATTCTCTCATCAGCCACTGATGTTCTGATAGATGTTCTCCTGACTGTAATCATGAAAACATTCAGAAATCAGGCATCCCCAGAAAATACCAGGTTATAATTTTCAATGCAAGTATTCTAGATACTCAGTAGCTATAAAACCATGTGTAAAGAATATGGAATAATAATGTCTCTTCCCCCTCCTCACCTTACCCCACTGCTCTCTCTTTTTCTCTCTCTCCTCTTAAGATTTTCAAAATTTACTTCAAATTATGGTAACAGCAATGTGCACATAAGTGGAGATTTTGTCACTCAGTGTGGCAGCCTTAAACTCTCCCTTTTTCCCTTGCCAGGAGTACAAACAGGCGACCCCAACGCTGTGGTCATCGGCCTGGCACCAGAACATTTCCATTATCAGCTTCTGAATCAGGCATTTCGGTAAGCCAGCTGCTTTCCCTCTGACCTGTGTTCTCCCTCATTTCTTCTTTACAATTTAGCACATGAAATTTTGTGTTTTAATTTCTGACTACCTGGATTGCACATGAGGACAACATCTTCCAGGTCACTTCTGGGTCAGCATTAAATAATACTATCTTGGGTTTTGTTTTATATTTATTCATTTATCCATTCGAGACAAGGTGTTTCTGTGTAGCTCTGGCTGTCCTGGAATGCTTTCTGCAGGCCAGGCTGGCCTTGAACTCACAGAGATCCACTTGCCTCTGTCTCCCATATGTTGGGATTAAAGGCATGTGCCCCTATGCCCAGCTTTATTTTTAATTTTTTAAATTAACATTTATTTCTTGTGTGTGTGTGCGTGTGTGTGTGTGTGTGTGTACATGCAAACATGCTCACTCACACATCTGTCACTGCATGGAGTTCAGACAGCTTTCAAGAGTTGGCTCTTCTTTCCTTTCACCATGTGTGTCCTTTGGATCAAATGTAAGTCACTGGGCTTTGATACAAATGCCTTTACCTGCATCGTCTCATTTTGTTTGTTTTTCTAATATCTGGACGTTAATGCCTGGTGATCATTTCCCCCTCTTATATATAGAAGCAACATTCTAGAATAGGAATTCATAATAAAATTGCAGCTGGAAAAGAAGTAGCTTTTTACTATTATTATTATCATTATTTTATTACTCTTGGCATTTTCCACTGACAATGCCAGCCACTGAGACAGAGAGAAACATCCAGCTCCTCAGCTGAAAACAGTGAAGGTGATTCCCCTCATGAGAAGCCAGACTATGAAGAGTGGAGCCTTGGTGCTTATGAAGGACTGCCCTAGAACCTGGCTGTAGAGTACAGATGGAGGCTCAGGTACATAACTTGCCGAATTGTTGGGATGGAGGCTGAAGAAGAGTAAGTCCAGAAGAATGTCAGATTCCAGCCTCTGCAGGTAGCCGAGAGCTCGTAGGACAGCCAGGGGGAGATTCTCCAGCAGTGTTCACAGACACATGCACGCCAGTGCTGTCAATCCAGTGTGTGTGTGCTTAGCCTGCACAAGCTGCTGCAGCTTCTTCCAAAAGGAAAACCATGGACTTGTTCTCTTACTTTCCAAAATAAGTTGGACAGAATTTACTTACAAATTTGATCTGGAGAGATATCGTGGTTTTTTTCCCCCTTAAAGTTTTCATTTTCTCATTGTGATTTTTCTTATCAAACAACTGAACAATATAATTTGCCTTTGCATTTATGGCAAATGAATAGTTAAAAATATGACAGAAGATACATTGAATCAATTTACAAAAAATATCAATGGTTTGATAGGGATGTAGAGTGCTTGCCTACCAGGTACAAAGTCCTTGGTTCTGAGACGGAGGCAGAAGGGCCAGAAGCTCAGTCAGCTACGTAGAGTTCAAGGTTAGCCTGAAAAACAAGACACTAACTCAAAACAACAACAAAAATAACCAAACAAAAGGAGGAAAAGCAAGCAATGGCCTGGTAGATGTCTAGTATTTTAACCACAAGAACACTATTTTTGGAGAGATGGCTCAGTGGTTAAGAGCATTGCCTGCTCTTCCAAAGGTCCTGAGTTCAATTCCCGGCAACCACATGGTGGCTCACAACCATCTGTAATGAGGTCTGGTGCCCTCTTCTGGCCTGCAGACATACACACAGACAGAATATTGTATACATAATAAATAAATATTTAAAAAAAAAACACTATTTTTATTTTTCTTTCCAGTATAAGGACATACAAGAATCACCCTATCCTATCCTTGATGTAGAATTCATTTATTCATGTGTATGTCCTGTAAGAAGCTTTAATTAAACACAGTAGCTGGTTTACACATCTGGCTACATTGTTTACTGTCAGTTTTGGAAAATAGCCATCCTCATGTAAATCTGAATGGGCAGAAATTGCAGTTTGAGGGCCGGCATTTTTTTTGGTTTTTTGCTCTGTGCATGATCATTGTGAATCATTGGTTAATGGATTAATCCTTGCAAATCACCAGTGTTTGCAGCTCTTGTAGGCACTGTGATGCTCAAACCTTTACTTAAAATTCGTCTAGTAATTGCCGAATGGCTTGAGAATGTTCTTCGCAGTCTATGCTATTAAATATCTTCTGCTTCACACACTTTAATTGTCCTGCTTTAGTTCCTGTGCAATTGTCTGCCTTCCTTTTGTAAGACCTCCAGCCACATCAGAGTTGGGGTTTATTTGAAATAGAAACCTGCATTGTTCCTTACTCCTGTTACTTTTTATGCATTCATCTAGCCACAGATTTCATGAAGAAATTATTGATTGATTTTAGCTGGTAATTTGGGAAGGACATATTTAATAGGAAGTTGGGAGGTCTCTTAAATGAATACTAGACTCAGGGTAATAAAATGTATGTTGACATAATACTGGCTCTGTAATTGCTCGGATGCTGTCTAATTAGTACACTTTCCTAACCATATTGATTTTTTCAGACACCACATTTTAAAGCATTACAGTGTACTTATAGGTCAACTCTAATTTCACAAACGCACTTAACAGCTGGATGGAGAGTTAACAAAGATTCTGGGTCTTGGCCTTGTTTGCATATTGATGTTCCCACAGAGACTGTGCCTTCCACCCAGTGGCTGCAGCTGTTTGGATTATATGTGGCAAATATAGGCATCTCAAATGAACCACCGATTAAATTACTATTCACGTTGATAATGAGAATAAACGTTGGATGCTAAAGCCCATTGCATAACTGCCTTCACAGGCATTATGCGTCAAGACAGATGCATCAAATTTCATATTACACTGCTTCATCTCTATTATATTTTTAATGAACTGGCCTCTCTAAAATTCATGGCACATACATACATCTGTCTTACCTGCCTGAGTGAAATTGCAAATGATTTTAAAGAATTGATTTGGGGGAAAGATTATAAACCAGCTGTAAAAAAAATGTGTATGATCTGGATTTATTTTGTCAAAAACATTCAAATCCCAAGAACCCATGGTGACCTCTTTCCTCTTTCCTTAATTCACACTACAGGAAAAGGTAGTGTTCTGTATCTATTGGCTATTTTAAGAAGTAGAAATCACCAGTGCATTTGATAGCGCCTACAGATGCCCCCGCGCCCACGCCCTGGTAGTGACTGTAGTGTTTGGGCCATGAGTGTGATGCTCCTGTTCCCATGCGTTTCTTCATCTGTGTTGCATATGTAGTTATCCCGAAATGGTAGAAAGTATTAATTTTTATCTTTTATAATTCTTCACCACTTTTCTTTCTTAGAAATATTGTATGATTTATTAATATGAACATAGTTATATTTTTAAATTTCACAGCAGTCTTACTTGATTATAGAAAGGTCTGTTTATCTTACGATCATAACTAGAAGCTCAGTCTTTGAGCCTTTAAGTAATGCATCAATTGGAAGGAAGACTGCGTAGGTAGATTACTTAATAATCTAACCTGATCCTAGTATTAATAAGTCGAAAAGATAACTAATCATGGAAATAGCGTGTTTCCATTGCAGAAAATTATAAAGGCTAAGAAAGAGTAAACTAGAAATTATCTGCTTTTGTCACCTAGAAAGAATTGTAATAGTGATTCAGTGTTTTTAGCACCCAGCTAGTTTCTGTGCACATACTCGTATATACTAGAACAGTGTCACAGTACACAGAGATACAGGGCATCACAACCTCACGTTCAGACACGTAGCAGATGCCGGCCTGAGAGGCAGCTCTGCTGATGACCTCTCTCTTGTCTGAGTACTTTCCCAGGGTCAGAGCTGTGAAGATTTGGGTATGTTTGGATTGAGGGGTTCTTTTCTTTTTATTAAACAGTTGAGTGGACTGGAGAGATGGCTCAACCATTAAGAACACTGGCTGCCCAGATGCATAGGCCCTTCTCAGGCACATAGGCAGAACATTCATAATATCATTTAATTCTTTTTTATAGTTCCATATGTTCATATAAAGAAATGTAGTCATTTTCACCTCCCGTTCTGTTTTCTTATCTCCCTCCCTCTCCCGCTGAACCTTCCTTCTTCCCAACAAGGTGGGAGAAAATTGTTAATGTTGCTGTTGACTAGAGGAGTACTTCCTTAGGAACTTACCTTCTTTAATAGCAACAAAAATCAGGTTTAAGTGTTCCAGCATGTTAATTATGAATCAGAAGAGGAGCACAAAGGGGACAGGGGAGGATGAGCTGTTATAGCCTCTGTGTGTACGGTTTGCTTATACTCTTGAACCTAGGTATTTGGAACCTGTGCAGGAGCAATTTCAGAGTAGTGTGGTATCAAGATCAAATTAGAAATTTTTTGTGGGACTGCTCTATTTTTGAAGTGGCTTTCTACTATGCAGTCCTAATTAAAGTCCAAAAGGGTCAACGAGGTAGCTGAGTGACTAAAGGTGTTTGCTGCACAATGACCTGAGGACCATCTCTGGAACCCACATAGTGGAAGGAGACACCCTACTCCTACAAGTTCAAACAGTAAGAAGTTAAAGCTTTGGACATGAGGAATGCAGAAAATGCTACCAGAAGATTTTAGACAGTTGTGTAACCTGAGCTGTGTTCACAATAAAGAGCGCTGCGCCCCTGATGCTCCCATTGTCAGCAGCACTATTCCTCCCCCGGGTAACCCCTGCTCTGGCTTCTGTCACTACGGCCAGTTCATGGTCTGTTTTGTTCTGAGATTTGCCCGCGTGTTGACAGGCAGAGGACCTTCACTCCCTACTGCTCATTCTTGCACCGTGTGGTGTAGCAGATCGCATGTGCTCTCCAGACCTCTTTATCTGCTCTTCCTGGGCACTGGCTTTGTGTACAGCTTTGCTCCTGGAACATTCTTCTACATGTCTCTGGGGACATACACATTTGTTGTCTTGGGTATATATTGAGGAATGAAGTTGCCAGATAGTGAAATAGGCAATGGTTTAGTTTAGTGTGTGTTGCCAGTTTTCCCGGTGCTAGCACTAAGTCTAGCATTCTCATTAGCTGCACTTACTCCACATTCTTACCAGTCCGTTGACTATCTGTGCAGTTGCAGCTGTTCCTGGTATGCACGGTGAGGTCTTACTTTCTCTGATGATTAATGTCGTTAGGAAACTCTTCATTCGTTGTTGCATGTTAGACAGCCTCTTTTATGATGTGCCCATTTGCATCTTTTGCTTTTCTGGCTGAGTTATTTTTTGTATTGATGTGTAATTAGTATTTTATTTTATTTATTTGTTTATTTTTTTATTTATTTTGGTTTTTCAAGACAGGGTTTCTCTGTGTAACAGCTCTGTCTGTCCTGGAGCTCAATTTGTAGATCAGCCAGGCCTTGAACTCACAGATCTGCCTGCTTCTGTTTCCAGGTGCTGAGATTAGAGGTGTGCACCACTCCCACCAGGTGTGTGATTGGTTTTAGTGTGTTGTATATACCAGTGATAGTTTCCATAGGTACTGCAGATATTGTAGCCTGGACTGGATTTGCCTTTTTGCTCTCCTCTTAATATGAGAGCACAAAGTTCTTCATTCTGATGGGGTCCATTTGTGACTCTTCTCTTCTGTTCCACGTTATAACTCTTTATACCCCAAGGACATGGAGATACTATATTTTCTTCTTAAGCTGCTGTTTTGCCTTTAACTATTATGTATGGGATCTTTTTTAGTCCATATGACTCAGAAGAGGTAAGAATGAGTGATTGAGTGAGGCCCGAGACAGGGTCTTCTTATCTAGCCCAGCCTGGCATTGAATTTGTGATCTCCTGCCTCAGCTTCCCAAGAGCTGAGTGTGTGCATTTCCATGCCCACTGATGGAGTCATTTCTTAATACATATTCGCTTGTTCAAGAAACATTATAAAAGAGACCTGTTCTTTCCCCCACTGAATGACTTGACATAAACCAAGTGATTGTGTATGTAGCGTGTTTGCAGATTCCCCATCGCTACATGGCCATGGTTACTGTATGATTGCCTTGGCTATGCTTTAGCCTTTGCACTCCCATATAAATTTTAGAATCAGCTTGTTAGTTAACCTTTTAGGAGATCCCTGGCATTCACTGATGCCTTATTAAATATATGGATTTGCATATAAATGATAATACATCTCCCAGCCTATAAAAATAAAATGTATATTCATTTATTTGGAGTTTCATTCAGAACCATTTTGTGAGAGGTATGAGGCCATCTTAAACCAAAAATATAGTGAGGAATAAAACTGAAGGCCAATTTGGAGATTCTATTCCAGTGAGGAAGACAGACCAAGCAGACAGATAGAACTACAGGGCAAGTGAGAGGAAGTCCGCTCACTCAAAGAAGGAGCTTGGGAATGCTCTCTCTTATGCCTAACACTCAAGCTCAGACCTGTCAGAGAAAGCTCTGTGAACAGTGTGGGACCGTTCGGTGGTGGGAACATTGAGTCTGCGAAGCAGGACAGAGTTTTAGGGTTTTCCCAGAAAATGAGAGGGGACAGTGTCTAAACACTGCCCACTGTTGGGAAGGTGACTGGAGATGCTCTGAGTGGGATGGGGAAGACCTGGCCACTGTGTGACCTGCATTCCCTGTCGCCTGTAATGAGAAGTATTGAAGGTCTTAAGGAGGAACATGATAGACTCCCACTGTTGCCGGGCAGTGGATTGGAATCCTAGGGCAAGAGCAGCTTGCAGATCTGTGGGGAGACTGTTGTGTCTAGTTCAGGTGAAAGAAGAATGTTTTGAGATACTTTTATTTTTGTTTTGAAAACAGTGGATCGGAATACGGGGAGAGTGGACTGAGTGGGGATTCCAGGTAAACCTGGGTTCTGGCTTGAGTCCACTGAGCTTCTTGAGGTGGACAGAGCAGCCAGGGAGGAATTAGGTGAGGGAGGCTGTTTGTTAATTAGATGTGTGGGTGTCTGTAGCCCATCTTCACCCCAAATGCCGGCAGACTGGTCCTGGCCTCAGAGAGCAGCTACTTGAAAAGGTGGAGTAGTGTATCTAAGAGAGTTCCCAGCTCTGACCCTGGTCCTGGCTCTCTGTGAAAGAAGGTTCCTCTAAGGTCCTCTGCAGCTCTGAGATGTAATTCCCCATCTGCTTCTGGGCAGCTTATCTCTTACTGTGTTGCCTTGGGGTTTCTGTGTGACTCTGTTCCCCCGCTAGGATTATTTTCAGTTTTTTTCTTTGCTGGACTGAAATTTATAGGCAGAGGTTTTGATATCAGGCTTTCTTGTCTTTTCCTTTTATTTTGTATGCCACAATAGGCTTGCAGTTCAGAAGTTTCACATTTCATGCCAACATGTTCTTTCTAGTAATAGAAATAGAAAGGCCCCGTTGTTGCCGACTTGGTAGATACAGGAGCACTCAAGGAAGAAAGTAGCTGCTTTTAATACACTTACTATTTTCCTTGACACAGCATTTCACTATATAGTCCAGACTGGCCTTGAACTTGAGATCTTCCTGCCTCTGCCTCCACAGAGAAATTCTGATATGTGCTACCATGCCTGGCCCTATTTGCATATTTTCTGAGAAATATTTAACCACAAAAGACCTTTAAATCTGTGCCTAGAAAACATTTACTTAATTGTGCTTCAACCTTTCCAAGATCCAGTGAGGCTCATGCTGAGCCGAGAGCAGTAGGCAAGAGCCACCCTCCCAGCCTCTACGGAGACAGCTCGGGCTTAGAGAGATGGAGAGGAACCCACAAATTCAGCCCTTCCAGGGAAGACACTCGAGATTAAGTATACACATCGATCAGGATGGTAATTCTCATCCCCAGTTAATATATAATAAAATATTAACTAAGCTAAATCAAATGAGTTTTTAGTTTAGCTCTATAAGTGGAAAGCAATTTTGAGGTCTATTACATAAAGAATTTCAGTTCCGTGGTGGAGAAGCAAATAAATGGACTTGGGAGGCGGGGCTAGGTGAGTCATCCCCGGCTGCACTGAGCCACTGCTAGCACTGTGGTTCCTTAAGACCAGCAGAGGGGCTTTGCAGCCTCGGTCCTGTTCTGTGAGCAGTTTGTAGTAACTAACAGTAAACCTCTCTAATAGTCCAGCATTGGTTTTTACTTAATAAAATATTTAATCATAAATGTCGGAATTCTGCATCTCCCACAGGAAGTTATTTCTGTGCCCACTGACAAGAATAATTTAGCAGTTTCACAGCCGAGCTCTTAATTACTCATAATTGTGAGGATAAGATGTGATGAATTCTTCCTCCATGGACATACTAAATATTTTAACTAAGTAGATGACTTAAAGTAAATTAAGCTAGTGAGGTCATTTATTTCATGGTTAAAATCAGATTAAGTAATAATATCATGTCTCCAATTCCACTACACAGTAACCAAATGCGACTACCTCTATTTGGCTAACATTGCTTTGTTGGGATGGGGGCAGATTTGAGAGGGAGGTATTGAGTTTGTGGAGATTTGCAATGTTTTTGCCTGAGTCCCTAAGCTCCCTAGTTCTATGTAGAGCTTGTTTCTCACACTGCTGGGAAGTCTTGACACCTCTGTTCTGTGGGAGTATGGTTTGGCCTGTGTTAAACCTGGTGGTGGGCTGCCCTTCAAACCTGTTTAGTGGGTCTCTCGGGATGATGTCCTGATTGCAGTGTTGAGAGCAGTCAAAGGCTCTATGAAGAGCGAAAATTACAAGGAGAAACTAGAGAATTCTCTAGTAAGCTTGTAAAGTAAAAAGCAACTTACATTTGAAGTAGAGGAGACAGAGTTGCACATACTTGGTGCGTGGGCTCCTTCATCACGGCAGCAACAACCCTGTGGTGTCTTCAGAGGCTCGGGAGCCTCCTGCTTCCCATTAGGGAAGGGAACCAACTCGTCTCATTAAGTTAAGCTTCTTCCCTCCAGTGCCTTATTTAGCTGTAGTTCTCTTAATTCGCTTTCCCTGGTGATTTGGGTAAAGTGTGTAAAATCACTAAAGGTAAAAGGTTGAAGCAATCCCAAATTTAATAATCTATCACCTTTCTTTAGTATCTGTGTGTAATTCCCAGCAGTTCTTTGTGAATTCATTAGAAGACAGCAAGTCATTAAAAGTTAATAAGAAACTATTTGTTTCTGTGAATGTGAGTAAAACCACTTTGTAAGTCTGACGTTTTCCCCCACTCATAAAAGACTTGCTTTTAACCTATCTCCATTTCCTCCATCTCTCTAGGTTACTCCTGGATGGAGCCCCTCTGATAGCTATCCACAAGGCCAGGTATTACAAGAGAAAAGATGGCTTAGCCCTGGGACCAGGACCATTCGTGACCGCCTTAGAGTATGCCACAGACACGAAAGCCATTGTCGTGGGGAAACCAGAGAAGACGTTCTTTCTGGAAGCATTGAGGGACACTGGCTGTTCCCCAGAGGAGGCTGTCATGATAGGAGATGTAAGTATTAGAGCCAAAGAGAAGTCCTGAGTTATCTGTCTTGCTTTGAGATATAGCTTCAAATCCCTGCTTCCTATAGCAGCTTTCCTGTGGATGTTCAGTGGTATTTGGGTAAAGACAGAGATGTTGTGCCTAACGGGTCTCCATAGTGACTGAATATATATATGAAAAACCCTTTATACTCCAGTCAGCTAAGTGCTTTATGTATTCTGCTAAAGAAAATCCCAATACAGATCTCATTTTTTAAATGTAGCTTATGCAGAAAACAACCTATACTAAAAGAATTCTATCATTGTCTTTTTAGCATATACTTATGGAATTACCAATCGCTGTATCCATTAGCAAGGGATGCTGACCACTTTAGCTGTTTGAGTGGTGGGGCAGAGCCCGGAATGAGTAAAGGCCCTCAGTAGTCACCAATAGTGATGTGCACCTGACTTTTGTCCTCACCAACTGAGCCGGTATATTTGCTGTGTGTGCTGTGTATGGTAAGCTGGTATGAAGGGTTCATTGTAGCTCTGCATGACAGCATGCTGCAGGAAGCAACCACTAAGACTGTCTGGTCCAACCCTTATTTTACACATTAGGAAACGGAAACCTGGAGAAGTAGGTCTCCCACATAGCCCTGCCGCATGTAGATCTCAGGGTTTGTCCCTCTTTAGGGTCTTAGTCCCTAGGGGTGAAAGTGCCACAGTCCTCCTGGTGTCACCTTCTGCTTCTGGAGTCTTCCACTAAAGTTGATGGAACGGTCACTGAACTTGATCGTCGTTTGAGAAACTATAGCTTTTGTCCCACCTTTTTCTCTTGGCATTCTACCTGATCCCCAGACAAATGTGTGTGACAAGCTAATTGTCTGGGGTTGAAAACCCCAAGGGATGCAGGGTAGGAGGGAGAAGCATGAGAAGTGTGCTCAGCTGTGTGCTGCCATTATCCAGGAGACAGGCAGTTCCCCTCCGCTCCTCCCCATCCTCACTTCTTCAACAGGGAAGATTCAGCTGTGTTAACATAAAAGGTCTTTGGTAGACCCGAAAGGAAGATGTTGGTGTTTGGGAAGAATCACTTCCATGGACTGTTATTGAGTAATAGTGATCTTTTTTATAGAAAGGAATTGCCTTCAGGCATGATCTAAGTGAGTGTGTGTTCAGGCATGAACTGGCAAGGTTGACTGTCTTGATGCCCCTTCCAGACTTTGAATTGTTAGTTACCCCACATCCATTGTCAAATCAACCAAGTATATGTCAGCTAGGTTTCAGATTTGTGGGAAATTTTTTAAGATAGAATTTCACTGTGCTACCCAGTCAGCTTCAAGCTTCTGAGCGCCATCAATTTTTCTGTCTTAGCTTCCTGAGTACTGGGACCATAGGTATGTGCCACCATACCCAGCCCCACCAGGCATATTCATCTCTGTCTTGAGTAAGAATTGGTCCAAGGAGCTCCCTCCAGACACCTGACTCCCAGTGTGAAATGAATGCAGACAGTCTGCTTACATGTACTCCTTCACTTGATCCTAGCTGGTTGGGTGGGCTTGAAAGACATTTGAGCCACAGAAAAGTTATTTTGTAATCTGGCTCATTAACTGACTGAAGCTTGATAATTTACCTCTCAAGGATGTGGTTTCTCATGGTCTCCTTTCAGAGACAAGCTTGTGAGAAGCATGGAGACATCACTGTGTTCTGTGTTCAGTTACTGGGGCTCCTGCTGTAATGTTTCCCTTCTGCCCTGATCTTGCTCTCCAGCATGGCTTCCAGCAAGACTGTTACACAGAATTCCTTAACCCTTTATACACATGTTACTTTCTTGTATTTTAAGAAAGAAGAAAAGCGGGGTTTGGTGGTTTGAATAGGTATGGCCCCCATAAACTCATTTGTTTGAATGCTTGACCATAGTGAGTGGCATTATTAGGAGGTGTAGCCTTGTTGGAGGCAGGCTTTAAAGTCTCATATATGCTCAAGCCACACCTAGTGTGACAGGTTGCTTCTGCTGCCTGCAGATCAAGATGTAGAACTCTTAGCTCCTTCTCCAGCACTATGTCTGCCTGCATGCCGCCATGAAGATAATGGACTAAACCTCTGAAACTGTAAGCCAGCCCCAGTTAAGTGTTTTCCTTTCTAAGAGTTGCTGTGGTCATCGTGTCTCTTCACAGCAATAGAAACCCTAACCAAGACTCAGGGAATTTTAGGTGACCAGTGCAGCCCACTCAGTCATTGGTGGAGTTTGTTGGCAAGCCAAGTCTAAATGTCTTTGTTTTTCCAGGATTGCAGGGATGATGTTGGTGGGGCTCAGAACACTGGCATGCTGGGCATCTTAGTCAAAACTGGTATGTATCTCCTATATGTGACTTCACAGATAAGATGGAGTGGGGCGTGGTGGCACACTTCTAACCCCAGCACTTGGGAGGCGGAGAGTGGAGGATTGCCATGAGTTTGGGGGCAGTCAGGAAACCCGATCTCCCCAGAACCAGGCTATCAGAGGTCACAGTTGCCACAACAGCCTTGGCGGAAGTGGCAGAGCTCTTCGGCACTTTAGCTCTCTTCTGCCATGAAGCTGAAAGGAAATGAGTTTAGGTTCCAGGGAAAAGGCAACGAGGGATGCTATGCTGGAGAGCCAGAGCGGGCTAGAGGCATTGGGACACTCACAGAGAACCGCACACCGTTGTGTAGGATCTCCAGGAACAGGCCTGCTAGGTTGTTCCTGTCTGTTCATTGTGCACTCTTTAAAAGTCTATGCAGAAACCATTTTTCTTTTCTCATAACTTGTTCTGTTTTGATGCTCAAAAGTTCAGGAGCCTGGGCTGGAGAGATGGCTCAGTGGTTAAGAGCACTGACTGCTCTTCCAGAGGTCCTGAGTTCAATTCCCAGCAACCACATGGTGGCTCACAGCCATCTATAATGAGACCTGGCATCCCCTTCTGGCTTGCAGGTACACATGGAAGGAATGCTGTACACATAATAAATAAATAAATATTAAAAAAAAAAGTTCAGGAGCCTGGGAATACAGCTCAGTGGTAGAATGCATGTCCACACAAGGCCCTGGGGTTGAACTTTAGCACCGGACAAAAACAAGAGTTTACAAATTATTTCCACTAAAATTCGTTTCCTTCACACAGTCTCTCAAGTTTAGGGAAAAGAAGATGCCTTCTTTGGCAGGTGCAGCTCACTCGGTCTTTTGACAGCAATGCAGTGGTTAAGTGTCCTGCGTCTTGGGCTCAGTTGTGCTGACAGCTGTGTGGGATGGATCAAGCAAGAATGGAAACATGGTAGTGCCAGGACAGGCTCCAAAGCCACAGAGAAACCCTGTCTCGAAAAACCAAAAAAAAAAAAAAAAAAAAAAAGAATGGAAACATGGAGTCACGTAACAGTTAGTACAGGACAGTGACCACCAGAGTGTGGTCTCTCCAGAGCTGCTTTGAGTTTAGCAACAGAAACAAAAGTGTAGATGATTGGAAAATGTCAGGCAGTTCAATAAGAAAGAACGGACGAGGCACTGTGTGCAGTGTGAAAACTCTTGAGCTCACGTGGGCCCGTTTAGAGCCATGCAGACAGTAAACGCCGTCACTTGGGTGTTAACACAACATCTCTCCGGATTTCTCCATCTTCTCCCACCCCCGAGGATTGTAACCCTGTGGTGTAAGCCATGAGGAAGCAGAATAGCACGTTCATCCTCCTTCCTTGTTTTGCTTTCACTTTCCCCCCACTGAAGGGCCCTAGGATTGTAGTAGGAGCTGTGGGCCTCTTCCCACAGCCCGGCTCCTGGCCGCCTCAGGTGAAGGCGTAAGTCACAAACAATCCCACACCAGTTTGGAATTATGATTAATAGGGTGGTATTTATTTAAAGGGGAAAAAACTTACAGATCACCGTTCCAGACAATAGCCCTCTGCGCAATCAGGAAGGAAGGAGTCTAGTCGCCGGAAAGGGAGAAGGAAGCAGAGAGAGAGAGAGAGAGAGAGAGAGAGAGAGAGAGAGAGAGAGAGAGAGAGGTGGCTGCTTTTTTAAAGGGAGAGACCACGCCCCAATGGGCTGGTATCTCAGCGGCTATTGGCTGGAGGAGCGGAAGGACCTCCCGCAATATAGGATAACTGCTATTAGTCCATGAATGTTTCCTTTTTAGCGAATATCTACCAGCCATCCACTGGATCTGTGCAGTACCGTGAATGGCCCATCTGCCCCAGCTGGTCTGTCAGCAGCCTATCTCCGCTGCATCAAGTTAGTCCTAAAGAATAAAGCAACTCTAGCCCTCACGAGAACAGGCCATTCGTACTGTTGATCTTAGAAAAACTAAGAGGAAGCCCATCATTCTAATCCACGGTAACAGCTGGCGCAGATAACTTTGAATACAGTGCAGCGGACAAGCACTAGCTATCCCAGAATTTAAAATTACTCTGAACATGTAAATCCATATTCAGTAAGAAGTGCTTTTCGTGGACTGTCTTGAGCAATGTTGCTTCTTAGTGGTAGCATATGGTCAGTTTTGTATGCTCAGCTGTTGGTTAAAAGGACTTCTGACTTGTCCTAACCAGAATTTATTTCCATTTAGGATGTGAAATACTGATACAGAGAACTGTGAGTGACTGTCTTACAGGAAACAGGCGCGGGCCGCTGCTGTGAATGGGGCAGGTGGCTTTCTGCCTCATTCCTTCAGCCACCATTACTGAGCACCTGCTCTGTGCCATACACATAGCGTGGGCAACAACTAGACACAGACCTTCTCCGCTGTGTAGAAACCCTCGCACTAACTGCTCTAGCAGGAGCACTCCAGAAACCCATGGCCTTAGAACACTGGATCTAGAAAGTAGGTGGATAGTCAGTCACTGACATGCCAAGTAGGAACTGCCTGCAAGTTTGCTGTCAGCAGGACTTAGCTGAAGAGTTAAGCAGTAGTTTGCCGTGTGGAGCTAGCACCTTGAGAGGGGCAGTGAGTAAGGTGTGTGTTGATCACCTCTACGTAGACCTTTGATGTTAGTGTAGTTAGGAAGAACTCCAGCAGGACAGAACAGGAACCACCGCTGACGGATCAGGGAACTGCAGAACACAGGTCTGTTCTGTGAGGGAAGCTGACTAAATTCAGGCAGAGAAACTGGTAAAATTGAAGAATAAATAGAGGTCATAGAAGAGGAGACAGAAAAAGAAAGCAAAATGCGCTGCAGTCATGCAGGCCACAGGCAAGCGGCAGGCACTCTCCTCTCACTGAGGGTGGAGCCTAGCTACCTATTTTTCCTCTTCCTTCCCTGTCTTCTCTCCTGCCCATTTTTTAAAGACATATTTAGGGAATGCTTGCCATGTGGCCATCATATTAGGTGATAGGAATCCATTGGGGTGCAGAGCAGATATAATCCCTGCTCCTAGAAAACACAGCCCCTATTGCTGTGAGTCATTAAACGAGTGGGTAGCTACAAATTGTAAGCATAGTGGAGACAACCGGATGCTAGTTGGGAGGGGAGGGAGGGAGAGTGATGAAGAGGGGCCTTGCTGTAAAACCTCCCCCAAGGCCCCTGCAGGGACTGATGAATTTGAGAGTCCCAAGTTAGGTGGTAGGCCTGCACTTGGCCTCTGCTTTATATCTACTCTCCTGTTTTAAAAACGCGTTGATTTAAATCAGCAGCCCATCTTTAGGACTGAAGGTGGAGAGAAGATGGTTCAGTGATGTGAAGGGAACCTCAACTGTGAGGTGACCCCATACCTAGAGCTAACCTTTGTGAGCGATCAGAAGACCTGGGAAAGTGATGAATGTGACCATCCTGAACTGCCCCCTTATCTCCTGAAGCCTCAGGGGAGAGTGCTTTGGGGGAGATGGAGTCCTTGATTCTCTGGTAATATAGGGGTGCTCCTGGGTGTGCTGAACCTGGCATTCTAACTGTAACTTTTGTTCACTGACTTTGCCTTCATTTCAGGGAAATATCGAGCCGCAGATGAAGAAAAAATTAATCCACCTCCCTACTTAACTTGCGAGAGCTTCCCTCATGCTGTGGACCACATTCTGCAGAATCTCCTGTGAACCCACATCTTCCATCGTCTGGACGGATGGATCCCTTTCTAACACAGTGGCACCAGTAGACAGCGCCATCCAGTGCTGATCCCGTGGAACCTTCTTCATTGTGCATTAATTAGAAAGAGGGTATTGAATTGCAGCCAGCCCAAGCCTTGCTAATCTCTTTTGTTTTGTTTTGTAAAAGAAGATGAGACCCAAAGAAAGGGAGAGTCGAGATTTTTGTGCCATTCCTGTTAAAATATTCATCAAGCTCACTGGGCTGGGGGGAGCCGCTCCTACGGGAGTGGAGGAGCAGTCCTCACTTCTCTGCTGGAAATGGGATCCTCTGAGCACGGTGCATCACACAGGGATGCACTGGAAGGTGCATTAGGCTGCCAGCGAGATGCAGAGTTCAACTCTGAAGCCCAGCAGAAGAGCCAAGAAGAATGCAAGACAGAAGCAGCGTGGCAAGTCCTTCTGCTGAGATCCTGTGAAGCTGCTCTAGCAGATGTGGAAAGGAAATCTTCCACAGTATTCCCAGCACAGATGACTTCTTTTTCTCTTCATTAGCCAGAGATGACTAATTTAAATTTAGAACCCGAATTTAATTTAAAATAATATTTCCATTAATAACCTATTCATTGCAGATACCTATTATACTGTGTAACAGTTGTTTTGGAAATTTTATGTAAAATTAAAACTATCAGTATTTTACAGATGTTTTAATTAGACATTGTTATTAACAGGAACGGTGCAGAAACTAAAATCAAGCCTTTAATGTCTTATAGACCGTGCATTTTTGAAGTTAGTGTCCACTGGGGACCTATTAACTGTACATTTGCAAGATTTCATTATTTTTGCCTCTGACACTATGGGAGAAATCTTGTAGGAGCTATTGGGACAGATTCAAGCTTTTATGTACTTCTTACTACAGTGGCAAAATGAGATCTCGTCTCGGCGCCTGGATTATTCTTCTCATGTTAAACCCACCCAAACGAAGGAGACTAAGTAGGTAATGATTTTCCCGATGCATTTGCATGCTGTGCTAATCCGAGGCCGTGGCAATTGTTTCCCAGGGCTCTTGGGCATTGAATTATTAGAATGTAATTGTGCATCATTGCTGTGCTCACCTTATTGAGGCACACACTGATGTTAATGAGCCTCAGGCTCTGATGCTTGTTTAGAGATCAACTCTGTCTTGGATGGAAGGGAACAAAGCTAAATAAATGTACTTTAATGAGTGCTTCCTTCTTTTCTGCAAATGCCCCCAACTTAGTGCTTACACACTGTCAGGTGCAGGTGGCAGTGTGACCTGATTGCCACGCCCAGTCAGAAGGAAGTGTGGAGCAGCTGGGGGTACAGCTGCGAGCAAGAGTAAGTCACCTCGCCCCTCCCCACACAGTATTGTGGGAGCCCATATTCAGCCTAGAGAACCCACAAGGGCTGAGGTTGGTCTTGAGGGTCAGATGCTGTGCTGCACAGACCTCAGGAAGAGCTGCATGTGGGTAACAGCTCAGCCAGCGAGAAAGTAGCACTGCCCTGGCACCTGGGCAAGGGGCCACATCCATCTGTGGTCCGGGATTGGGGTGCCAGGGGCAGTCCCTTGCTCAGGAGTCATATTCTGTAGCTGCTGTGCACTGACGCTGTGCTGGCTTCGGTTATTGTGGGAAATAGTAAGACTAGAAGACAAGGCTTTTACCCTAAGGGGCTTTCTAGTTGAGAACCTAGGGGGACTATACCGAAGGTCACTAGAACACAGGACTCCTGTGCTCTCTGGTGACTGCTCCACCTGCAAGATGGAGTGCAGCCTCACGGCTTCCTGCCCAGGCCATCTTGTAACAGTGCCCTCAAGCCGTCCCACATCTCTTCACTGAGCAAGACTGAGTCCTTCTTTTTATGTCTGCTGTCACACAGACAACTGAACCAGTGGAAATGAACTGAATATCCCAGGAATGTAGTGCTTGGAGGCTCACTGTGGATGGAGAGGAAACGGTGGAGCTGATGCTCTGGAGACAGAGCTAAAGCGAAGGTCAAGCTCATGATGGATCACGTGGATCGTGGCCACAGGATGGGAGGGACCTCAACCAGGCGTCCAGCCTGAAGAAGCAGCTTGCTCTATTGTCCCTGAGGACCATGGGAATCTGAGTTCGGAGTGTTTCTGTAACATAATTAACACACATTAGGGCTTGTTAACTGGCCTTTCCAGCAGTCCAGGATAGCTCAGAAGCTTGTTATCTTACACTTGCTAGAAACACTGCAGTAAGGGGCTCAGCAGTCTCTTGGCCTCCTGCAGGAAATGTAACCAAGTGTTTAAGGGGCTTCCTCCACCAGCTATCTGAGTTTTCCTTGCTGCTGTGACAAAATGCCTTGATAAAAGAAACTGGAGGGGGCTGGAGAGAGGGCTCTGCCGTTAAAGGCTAGGCTCACAACCAAAAATATGAAAGAAACTGGAGGGAGGGCGGTTTTAGCTTATAGCTCACAGTACAAGTCCTTCTTGGTAGGGGATTCAAGGCAGCAGGAGCTTGAAGCAGCGACCCTCCGTACATCCCCACTCAAAGAACGCACTGTACCTCGCAAGGGCCTTTTATCCATCTTATACAATCCAGGATCTCAGCCAGGAAATTGTGCCACCCTGAACACACACTTCTCATCACCTCAGATCAAGATAATCCCCCACCGACAGCCCAGAGTGACTCCAGATTCCATTGGGACAGCACTAGTCCCACAGGCCACCTCAGAATTAAAGGGTTATGCTGTGCTGACGCAAAAGACTGGATCCACACTGGTTTCGTCACTATCTTCTAGGCCAGCAAATGGACGAAACGATAATAGGAGTGTGGAAAGGTGCAGAAGATAGGGCATGATAGGCATCGACGGTTGTCACTAGCACGGAACACACTGGCGGAGTGGGAGTCAATCCAGTAGCGGCCGGGTTTCTGTTGCTCCTGACTCACACAGCTAGAGGCTGGGTTCTGCCTGCCTGACACACCACATCTATCATGACAGAGACCAGCCCGCTGTGATGGCTCTGCACAGAAAAGGGGCCACCCCACTGTGACAGGTCCACAGATGTCCCCAGGTGTGATGTCGGGTGCTACCTTGGAATGATAGCTCTGTCGCTTCTCCCTTAATCCCACACTTTCAAACTCCAGCATCCTGGAGGGCGGGGAAGGTGGAAACACCCTGTATTTATTATGTTCAGTTAGCTTTGGATCAGCGGTTCCAGTAACATGAAATTAAAGTCCTTAGGCACCTGCAGTAAAAAATTTTTAAAACTGCATTAATCTATTTGACCAAAACAGCCCTTCCTGAGTGGCAGAATGAATCCCTTCTTGATATCACAGTCATTTGCGTGGAGCCATGTTTACATTATCATGTTTGTTTGTCATCAATCACAAAGATGTTTCTCCACGGAAATTCATGAGGGAGGGCTTTGCTGGCTTTTTATGATAGCAGCCATCAAGGCCTCCTAGCTAGAAGCACATTTCTGTCTTTAAGAGGCAGCAGTGAGGCGCCAGATCAAAAATCATACGAACTGCATAGGTCACTAACAACTTTGAGTAGCTTCTAGTATTTACTTGCATGTCATAGGTATTGGAACTGTTTTTGTGACTAACGTGCCTGAGAAATTTGTATTTATTAGATGCTTGCTGTGGCTAAAGCAGAAGGAAGACAGCAGGCACAGCTCTGTCTCCTAAGATGAGTGTCCGCAAGTCAGGGCATTGAGGCATATAAAAATAAACCTAGCCATACAAAGGACTCTGACATAAAGCAATGGTAGACTTCCTATATAGAGTGCAGAAGCTGGGCACTTGGGAACAATTTCCATAACTTCTGGGGTTCAGGTGGCTGTTGGCCTACACTGTTTTAAAGAACATCTTATTAAATCAGCAGGAATGAAAAAGAACCTCAAACCACAGTCCCTTTCATCTGAGTAGGACACTCAGAGTCACAGCTGCTGGATACAGTGCAAGCAGCTGGTGAGAGATGAAGAAGACAACCATGGACAAAAAGGCTGGGTTTGCTGGTGTGGTCCACTTAGACGTCTACAGGATGCGAGAGATACAGGAGCAAGGGTGATTTACCCCAGTTGCCACCATTTGAGGATGATGTTCAGACGCAAGTCACTCGCCACTGTTTCTGGGAAGATTAGACCTGGCAGATGTTGGGTCTGAGCTGTAGACCTGGCAGATGTTGAGTTTGAGCTGACTCACTACTGTGTCCTTCAGAGAGAACTGGCCCTCACCAGTTCACCCTCTCCACCTCTGCCTCACACTATACCTAGCACACTTGACTCATGTGGTATCAGTTTCCTTGCTACCATAGGCTATAGTGTTGTGAACTCTGATTTATAACAGATAACAACAAAATATCCCACATGTTGGATTAACTTAAATTTTATTTATACCAACTACGAAGAAGTCAACTTCTCATACAATTTCATATATATGTATATGCATATATATGTATATAATGTGCGTATAATCTTTTTCAAGTGTACCTATGTTCTAGAGACTAGAGGACAACCTCAGATGTCACCTCAGAAACATCACTCACCCCCTTTGAGGCAGGATCTCATTGACCTGGAGCTCACCAAATAGGCTAGCCTGCCTGGCCAGTGAGCCAGGGTTTCCTCCCTCTCATGCTAATTTGAAGCTTGTACCCTAGACCTGGCATTTTTATGTGAATGCTAGGGTCAAACTCAGGTCCTCATATTTGTAAGGCAAGGCAGCTGAGCTATCTTCCCAACCCTTTGACCCACTAAAAAATAACTATAGACCTTTCTATATAGTTGAGAGAACATCTCAGAAGAGCTGTGGGTGACAGGGAGATGGGCTGCACACCACTCTGCTAAGAATGTCTTGGTTTTACAATCATCAGCTCACACAGCTGCAGTCACTTGTACAGGGCTGCCAAGACTGGGCCAATTGCTAGGTGGTTGCACACACCTTTAATCCCAGCACTTGGGAGGCAGAGGCAGGTGGATCTCTGTGAGTTTGAGGCCAGCCTGGTCTACAGAGTGAGTTCCAGAACATTCAGGGCTCTGTTACACAGAGAAACCTCGTTTCGGGGTTGGGGTGGGGGAGAGACTGGGACTATCAATCAGTCATGGATTGGGGAGGGGCTTATGAGTCTCTGCCCTTCCCTGGGTAGCTACTGTTTATTGATGAATACTATGGGGGTATCATTATACTCAGTCATATGCCCACAGATGAGCCAGCCCAGCAGCTCCAGTGGATAGTTCCATACTCAGAAGCCCTGAGTAGCCAGGGCAGGAGAATGGAGATTTCCCTTTATTTCCTGGGAAAACAGAAGTTAAGGGCTTGGTGGCAGGACAGTGGTCATGGTGGTCAGCTAGGGCAAGAGGGACTGAAAAGAGAAGGTGAGGTATCTATGGTGGTCTCCTTCCCCTAGAGCAGAGGGGGTGGGAAACAGTCACATGAGGTGTTCAGCTGTTTAGAAAAGCATACTGCTGGATGCGTTTGGGAAGTACTTTAACCCTGATCCTCGGGAGGCAGAGGCAGGGGGATCTCTGTGAGTTCAAAGCCAGTCTGGTCTACGAAGTGAGTTCCAAGCCAGTCAGCACTACACAATGAGACCCTGTGGTGGAGGAAAGAAAGGGAGGGAGGGAGAGAGGGAAGAAGGGAGGGAGGGAATACTGATGGTACCTGACAGGCTTGACAATGTAAAATTAAGAACAGAGACTAAGAAAATACGTTTCTTCAAAATGAAGACTTCAGTTCACAAATAAGAAATACCACAAGAAACTTCTTCAAACTTTTATAGTGGAATTGTAAGAAACCCTCCATTGCCTGACCCACACACTCGTGACCAAAGCCTTCACTTTGCTGACATCCATGACACAAGATCTCATCTCCAAAATAACACATTTGTCCAGATTCATCCAGAGTTCAAGAAAAATCTCCTCCCTTCCAGCCCAGTCACGCAGTGGAGGCTCTCGCTGCCTCTGGCCAGGGCAGGCTGAGTGCAGTTTTATTTACACAGACTCAAACTCCTTTTGCCAGGCCAAGTATCTCTCAGTCAGATTCTTTGCTGAAGGCTTGGTGTGAGCCAACACATCCAAAAAGTCCTCCGTGGTCACGGTATCCAGCTGGATCACAGGGAAATTGCTGCTCTCTAGACAAAAAGGCAACAGTCAAGGTGCAGTGCGGCACCTCACGGTGACAAGGGTTCTTGACAGGTTACTGGGCCAGGTCTGGAGACTGCACAATATCCCATTCTTGACGGCTAATGCAGCTCAAACTCACATCTGAAGAGGGCTGTGGGGGACCTTTCTAAAGTGTAACAGAGGCTTTCAGCCCTGACACCCCAGCTACCCCACCACCCTGCCTCCAAAAGGGACTTAAATATAGTTATCAAATTACTGTTTACTATTTACACAGTATCTCAGATAAATCTCACCCCATGTCAGCATGGGCCAGGAAGAAAAAAAAAAAAAGCAGCAGCGGGAATCTTGCAGCAGAGGATGCAGCTGAGTACGTGTTGGGTGATGATTTCACCAGAGAGCACACAAATGTTAAAAGCCACAGAGCCTGGAAAACCAGGCTCCAGGCTCCACCTACTGGTCAGAGTGGGTGGGACTCCTGCACACAAAGCAAGCACTCTGCCACTAACTGAGTCCATTTTAGAATTTGGATTTTGAGACGGGGTCTTGTTAAATTGCTCAGGCTAGCCTTGAGTTCACTATGTAACCCAAGCTGCCCTTAAACTTGATCCTGCCTCAGGTCCCAAGTGGCTGGGAGCATGCACCATCACACCCCTCCAAGAGTTGGAATACATGGGCACAAATTTCTCTACCATGCTGCCATCGCTGTGGGTCCCAGCCATACCTGACTGGTGACTTTCAAGCACACTGAAGATCTTTCTCACGGGCCGCATGGCTGCCTCCCTGCAGACCAGCTTAATGTCGGAGCCTGAGTAGCCCTCCGTCTCCTGAGAGAGCCACAAAGCCAGGGTCAGTCAGCAGGCAGAAGGCTGGCGTCCGACTCACTCTTGTAGGCAGATCCAGTAGCAGAGCACTGGCTTACAATTTTGTCACCCCTGTTCACTATGTCAGCAATGGACGGAGAGGAGATGCTAACACGCCCAGCAAACTGGCCATCTGGGCGAGAGCTTCCTCATACCTCCGAAGACGTTGTGAGACGCCAGTTGGAAGACTGGATCACCCAGTGTTGCCTAGTGGGGCCCTTACCCCAAGTCCACATTGGCTAAAGTGGACATTTTGTTCTTGTGTTGAACAAGGCCATTCTTGTTTTGAGGGACTTTAGAAAGCATTAGGCTAAGAGTCTACCCAAAGCAGAGATCCTGGGAACGGATGCCCGTGGTAGCTGTTCTTGGCTGTAAACTTGACTACATCTGGGCTTAACTAAAACTGAAGCAGCTGCGTGTATCTGTGAGGGATATTTTCTTAATTAAATCATTTGAAGTGGGAAGAACCACCTTTAAAACTCAGCTCTTTCGAGGTGATGTCCTCAGTCAGCATCACGCCTTCTGCTGGCGGCCTATTCAAGGCCATGAGGGAGGAAGCTGGCTCTCTGTCAGCTCGTCCTCACTAGCAAATCCATTCTTTCACTGGGTGAGAGAACCATCAACTACCTCTTGGGAGTTCTGGAGTATTCTGAAGACATCCAGCCCCATGGTCTGAATTTGTGGGCCTTACTTTGATAGACAGACATTGTTGAAGTAGCTAGATCATAGGATGTAAGCCATTCTAATAAATCCCCTTCGTATGTGTATACACACGCACATATATATCAAATATACATATACTCATTTTATAAGTTCTGTTCCTCCCAAGAACCCTGATTTATACAATACCCAGAAAGCATTAACAAGATACTTACCTTGAGCTTTCCTTTGCAAAGGATCCGTCAGTTCATTGATCACAATAACCCACTGTGAGTCTTAGAAATGGAGTAACTGGGTTCCGAGAGTACGTGAGGTCCCTAGGGTCTCACAGCTGATATGCTGCAGGGCCAGGATTTGACCATAGGCTCTCTGAATCTGAACCCCATGCCACTCCCCGCAGCTCCTACTTTCTGTAGCCCAGTCTCCCGCAGCCTATTCTTTCATGAGGAGGGCTCCTCTGCCCTCCTGGGCAGCTCGGAGGCTCCCTCTAAGGCTGCCCACCTGACTCAGCACGCTGTACTCCAGCTCTGTGCGCAGCTCCAGGGCATGGCTCTTGCTCACAGGGGGCAGCCAGTGGCAGATCATGGCCTGTCTGGCCTCTTGGCTGGGGAGATCAACCAGAATCCTCTTCTCCAGGCGCCGTAACATGGCACAGTCCAGCTCCCTGTATCACAAGAGGACAGGAAATGGATGGAACAGCAAACAGTGCTTCACACAGACAGAAGACAGATTTCTCACACTTGTTTGTGTGTTTGTTTGTTTGGTGTGGGGGGTACATGGCACATGTGTGGAAGTCAAAGGACAGATTTTAGAAGTTAGCCAGGAATATGCCTAAGCTAATAGGCCAAGCAGTGTTTTAATTAATACAGTTTCTGAGTGGTTATATCAGGTCTGGGCAGCTGGGAACCAACAAGCAGTCTCTGCCTACAGAGAAGATTAGTCTAGAAGACCAACAGCCCAATACCAGGAGTTTCAGAGACCATAACAAAGGCATCTCATGCAGAAGACACTCGATGGGATGTTCCACATTCCTAGTAAAAGGTTTTCTGCATTTGAAATGATAATGAGACCCAATGTTTAAACAGCGTTTACTAAATGACTGTTCCAAGCATTTTTATAGATGCTAACTCACTTGCAACACCATGAGGCTGTGCTATTGTCGCCTGCATTTTGAAGATGAGGAAAGAAAGGCTTTCAAAGGGTAAGTAGCTCCCCTGAGCTACTGATGACTCAGGACTGGCAGTATGACTTGGAAAACTGAGGCTGGCGCGGTTCTCTACCCACTGACTCCCAAGCTGCCTCATGGTAGGAATTCAGAAGACCAAGAACAAAACAGAGTGGCAAAAGTTTCCAGAGAGAAAAGACAAGTGACATACAATGGATTAGACATAACACTTCTCAAGCCGCACACGGCAGTGCACAGCTGTGATTCCAGAATGTGGGAAGCTGAAGGGAGACAATCAAGTGGTCAAGATTAGCATGAGCTACACAGCAAGTTCTGGGCCAGTTTAGGCAGCAAAACAAGATAAGGTCTAATTAAAAACACCAACAACAAACTTTATCCATAGCAATGTGAGATGTTAAAAGAGACCAAGGCCTTTAAAATTCCGAGGAAACAATATTTCTAATTAAAAAAAATCTATATCTTGATCAAGCACTCTAGGTAATTTCTAAATGACAAAACAAAGCAAAGCTGGGCAGGATCCAATTACCAGAGGATCTGACACAGAAGGTCAGGGAACCACCAGGGTGGCGAGGCTAGAGCTCAGGGTCCCCTCTGCACACGAGGTGCACAGGACCTGGCATGAAGGTTCTAGAAGAGAAGACATATATGCAAGGAGAAGAATTTGACAGAATGGTACATCTGAGGGTATCAAGCAAGTGTTGGTTTGGACAGTACCTAATTCGTGTCCACAGCTCATTCTGAGTGGCTCCTTTAGAGGAAGATCAAGACAACATGATCACATGGTGGGGGTGGGAAAGCAATTATTCAATATAGATGTCTATATTGATCAACTAATGCCCTAAAGTGAGAGATTTACCTCAAAACTGCTTGTGGGTACAAAATAAGTGCAACTCTCCGACAGCCAGGCCTGATGGATGCACTCTTAGCGACATCAATAATCATAGAATCATATGAGGGAGGAAGCAAAGGACAAATGGAATGTACCCAGAAATCATTCTTTATGCCAATATATTTATATAAAAATGTAACTTGTGGCCACCAGAAAAGACTCCGCCTGGCCCTTGCACTTAGATTTTACACTAGTTATTTGTGTTCTCATGACTCGCTCCTCCTGGTTTAGTCAGTACTTGTAGCTCATCAGTGGTCAGATCAACCAGTAAGCATGAGGTGCATAGGACCCCTGCCTGCTGTAAACACAAAACACTATATACCGCTGGCCACACTGAGAGCTACCAAGGGCCATAATGCATTAGATCAGACCTTCAGGCATCCTCCTCAGGCCTTGACCTTTGTCCTTGCCATACTGCATGGCCCTGGAACTGAGATCATTCCGAAATTTACAACATGAGGGAACCAAGCATAATACAAGTTTGTTTCTTCAACAGTTACAATATTTCAAGTTCAAGTTGTCTGGGTACAGTAACAGAAGAGTGAACGTCCACTCAGCAGGCAAATCTTTGCCATCCATCCATAACCACCATGAAGTAGACAGTCATGACAGGCCTGGGAGAGCAGGCTGAGGAGCCAGCATTGACAGCTCACGGGCAGCGAGAGCTTCAAGCTCCGTCTTCTACAGTAAGCCCCACATGGAAGGCCACCTGCTTACACATGTCCCCAGACAGATCCATTTTCCATTCTAGTTCTGACGTGCGTGCGTATGTGCGTGTGTGCGTATGTGTGTGTGTGTTTACTGGGTACACTACAAGGGAGGAAGGCAGTAACTGGGGTGCTGCTGGCATCTTCGTATTATTTTCTTTATAGGAACTTCCCACTTTGTCAAAAGGGAAGTCACCGGGCTGGAGAGATGGCTCAGAGGTTAAGAGCACTGACTGCTCTTCCAGAGGTCCTGAGTTCAATTCCCAGCAACCACATGGTGGCTCACAACCATCTGTAATGAGATCTGCTGCCCTCTTCTGGTCTGCAGCATATATGTAGGGAAAATGCTGTATACATAATTAATAAATAAATCTTTAAAAAAAAAAAAAAGGGAAGTCACCGCCTCAAATTCAGAGCAAGTTCTCTGTATGCAGTAAAGGCTTTTGATTTGCTTTAATGTCTATCATAAAAGTTACTAAATACACCAGGTTTGGTGGTGCACACCTGCCTATAATTTCAACACCTGTGAGGTGAGGGAGGCGGAGCATGAGCGGGAGAGAGCCTGATCCACAGAGCAAGTTCAAAGGCAGCCTAAACTCAGAGCAAGACCGCTCTTCTGTCTGCACAGCTCACATGGTCCCGGCAGCATCTCCAGCTCATGGCTATATGTATACAAGTGAGAGACTGTCCCATCTAGTTTCCAGAGATCAAATGTCACAGACAGTATGTCTTAGATTCCTCCATCATGCAGATTACTGAGAAGTTCCCAAGAAATCCCACTCAGGTGGGTGGGTGAATGATGTGCTTTGTTGAATATTAGAACATTACGGCCATCATTGGTTTAGGTTAATAGGGAGAAGTTGGACCGGCTTGGGCAAAGGGAACAAAGCACTGTATTTCCTTTTTTGTTGTTTTTTGTTTTGTTTTGTTTTGTTTTGTTTGCGACAGGGTTTCTCTGTGTAATAGTCCTAGCAGTCCTGGAACTAGCTCTGTAGACCAGTCTGTCCTCGAAATCACAGAGATCCACCAGCCTCTGCCTCCTGAGTGCTAGGATTAAAGGCGTGCACCACCATCACCAGGCAAGGATTGTACTATCATTCTCAGGGAAGATTATGGTAATTGTAAGTTTCAGGACTAATCCTTCAGGTTCCCACAGCAGTGCTTCTGAAAAGAACCTGAAAGATGCACATCCGGACTTCTCCTATCCGAGAGGCCAGAGAATGAAGCAAGGGAGCCGCAGCAGCGCAGTCTTTGCTGTACGCATGCGTGAGCTAGAAGTTTCACTTCATAGGGGTAAAAATCACCTCACGTTTCCCATTGGTTACTCCCACCTCAAAACACAATACCAGGAACTGAGGGGGAAGATCTGATGGCTCTGACCACAGATGAACTAGATCAGAAATCTTGTCTTAAGTAGATATAAAAAGTACTTTTTGAATGCACAGTGGAACCCTCCTGGAGGCAGAAGCAAAATTCCCAAATGCTAAAATTAAAGAGGCTCAAAGTCAAGACTGGATAGATAAAGTTGAAATTATAGGGAACTTGGGCTATTTGCTTCTTGGTTGCAAAAGGATTAGGTTGTAAAGGCTTCATGTGGGGCAACCAAGAAAGCCTGGGTTCCTCAGAGGTAGAGCCAAGGCTCACAACATAAAGCAAATGCCCTATATGGTTGAAGAACACACGCCCATTATGATAGTGTAGGCTAGGATACCTCCCTGTTAGCAATGGAAGTCATCAGCTAAATGAGTCTCTGCCTTGCACTCCGGGGAGAGAAAGTCTCCATGGATAGTTCAAAACTATTGGCCTCATTGTCATCGTTCCAGACATCTTAAACTGAGAAGAAAAATTAAGTCAGAAGCTGGATGGTGGTGGCACAGGCCTTTGATCTCAGCACTCAGGAGACAGAGGCAGGCAGATCTCAGTGAGTTTGAGGCCAACCTGGTCTATAAGAGCTAGTTTCAGGATAGGCTCCAAAGCTATAGAGAAACCCTCTCTCGAAAAACAAACAAACAAACAAAAAAAAAAAAGGAAAAGAAAGAAAGAAAGAAAGAAAGAAAAATTAAGGCAGAGTGGCTCAAAACCCCAGTCAAATTTTCTCTATTAGGGTTCCAATGCATGACTCCCATAAATAGATAGCATCTATGTCATTAATAAAATTACAAAATAACCATTAATAAATTACCATTAATGAATAAACCACTAATAAAATTACATGTAACAGAAAACATGTAAATCTGTAACACTTGTGTATGCTATACTTTGACACAGTTAGCACCTGAATCAGCTTCCTAACACCAGCAAGCAGCAAGGGAGACTGTAGAGTCCGCATACCACTCACAGCCCCCCCACCTCGTTTGTACACGCTACCATAGAGTTAAGTAGACATCTCTAGATGGAATTTGCCTTAATAGCCCTGTTCAGCATTCATTCCCTCTGGACCGCTAGGCCTGAGCCTGTGAATACGCAACAATCAAGGCAGGTCAAATTAGCCCTAATTATGCTAAGTTTCTTAGCATCGCTATTACATTAAGTGGTAATATTAAATGTACAACATTTTTTATGCCTCTCTTTGCTCACTTACACATCGGACGACACAGAGAATCGGTTTCTTGCTGCTTCCTTCTCGCCCTCTCCCATGCTCTAGACCAGCCAAGGCAGGTGAGCAAAAGCTATAAGCCAGCTCACTGCTGAGACAGCGATAAAGAATTGCCAATGCCAGAATGATGCTCTTGGTGAAAGCCGCCCCAACTGTGAGGAATTTGATGTTCAGGACCAAGTCCTCACATGGTTGTTCTGAATTAGTTCTTTTCCCAGGCTAGACTGCTTGGATGAAATGAGATCCTGAAGCCAAGGAAAATCTTATTCATCAAGAATATTCCCTCTTCCTAGAAGTTTTCCTTAATAAAGGGATTGGCAGTATGCCACAAAGGAGTTAAAATACAAAGCCCTTTCATCCAGTAATTCCACTCCAGATATCTTTCATAACAACCAGAACTGTACCCAAAGGTGCTGTTTTGTGCATGTGTGCACTGGTTTATGTGTGTACATTCATGTGTGCTGGGGGTGCATGTAATGTGTGGAGGCAAGAGGACAATTATGGGGTGTCATTCTTCAGGCGCAACCCCCGCCCCATTTTGAGGGAGTCTCTCATTGACCTGGAGCTCATTAAGTAGTCTTGGTTGGCTGGTAAGTAAGCCCCAGGGATCCACCTGTCTCCACCTCCAGGTGCACTGGGATTATGAGTGCTCTCCTGACTGAGCTCTCTCCCTGCTCCCTCCTGTTCACAAAGGCTTCTATGCAAGGAAGCTCATTTCCCTGTTACTTATGAATAAAGTTTGGGAACGTCATACATGTTGGACAGAAAGGAATGATTAAATGATGGTATAGCCCACGTGTGGGAATTCTGGGCAGCTATTACGAAATCCAATTTTCAAGGATTATTTAATGACACTGGAAATGTTCTCACTATAATGTTAAGTAATGAAACCAAGACACTAGTGGGACCGCACGATGGTACAACCTCTATGGAGGGAAATTTGGCAGCTACACCATAATTCCATGTGCATTACCCTTTGACCTGGTGGTTTTCCTTCCAGGAACCTATCCCAAAGCTACACTGGTTGAAACAAAAAGTGGCCTATCCATGCCCACTTCTTACTGCCCTACTGTCTGCAATAGCAGGAGAGGAACAACCCTGCTGCCATGCTGATGACAGATTAGATAAACTTTCAGAGATTCACAATGGAGGACTATGTAGCTATAAAGGGAGTAAGGAAGAATTTGTGGCCTTATTTGGAAAGATCTCCAGGAAAGTCTGGTATTTTGTTAAGAAAAAAAACTCAAACAGAACAATTTCTATGGTGTGCAGTCTTTTGTGTAAGAGATAAATGCAAGATTGTGAGACTGCTCCTGTAAAATATGGAGTGGTAGTCACAGGGTTGGACTGTCTAGCCGTTATCAGTTGGAAGCCACTCTGGTAAACACATCCCTTTGGTTTCTTTTCGTGTTTGTTTTCGAGACAGGGTCTCACTATGGAACCCTGGCTGTCCTGGAACTCAGGATGTAGAGCAGGCTGACTGGAGTTCATGAAGATCCCCCTGCTTCTGCTTCAGGAGGGATTATAGGTGTGTCCAACTGGGCCCAGGACAAATCCTGTTTTGTGATACACATACATTTTATTGGTTCTTTTCCTCTAGAGAACTCTGCTACACCCTGTAATAACAGATATGCATTTTTTTCAGAACATAGGCATACAAAGACCTGGCTTTCATCTCTTCTACATGATACAAATAGTAATGACAATAATAATAATAATACAATGAAAACATAACAGCACAATGATATGGCATGACCACTTAGAAGCCCTGGCCATGAGCTGTGCAGCATGTGCTCAAGAAAGTGTTTTTCAGAACTCACAGAACTCACCAGAGGCAACACAGCATTCCTGCAATCACAGCAGCCAGGAGGCAGAGGCAGGAAGACCTGGAAATCAAGGTCAGCCTGGGCTGTAAAATAAGATCATACCAAAACAAAAGCCAGAAAGGCAATCACTCACAAAACGCCCTGGTGTAGTTCTCAGTTTGGAGAAGTGGGGAAGGGGGCTTGCTCACTGCTAGTGGTGACACCTGTTTGTCGACATTTTGGGGTAACCAAGCAGCCCCATGGGGTGAGGGACAGCTCCCTTACAGAGAGTGATTCTGGCTGTCGACCAGAAGCAATGATAAAACCATCACCTCCAGCAATGGGTCATGTCGTGGGAGTACAAAGCCAACAGAAGACAGAGCTCGTATTGCAAGGGAGGAAGAGCAAGAATGCACCAGGGTTTCTCCAAAGTGTTGTTCTTCCTGAGCAGAACATGAAAGTTTTATCCAGGCCACCCACACATGCAAGGAGGAAAGCACACTTAGGGGAAGGCACATTTCTGAGTATACTCGCTAAGGTCCACATTTCTGAGCATGCTCAGTTTAAAGTTATAGGTCAGAGAGTTTTAATCAAAATACAAAGAATAGCTTTGAAGGTTCATTAATACCATTTTAACATATTTTTATGTGTATGACTGTTTTGGCTACATGTATGTTTATGAACCACGTGTGTCTGGTATGGGAGAAAGTCAGAAGAGGACGCTGGATCCCCCAGGATCACAGATGGTTGTGAGCCACCACATGGGGGCTGGGAATAGAACCTGGGTCCTCTGTAAGAGCAGCAAGTACTCCTAACCACCAAGGCAACCCTGATGGGGGATGCTAAACCCAGAGAGATGTTCCACAGAGGAACCAGACCAATACACCTGAACCCACAGATCAATCATAGCATCGCCAAAAGCGAGAAAACAAGACGCTGCTCACCTCGGGATGCGATGCAGAGTGATGCTGCCGATACCGAGGTAACATCTGAAGAAAATTGTTGAACTGAATCAGCCCCATTTTTAGCCTAGAGTACTTAGAGCAGGAAGACACTACGAGGACAACAGCTGACCCCAGCCAATCAATCGCACAGAACACTGCAGGAGCTACTGAATTCACGTGAAGGGGAGAGCTCTCCATATTTCTGGAGAATGTGTGTGTAAGTCTCTCGAGGTACAGACCTGGCACACTTGTATTAGGAGCCATACAACCTCACACCCTCCATAGAAAACACCCAGAGCCACCAGGCCACAGAACAAAGGCACAAAAGCAAAAGCAGTTTGGATCCATTTGAAAGTAGCAATCCTTGGAAAGTAGGGGGTAAGGACACAAAACAACAGAAAAAATAATAATAACTGCCTGGCCAAGGCCCAGTTACTGGGTTGCTGTGTCTGGCTGTGGCAAGGCAAAGGGTACAACCCAGAGCCTTGAAGCATTTATGTGAAACTGGCCTGTTTAGGAATCTGTCCTGTTATCTCTCTTGATTTCTTAGAAGGTTAAGTAACAACTGTCCCAGTTTGGCTGAAAGGAATTTTAACCTGGGTGACCCCATCGTGACTTTAGCCATTGCAACCCCATGTGGAAGCTTCGCACCAATCAATGACTTCCAAAGATTCAAATACTGAGATCTCAATTCTCTATTGGACTCCACTTTTAGCGTTGTGCATAAACAGATCTTCAGATGTTAAATGCTAGTCATCTGAGCACAAGAGAACACGTATTACAGATGTGCAGGGAGGTGGGCCGGGTTCAGACTATGAACGTATCTAAAGGAACAGCTTACACACACATTGCCTAAAATTGGTCTCCGTCCCTTCTTGTTTGGGACCCAGAGGATTAGCATGATTGAAGGAGCTTTCTGTTTGTCCCTAAATATGAAAAAGGAGATGGGTGAGGTGAGAGGACACCCCCTCTGCTCGCTGCTGTATGGGGTGAGGTGAGAGAGCCCTGTTCACTGCTGTTGCCCACAGGCTGATTTGCCTTTCATGACCTTGGTCACCCTCTAAGAATATTTTCTTATGCATCTCCTTCCCTGTCTAGGACATAAAAAATAATAATATGAAAATGTTCTGAGAACTGTAAGAGCATTATAACATTTTTAAAATATATTCTCTGAGTAGATATTGTTTTCCCCTAATCAACATCTCTTATTTCCCAATTCTTCTAGAATTGTTCTTAAACCACTCTGGGATACAGTTTGAATGGGAAACTCTGAGAGTAGATTATATTTTCAATTAGAGATTATTTAGTTTTCTATTTACTATATGGCATTAGAGATAGAATTTTCCTCCTAACTTAAAAAACTTTAATTTTAATACCAATAAAAATCAAACCATTATTTCTGAAATGTTCTTTGAGAACTAACGATATTAAGCATTTATAGGGCTATGCAAAACCTCTGCCTGATTCAAAAAAACCTATAGTCCCTCCTATATCCTAATTTCTGCTACTTTAGTAATGATATAAAAAACTGACAAAGGCTACTTCAGGGAGAAAGGGCTTGTCTAGCTCACAACTCCAGGCTACTGTCTATCACTGCAGGGCAGGCAGGAGGCAGGAGCCATGGCCGGGAGCAGAGGGAGATGAATGCATGCACGCCTCTTGATGACTCTACTCCTGTACAGCTCAGGGCCCAGACCCTGGGACCGGCGCTGCCCACTTTCACACTGGTCTTTATAGTCACGGAGATTGACTCCTTGTCACCCACATCCACTAGGGATTCAGTTTGTGTGTGACTTCAATGCCTCCTCCTACAGCTCTCACTGAAATTTTTATCAGTATTCAGTAGATCATGAAAATGCGTGCGACGTGTGTGACGTGTTCTCTTGATGCCTTACCACGGCAGGTTAGACGCTGCTAAGACAAACACGAGATCCTCCGAGCGGGCCAACCCGTCCATCTGCACCAGGAGCTCCGTCTTCATTCTGAGGCTCCCTTCGTGTTCTCCCCTGCAGAGATAAGGAGATAGGAGGCCCTCACTGGCAGAGCCTTTGCCCTCCTGATGTGAGTGGCACTCACAGCATTGCCCTGTGGCCGAAAAACAGGCTCCATTCTGATAGCAAATAAATGGGCATTTCAGGTGCTTTATTTTCACATAATAAAAAGGTAAATAATACATACGGTGATGATATTTAGGAGAAAAGTGAAGGTTGACATAGAACTAAAAGAAAATGATAGAAGGATGGTGAAATTAAACATGTCTACCTGCTTCGTTATTTAACCCTTTAAAATGCCATAATTGCCAGGTGTGGCATGGCCTGAAACTGGTGAGGCTGAGGCAGGAAAACTGCCGTGAGTTTGCAGCTAGCCCAGGTTCCACAGCTTCAGCCAGCTTGGGCTTATAAAAATCAAGTTTAATGACTTGAGTTGAAATGGCACAGTAGAATAACCCATTTATAGAGCAGGCTTCACATAATGTCCATGCTTCTTATGCCTGCGTATGTGTGCATTTGTGTTTATAAAATCCCTGCACTGAGTTGGCTTCATCCTCTCCTAATGAAATGTATAATAATGACAGAGATTAGCGTCTGGTCTCTGTGCAAATTTGCCCTCTCTGCCTCCATGACCATTGCCCGGGTCCCTTCCACCTGAAGGAGCAAGGCACCGAGATCCGAACAACCCGCATTAGGTTCACACCCAGAGCATGCTCGGCAGATTCTGTTCATTCACACTCATTTAATTAAAAGAACAATGACTAAATGTCTTCCTTAGTGTGCACAACACTCCACCTCTCGTGCACATGTGTGGAAGCAACCCATCCCGAGTATAGACTGAGTATTCTTTATCCCAGATGACTCCGATTTTTCTGAATTTTGGAATGTTTGCACATACATAAAGAGTCATACTAGGGGAAAACCCAACTTTAAGCATGAAGTTTCATACATATTTCATGAAGTTACTTATTTCATCTGTACCTTCTCACACAGCCTGAAGGTAATTTATATGATATTTTATACTTTCACATATTAAACAAACTTTCCTGGGTGGAATTTCCCACTTTAATTGTCTGCCAGCTCTAACAAAGATTCAGAACAGGTCTGTTCAAGTGCTGGATTTTCACATTGGGGTGCTCCATCTGCGTGTGACTTAGAATCTGTATCTCTCAAGGCCCAGACGTTTTCTGAGAGAAAAGACTCCCACTCTACAATGACATGTTCACATAGCCTTTGCCCACAATTACGCATGATATGTGCGCATGTGCTAATCTTAATGTAATTGTCCATACTTATGCACAACTAGCATGATATGGCCCAAGAAGACATCAAAACAGTTGCCCTATTTTTTTTTTTTTTGCCTGTTTTTGTTTTTTCAGATAGGGTCTCACTATATAGCCTTGGCTAGCCTGGAACCCACTACCAGGCTGACCTCCAATCCACAAAGATCTGCCTGCCTCTGCCTCTGCTCCTTGAGTGCTGGATCAAGGTGTGCGCTACCATGCTCAGCTTCTTTCGTTGAGCACTGGGTTAAGGTGTGCGCTATCATGCTCAGCTTCGTTGTCTTTGTGTTTTAAACTAGGATCTTCAAGTCCCATACAGGGACCCCAAAACTCAAGGAGAACCTGGGTGAAGCACTTGCCACCAGGGATGGTAGGAAGAACCAAATTAGCCAAATCTAGGCCACCCCTGAGGCAGGCCAGAGAGGCCTGTCTTTGCAGGGGGAGACCAGTGAGAGCACGCAGGGGCCTGTGGCTGGGGTGCAGCTGGCTGCTCCTGTCAGGCTGATGCAGCAAGGCAGAGGGCTGCAGTGGGGTCTGACAAGGCACAATAAGGTCAGGTCCATGTCCCATGTCAGTCAGACGTAAAGCCCACCCATCCTGCCTGCAGCCTTGTTCCTCTGTTTTCCTGCTGGGAAAGTGGTTTCCACTGGGTAAAATTTCACAAATTATTTTCTAATTCTACTTTTATATTTCCAACAAGCAAATCTTTGCCTTTTATTAGCCTGGGCTTTGTCTCGATAACAGACTATTAAAGGTCACTAGTAAATAGAGCTACACAGAAATTTTCCAGACACCTGTTTTTTATATTTCCAGATTGAGGTGTCAAATTTAATAAAAGTTTCAAAAAGTATCTCTGATTATAACAAACCAATCAGGTTGATAGAGTGCTTTTCTAGCAACCACAAAGCCGTGGGTTCAATCCCTAGCATGGGCACCCACACATGTGCTACCACACTTGGGGGGCGGATGCAGGAGAATCACAGTTCAGGATCATCCTAAACTATACAGTGAGTTCAATGCCAGTCTACGATACATGGGATCTCTAAGGATGTTTGGGAAAGCTATTTTATGCTTCATATATATGTGTGATGCATCTAATTAATTATTCTTTATCAATAAAAATTGGGAGTCGGATATCAGTAAGATATCTGATATCAGTAAGAGCCTGAATAAACAAAGAAGCAGAGGAGAAGCCACCTGAGATCTCCTATCTCTTCTGCTCCTCCATCCAAAAGGGCTGGGATCCTAAGCCCTGCCTTACTACTTCCTGTCTCCTATCAGTCCTCAATGGTTAATATGGTCAGTTAATGGCTAGCTCCACTCTCTGACTCAAATAAAACTTTATTGTCAGAATGTGATCAAAATATACACAACATATATGTGTATACACATGTATGTGTGTACATACATATGTGTACAAACAGACACACACACACACACAAATTCATACAAGAGTTTAATTGGAGTTGCCCCTCACAGGGAATTAAACTCATCTCAGAACCCATCTGTAGGTTGTCAAATAAAAAGCCCCGGACTTTCCTCTCCTCTATCATTGGTCAGGTGTGTCCTAGAGAACCCAAAACAAGGGCTACCGATACTGCTCTTGAGGGCCCATCAGAACTTGATTGCAAGACCCTGTTGCTGAAGACAGCACACACATTGGTCATAGGATATTGAGAAATCATGTTAGTATTGACCAGGAAGCTTCCTCCCTACTGGGTAACTCACCAGAGGGTGCTATGCAGGATGCTAGGGGAGGAGAGTCAACAGTCTTTTGTTGTTATTGTTTTTCCAAGACAGGGTCTTTGTATCTCTGGCTGATGTGGAGTTCATTATATTGACCAGGCTGGCCTCTAACTCACAGAGATCCGCCTGCCTCCGCCTCCTGAGTGCTGGGATTGAAGGCGTGCATCACTATGTCTGGCTTGGGAGTCAACAGTCTTATCCAGCTATGACCCCTGTAAACTGCAGTAATAATGGATATGGCAATAGTCACACAAATGTTATGGAGCTAACCAACTGCTTTCTGATTCACTGGAGAAAGTGCATGCCTGGTACTACAAATCCAGCCAATAACCCAAGGTTGGGGAGTTTATAGACCCCAGGGGTCAACCTACTACTATGATTTCGCTAACTGGGCATAGTATAAAACTGCACTCTAAATTCCTAACTCTCTGCCCATAGGTTAGTGGAGCTCTCATATTCTTTCAGAGAAGTTTCTTTGGGCGATAGACAGTGGTTAATGCAGAAACTCAGACGGGTCAAAGTGAAGAGAGTAGGTGGCTGTAGCGTGCTCGGCCACTAATGGGACAGATCTGTCACAGCCTTCCTCTCCTGAAGCTCAGGGACCATTTCAGAAGCTGGTGTAGAAAGGGGTCAGGGAGAACCGGAATCGACAGCATCTCCTGGGCATGACAGGACCACTACACTCAAGACCTCAGTAGCTCTGAATGCTTCACCAGACCTGCACAAGGGCCAGCCCATCAGTGTTCTAGCATGGAGCCTGCACTCCTAACTGAGGATCTATGGACCGTCCATGGCTCCTAGGGGAGGGAAAGTCAGTTTTCTTTAAGGGCGTGGCTCCTGGTAAGTGGACCATGCTCCAACGGATGGCCCTACACCCAGAAGTATATAGTCAGCACAAGTCAGAGTCAATGAATTTTTAAATAATTTTCAAAAAATAAAGAGACAAGCCAGGCACTGGTGGCGCACACCTTTAATCCCAGCACTCGGGAGGCAGAGGCAGGTGGATCTCTGACCTTGAGGCCAATCTGGTCTACAAATCAAGTTCCAGGACATCTAGGGCTACACAGAGAAACCCTGTCTCAGGAAAAAAGGGGAAAAAAAGGTGGTGAAGATCTGGGGAAATTAAAGGGAGTAACTGAGAACAAATGTGTGCAAAATAAACTGTATAAAATTCTCAATTAATGAAATATTTTAAAATAAATTTTTAAAACTTAACAATGGGGACTGAGGTGATAGGTAAGTTGGTAAATGTCAGCCCTGAGGACCTAAGCTTTGATTCCCAGCATCCACATGAAAGGCCAGACACAGGGGCACATTCTCTCTCAAAAACACAAACAAAAACAATGCAGAAAGAGACTTCTGACCTACATGCACGCACACACGCGCACACACACACACACATTACAAGCACCAGCACAAACATGTGCACACACACACACACAACATAAGTCACACACACGCACAAAATCAAGCAGGCAAACAAGCAGCCCTATTTGCCCTTTTGAATGCATAACCAGAAAGCATTTGTAACTGAGAGGCGCTCCTTCCTTCTGGGGACATTTTCGGACGCTTAATCTTTAGAAATAATGCATGTGACAGATGTCCAAGAATCACCGGTTCCTCTGCCTCCAGAGAATGTAAGGCAGAAGCGGCTGATCCTGTGGTTGCAAGGGCCAGCCCCGGTCCCCACAGGCAGCCCTCCAGCCCCAGTCCCCACAGGCAGCCCTCCGGCTCCAGAGGAGGTTATTTTGAGGCAGCCAGGCCAACGTGGCAGCCTGGGATCCTGCGGCTGGATGATCTTCAGGCCTGAAAGCCACTCTGTGGGGAAGGGGGGATGGTGTTTCCTCCGGTTATAAGAACTATTTAAATCAGCTACTCAGTTAACAGGATCTAATTTAAAGACCTTTCCATGTGTCTGCAGAAAATTTGTGGGCTTATTAATAGGCTCATTCTGCTGGTAAACATCGATGGGCTTCCGACCATCACACACACTTACGAAGGGGAGAAATGATGGCCAAAAACCCAAACCCAAACCGTCTGTTACCCAGGAGTCATGCCTCTCTGACTTATCACAGACTCCAGCTCGTCCAGGAAGATCGTGGAGGGGGCATGATAGCGGGCAAGTTCAAACAGCACCTGAGTGGGGAAAAGCAAGAGCGGGGTCAAATATGTATTCTTAAGTTAGTCTTCGTCATACATGTCAACTTTAGCCCTCAAATGTTCCCAGATTAAAAGTTTAGAATTGCTTTAATAATAAGCATTTGCTCTATACCAGTACTCTGGGGCAACTTTATAACCATCGCCGTTATTTCTCCCGAGTTCCACCTGAGGGGGATGGATGGTCTAATTCTTTCCATTTATCAGTTGATAGAGAGTGGGCAGCGAGTTCAAGGTTCCGAATGATAAGTATGAGAGCTGGAGATAAAATTCAGTTCCCAAGCTCCTAATTGCCTTGTTAACCCTCGGGACACCTGCCAATAACATTCTCCATGTGGACATAAACATAAAATACATAAAATCATGTAGTAACTTTCCCCCCTTCATCTTTAGGAAAAATAGGATTATTCTCAGAAGGAAGAAAGTCAGGAAAAGGACACTCATGGACAACAAACTGAAAATGTCCTTTTCTGCTCCCCACGTGATTCCACAGGGCCCCGCTCTACCTCAACACTGCTTGCTAGGATCAGGTTCTTTGTACATCTTTTCCCTTTCATTTGCTATTGTTGCTGGGTTTTGTCTTGAAACAGCTTCAGCTAGACTGGAACTCACAGTATAGCTCAGACTGGCTGGTGAACTCAGGGGATCCTCCTGCCCTGCCTCTCAAATATAAGGAGGAGCAGATTCCCAAAGGCAGTTCTTGACGGAATAAGATGTTCTGTTCCAGAGTAAAATATGACAGACTGAACAAGAACAAGAAAGCAGCCAGCAAAAGAACAGACATAAAAACAAAATAAAGAACTCGATAGGGAGATATAGTGGCGGTGAGCAGTATAAAGAGCTAAATCTTTTATTTTTTTTTAAATCCTGCAGCGATCTCTCGAGCACCATGATCAATTCTTCACTGGCTGACTGGAGAATGCAGCAGCAATGAACAGAAAAGCAGAGATTCTTCAGCTGCCATGGGGATTTATTCTCCATGTCACTGAGCATAAGGAAAGCATCGCAGGATAAACAAGAGGGAAATGCTCCCGTGTGGCTTTCAGGAGCGGCAGGATATCTCTCTGAGGAAATCTCTCACATCCCATGACTCAGTGAGTCCAGGGTGATGAGTCAGCATTTCCCTGTCACAGAATCCTGGTTCATAACCCCTGCTCCTTCTCAAAACTAAGAGAAGGACTGTGTGTAGATGTTTCCTTTAATGGAAATATCCCCTCCTAGACAAAGGACGGAAGCTAAGGAGACTCAAGAAATAAAGGGAATGTAAAAGGGAATTTACAGGCTCAGGAAGGAAAGGGAACTTATAAGACTCAGGAAATAAAGGGAACTTACAAGGCTCAGAAAGTAAAGGGAACTTACAAGGCTCAGAGAGTCTTAAAGGGAACTTACAAGACTCAAGGAATAACAAAAATTGAAAAGGCTCAGGGAATAAAGGGAATTTACAGGCTAGGGTAGTAAAAGTTTACAAGGCTCTGGGAACTCTTGAAATACAAGACTTACAAGACTGATCCCCATGGTTGTAGAAGCATGAACAGCTGGTACAGAGGGGAGATTCTGTGATTGGTGGAACTCCCTGCAAACTGTCTAGGGAGCACCAGGTATGCATCCTCCATGATTCATCACCTGAGATAGGTGGGTTTTTTGGTGATGCAGATGTCTTTACTTCTATGTCAGTCATCTATGTTCCAAAGCTCACTGGTGGACACTTGGGCAGAACTGTTTATTCGGTATTCAGCTGGGTGAGTACACACTGGTTCACACACACACACACACACACACACACACACACACACACACACAGCAAAAGTCATGAAACAAAGGACAATTCTGGGAAACGTATCACTAACACCTCTCCCATACACTGGAGACCAGCCAATTAGGAACAAGTAACTTTTCTTCCTGTCACAGGAAGAGAAGCCCAATTATACCTGATTTTAAAAGCGATTACAAAACACCAATTGACTCAATGAAAAAGAGGATATTAGACCCCTAGATCACTATACACAGTTTTAAGGAGCTTACTCAGGTGTAGGAAACCAAGGGCCTCTTCAACATAAAGTTAGAAGAACTAACTGCGTTTAGGGCTTAGGTCTCCATATTGCTCAAAATACTGAGTTTCCATTCCCAGAGAATAAATAGAATCCTGGTAAGTGCTTCTAGAAGCATTCGTCTAAAATATCCAGAGGCGCTTGGAGGAAGTTAAATCATGTGAGGGGGAGGAGATGTAACCATCAACAGGTGTATGCATTTGCTAAAGAGATCACTCAGCTATTCAATAGTGCTCAACTCCTAAGAGGCAGGAGCATTAGGAGAGGAGGGGGGTTCACAGCCCAAAGGTTCCCTATAAATAACTCCTTAATTGGAATAGACAGAGAAACAAATGGGAGAAAATGCTTTTCTGGTTGAGGGGAAGGTCCTAAAGGGTTTGCTTTCCCTAAAAACCTTTACAGGAAGGGGTGGACAGAATGACTAAACCTCCCCAGGTGAGGATCTTCCCAAAATCTCACAGAACAGGAAAAATTACTTCTACAAGGAAATAAGACCCTTCAAGGTTGGCAGAGATTTCAAGTTTCTTCTTGAATATTTTTCAAATATTTAAGTGAAAATGCATTTTTCATAAGAAAAAAGAAATATAAGTATCTTCTAAAGTAACTTGTAAAATGCTCAAATTAGGGGCCTGGGGGGGTGGCTCATTCAGTAAGGGCCTGCCGTGTGACCTTGAGAATATGAGTTCATAGATCCCAAATCAAGGAAATGTACGCATTCATGCATTTTCCATAAAGCTAGATTCTTTTAACTATGTGGTGAAGGAGATGGAGACATGGGACAGGAAGGATTGCCTCACTCCTGGAATGATACTAAAGCAGAAAACAAAAAAAACTGAGCTAAAAAAATACTCACAAAGAAGGAACATTCCTGTGATTGGCATTTCTGGACATTCAACACTAAACAAGAAACCATTTTCTCTCCATCTCTGTTAGGACAATCATGAAGTGTCTAAATGTACATGTCTGTCCACTTAGGGTTTATCCAGGGAGTCTGGGAACTTTCTTGAAACGCTTTGCAGTGTCTTGTGCTCATGGTTCCAAACACTTTTTGTGATGGGACACAAATCTCTACTCTTCAGGGGAGGGCGTCTTTTGTGAGTTGTTTTACTGTTACTCAACACACAGAAGTTAAACACACACACACACACACACACACACATCCCAAAGAGCTTTAGGCTGATAATGACTGTAGTTAATTGAACCTCGGCCTTTTGAAACAGAACTGACCAGAACCCTAGGGATCCATACACAGCAGATAAACAGGAGTACCTGGGGATCTGGTTTGAGACAGCCCCAGGATAAAGATCAAAGGAGAAAGTGTAGATAAATATTTTCATAGATTTCATCTTGATCCAGGCACTGTGGTACACGATCTATAATTCCAGCACCTAGGACAATAAGGTGATCCCAAAAGACAGATCATGAGTTCAAGGCCAGTCTGAGCTACATCTAGAAAAAGGCCTTGTCTCAAAACAGTACCACTAAAATAAACAGAGCAACAGAAAAGAAATACAATGCTGAGTGAGTGATAAAAATCCATAAAAAACTTAAACATTTGAAACAACTTGAAAACGATAACAAGGGGCTAAGGCCTAATTTGGTATTATAGTAATTGCCTGACATGCAAATGCCTGCATTTAATCCTTAGAAATGAATGAATGAATGAATGAATGGTCAAAGTAATAAATAATAGGTATGGTCTTATTTTTTCACCAACCCTTCTAAAATATCCCATTATGTCTTCTAAGCAGTCTATGATCATTTGGAAATTAGCTTTATGAGGGACCATAATTCCAGAGTAATATTTTAGGATGATTTCTTTTCAGAAAGTAATTTTACATTTACTTAGTATTGATTACTTATCAGTCCTTCTACAGGAGGCAAACAGTCTAACAGGATTCCTGGCAAGGAACCCCCTTTACGGAGAGGTGTACATCACAGCAGCTGTTCTCTTAGGGTGACAGGAAGATACAGCAAAATGTTAGAGTGTAAGAGATGCCATGGACCAGGAACGAGATAGTGTAAAGATGGAAACAGCCTTCCAAGGAGAGAACACACTGTACAGGCCATGAGCAGAGGAAGAAAAGTTGCTCAGAACATCTGAAAGAATAATTAAGGTTTACGTCTTTCAATTCCTCCACAGAGTGCTTAGTGTAGGGTCTGGCACACGGCAGTGGCCTCACACTAAATGTTAACTGGATAAACTGTACATGCTTAATAATGAATGGTTCTTGAGTGGAGGAAACAGTAGGCCACTTTAGAGACTTTTATTCTCGTTTTTAGTCCTAAATTGTGTGAATCAAAAAATAGCTGTTGGTAAAATTCCAGAAGAAGGGAGTCCATGTTTTGCTGGTGGCACTATGATTAATACCCACATGTGACAGTCAATCCACTTCCTGGGCTTTGGGGAGTCACAATCCAAGCCAAGGCTAACATACATACCACCTTAAAACCAACACGCTCTAGCATATATATATATATATATATATGTATATATATATACATATATATATATACATATATATATATATATCCTTAAAACCAACACACTCTAGCATAATTTTGTACTTTGGTATTCTAGAAAACTGATTTTTAAGCATCTTAAGAATTCCTACCCGGACAAGTTTTTCTGAATCTCCTCTCCACTTGCTGACAATGGTGGAGGCAGAAATGTTAAAGAAAGTCGTTTTGCACTCGGTGGCCACGGCTTTGGCCAGCAGTGTCTTTCCTGTACCTAGGGACACACGAGGATGACCATGAGCAGGTGCTACTGCTCCTTGCCTCACGGCCAGGCAGCAGCCAGGCTCCCGCAGACACCCTCCGCTCCCAAAAGATGTGCTTACCTGGAGGGCCGTAAAGCAGCAGACCTTTCCAAGGGGACAGGATGCCTGTAAACAGCTGTGGGTACTTGGAGAAAAAAGACAAGGTGAGCATGAATACATCAACCTGCACATTCTTAGCAGGCAGGGCAGGAGTTCCTGCAAAACAGCCCCTCTAAGGCTTAGCCCCACTTTTTTAAGGTCTGCTCCTCTGTGTGGATCTTGTTTGTCCCGGGGGCATTTTCACACTGGGTAAAAATGTCTGACTTAATTTTTGTGGCTTCTTAAAAGCAATATATATATATATATATATATATATATATATATACATACAATATATATATGTATATATATACACATACATATATATACACACACATACACACATATATATATATACATACATAAGGAAAAGAAAGGTATATGCAGTATTTCTTCTCTGTGGCAATAGTTATTTCTTTTCTCTCTCTCTCTCTCTCTCTCTCTCTCTTTCTTTCAAGACAGGGTTTCTCTGTGTAGCCCTGGCTGTCCTGAAATTCACTCAGTAGACCAGGCTGACCTTGAACTCACAGAGACCCACTTGCCTCTGCCTCCCGAGAGCTATGATTAAAAGCATGTGCCACCACCGCCCAGTGACAATAGTTATTTCTATGCATGTAATTTCCTTCCCTCTATGTTCTCCATGTGGAGCCTTCATCTCCTTTTTAAAAATCATAAAGAAGACACAGATCCAAGATAAGTCCTAGAAACAACCCATAAAGGTATGTGCCCATGGGAAGCTCTATGGGGTAGCCTGTGGCAGAGGCTGGGGACACGGAGGCTCAGAGGATGCTACCAGATTTCAGTTGGGTCTCTTCCATTAGCTCAAGTTCAAACCTTGTAGGAACTGTACAGGACTGGTGGAGGACAGGGGAAATGGCAAACACACTCCCATCGCCTGTGAAGGGTATAATGCCATGGACAGAAATAGCACATCCAGAAACAGGGGAGGGCTGTAGCTCCGTGGTAGATTCTCTTGCCGACCACATTAAACACTGTAGGTTTGTTCCCCAGAATAATGAGAAAACAGCATATCCAGGGTGCCAATAAAGTGCTCTATCCTTCCCAAAAGTTTTGTGCTATGGTTTCACTCTTAGCTCTGAATAAATATATTTCTTACTCCCACCCAAGCAGGGGGAGGAGGGAGGGAAAGATAATCTGAATTTAATGTTTTTTGTTTCCTTGGAATGAAAGCACGGCAAAATCAAGAGCTTCATGGAGTCAGAGGTAGTAATACACAGTTGCTGTTGTTATTTTAATGAATTGTAATCTTGCCCTTAGGAAATTATAGTCCACAAATTATACAAATTCTGTATAGTAGCCTCTCACAGAAGAAAGTGGAGTTCTCCACCACCTGTATCTGGTTCCTGGCCCTCTGACCTTGCCCAGTGGGATGCTAAAGAATTATAAGATGAACAAATGGAAGGGGGGCTATGAAAAAGCTCACACGTTAGGACATGATCTTTCTTCCCTCTCTCTAAGAACCCGTGAACAAGGATGAACTTGCTTGTTGCAGGATTTGGCCATCTGAAAAGACTTGACTGCCCATTATCCCAACTGTTCCCCCAATTCTCCCAGTCACCCTGGCTGGTATGTGGGAACGCCAGGCAAATGATACTGTGTGAAGACAGATGAGGCAGCCTGGCTGGGTTCAGCTTAAACTGCCCACCCACAGAATGACAAGCGAATTTCTGTCCCAAAGATTGTTGTTTAAGGCCCCGAGTGGCAGGGTAGCCTGTCAGATAGTAAACACTCTGCGATACTCTGACCGTCTCCTCACCCCTCTTGAAGTGTGCTGTTTCTTCTGTCAGTTTGTTTCGTGAGGTGTGTAGAAAACGGTCAAAGGCAGGTGATGAGAACAGCATGCTGGCCCTGCTGGTCACAGCCCTGGAAGGGACTGTCTGTCTAGCCGAGCAAAGCCCCTGATGGCAACTGCAGGGGACTGGGGGGGGGGGGGGGGGCTTAGATCTGAGGCAGATCCATAGGAACAAATGAGAGGCCTCTCCTGGGAGATATGTCTACGACAGGGAGCGCACTCTTAGGGAGGCAGGCTAATGGTCAGTGTTTAGCATCTGAAAAGCTATATTCCACAATGTCTTAGGTCTTCAGTTACCACTGCGCAGACACTTTGAACCAATATAGAATATGACTTTGTAGAAAGATTTATTTTTATTTTGTGGTAGTATGCACAAGTAACATACAAGTGCCTGAGGACCAGAAGAAGGCAGTGGATGCCCTGGAACTAGAGTCATGGTATTATAACTCATGGGGGGCTGTAGTGGCAGCTGTGAGCCACTTGATGTGGGTGCTGGGAACCTCCCTCTGCAAGAGCTGCAACAGGAACAGACTTAAACTGGTATAGCACAGACTGTGCGCGATGCTCTAGCTCTGACCAAGGGTGGCCCAGTCAAAAGGCCACCTTACAGACAGAAAAGTCACCACACCGTCTTTTCTTGACACAGCTTGTCTAGTTGATAGCAATCAGAAACATGGCTTCCCATACTTACCCTTATTGGGTACACAACGGCTTCTTTGACTAACTGCTTGGCCGTGTCCAGTCCAATAATATCGTTCCACTTTATGTTGGGGTTATGGAGATAAATGTCCTGCAATATGCATTTGATTATTTTGCTAAAACTGACGTTTTCTTCCACTTCTGGAACAAACATGGCAGCACAGAACACCCGACTTAATAGGATATAATGTGCTGATGATAAAAAAAAATGTTTCCCGAGTATTATAATGTAGACTTATGCATACATTATAAGTTGGGGTTACTTTACCAAAGAGATGGGAAAATAGTCAATGATTTTCCCTGGAGAAGATATTGATAGTAAAATATGATACCTTTGGGGGGGGGCGGGTATAAGAGTGAGCTACACCTGCCATCAGCCTATAGCAACCTGTGCTCCGTTATGACCACAGTCAAGAAATTACCCTAAATTTTAGTGAAAAACATATCCTTACCATAGCTGGGCATCTGTCTAGCTATTTGATCTGGCAAACACTTCCTTAATTTGTTGCAAACAGAGACTTCTCCTACGTTCCCCTGAAACCAATTTCCCTTTTCCCTAGTGAGCATTCCTTGCTTCCAGCTGGAGCGATTGCTTCTGCAGCGTTTGAGGAGGCCAACAACCAAGTGCGCACGCAGTTCCCCTCTTACGGGAGAGCCCTGTAGCGACCAGCCCAGGGCAATCAATTAAGTCGCTTTTACTGATTACTAATTTACAGTTTTCCAATTTCAATTTCACAAGACGCCTCTGAACAGTCGCTCTGGGCCCTTCTCCATCGGAGCTATTTCAGGCAAACAACGTCTGGAGTATTACTTTCTCTTAAGGTCCTTTCCTATGTCATCCTGAGTAAAGAACAAGTCTGGAAACTGTTTGTCTACTTGTTTTGTGTATGTGTGTGTGTTTTTAAATACGTGCTATGTGCACATGTTTCAAATATATAAAAGTATGTTTTTAAAATGGCAAAAAATGTTATGGTCCTATGGCTACTACCCTCCCCCAAGGGCTCCCCACCGTGAGTTCAACTTTACTGAGAAGTATTTTGTAGCTTGAATTCTTTTTTCTTTCTTTTCCTTCCAGCCACTAGTTCTTACTCCAACCTCAGACCCAAAGGGCGATCCTGTCTCTATGAATCCGCAGACTGAATGCCCTGAGCTCCTGTCTCCTCCTGTCTTATCTTCCTCTCTCTGCCCAGGCATACCCCTTCCTGTCTCCACCTTCTCAATGCTGGGATAAAAGGCCTGTGACTCCCAAATCCTGGGATTAAAGATGTGAGCGACCACCGCCAGGCTCGTTTTCTCTTTCAGACTACATCAATCTTGTGTAGCCCAGTGTGGCCTTGAATTCACAAAGATCCATCTGTCTCTGTCTCCAGAGTGCTTGGATTAAAGGTGTGTGCCACCACTACCTGGCTTCTATGGTTAACTAATGGCTAGCTCCAGAGTCTGATCTTCAGGCAAGCTTTATTTGCTAAAACACAAAATACCACCGCAGTATTTATTAGAAATGATTGGGTCATACGTGATGTATATTGTCCATTGTAGGACAGAGTAGTGGATAAAAGACCCAGTCTTCCATATTTTGTGTTTTGAGAGAGGGCCTCACTCTGTACCCCGGCCTGGAACTCACTGTGTGGCTGGGTTTCCCTGCTTCATCCTCTGAGTGCGAGATGATGGAGATTATATTAAACCCAACTCAGGCTTCCAAAACTTGGGGAGAGCACACATCTCTTACTGAGGCTTTTCTTAGGAATCTTAGCACACAATGAGGCTCCATCTACTTTGGTATTTGAACAATCTGTAGATAAGTGCATTTCCCTCCGCAGTCTAGAGGTGACACTGAGTTTAACAGGTGATGTTTAATTTCCCAACCCAAAGTTCTTCCTTGTACACATCCAAAGTCATTTGTCATTGCAAATGATCTTCCCATCACTGGAAACATACAAGAAGGGGCTGTGTCCCCTTCCTCAGGAGTGTGGGATCCCTGCAGGTCACTTCTGTTCTCTACTCTGAACTTCATGCTATCCTTTTGTAGAGACAGGAAGGAGACTACAGATTTGGGGGGGTATGAGGAGCATCAGCTTCTGCTTCCTCATGCATCCTGGCAGCCTTACTCTTTACCCTGCTTCGCTGGTGGAAACCTCATAGCTGCCTCTCTTCTCCATCACTTTACTACATCTGCCTCACTGAAACTGCTTCTCAACACACAGGATGACCTGAGCCCCGAGAGGGATGCTAATCCAGGGTTCTCATCTCTCTACCCAGTTCTCCATCCTGGATACTGCTCAGGGTGGAGAATCTTGCCCCTCTCTGTACCCCAGTTTTGCTGCTCCCCAGATGCACTCATCCACCCAACCAGAGTCTCTCGAGGCAAGCCTGGGTGGAGTCACTGCCTCTGTCTGCAGGTCCGTAGCAGCCTCTGGTAGTGCCTCTGAAGCGGATGTCCTTGCAGCTCAGCAACTGTATGCTTTTCGGAGGATTTTTTTTTAAAGAATCTTTTTGACCTTACCTCAGTTTCCCTCTTCAATTAAACTGAGATCAGTGGAAATTAGAAAAGTCATCTGTAATCAATAATCTATTCTCAACCTAAGAAGCTTGCTTAAAACCATCCAGCTAGAAAGAGAAGGCTCCAGAAATCAAGTGCAGGTCAAAGGATTTCAGGGCCGCATCACCAGATGTTCATTTTCACCGCCCTTAGGTTCACGGTGCAAGCTTGAAGTATCCTTAGCCTAGTGGTAAAAAATCTTTCTTACTAATCTGGTTACGTTCAAGGAAATTTCCAAGTGAGGCCATCACACTCCCAGACCCCGCATTTTCAGACTGGGGCTCTTTAAACAGAACACACGTGTGCTCCGAGCTTTTCTTAGAGCCCTCTTTCCCCTGCTCTGGAGCCCGCCAGAAAGCCTTTCACCTGTCCGTCCCTCTCTGCATCTTTTTTGCTGTCTGTTTTCTTGGCCCCTATAGTAGGATGGTGGGCTTTTTCTATTGTAATTTTATGATTCTATAATTTATTTATCATGCATTATTGTGCCTCTAAACAATATGAGTGCCTCTGCAAGTGGGGGCACTTTATAAATAAATGATCATATTTATTGTTATTAATAAAAGAAGCAGCCCACAATGCTCCAGGAGTCCTGGTCTGCCTCCATAAATTTGTGAATTGAACAGCAGATCTTACCCGGCTCACCACGGCTGCCAGTTCTCGCATCTCACTGTTCATGCCAATAAATGCACTCAGAGGTTTCAGCAGCCGCTCCTGGGGAGAGGAGCAGAAAGGCTGGCCTTACAAACTGCTCTGCCGCGATGTAGGAAGGAAAGTGGGATCTTGGAGAAACTAACGGTGACTGGTTGCAATGACCTTTGACCAGATCTCACAGTTCTCTGGACTCGGGGTGATACTCCTAGAAGTTCCACGAGATTTGGGTGGTTTAATCACTTACCGAAGGGTCTGGGTTACATTCAAAAGTGTTCAAGGCGAGTTCGTTGGTGGCTCCTTTGATAGCATCTGTGAGCAGCCCCCGGAAGTCAATGATTTGGCCCTAAAAGGGAGCAATGGTTATTTAAGCCACAAACACACAAGAGCAGAGCAGCCTTAGAGCTGGGTGTCTATACCCTTGTATGGCAGGCAGATTTCATCTCAAGGGAAAGCTGAACTACTGCTGAATAAGATGATTTGCAGAAGTTGGGACTATGTAGAAAAACAAAACTAAATTAATTCTTCAGAATGGAGTTAGATGAGTAAAATTCATGGACTTTTTTCATCCCTGACACTCAGCATCTCCTTCCTTCTGTGGCTACTTGGCCTGTCTGATCACACTCCTTTAAAACGTTAGATATTCAGGAAGAACCCACTGGGACGCAGATAAAGACAGGCCCGTGTGCTGACTGCACGCTTCATTCAGTGGAGGATGACCTGGGACAAGACAGGTAGGTAAGGTTCTCAGGCCACCCCTGCCAGTGGTGAGTGACATTTTAATTTTGTTTCTGTGAAGGGAAGCTGGGGAAGTTAAACAATTTACCGAGGGCCACAAGCCTAACAGTAGGCTGAGGCCAGGACTCAAACCCAGATGGTTACTATTATGTTTGATTCTGAAATGTCATGAGTTTGAATATCTGGTCCTAACGGCATGGGTCTGGCACGGGAGGCACTGCTGCCTGCCTGGCAGACCTAGGTTACCGCCAGAGGTCCTTTGATGGTTGTTACACTTACCTCTAACTTTACTCTAGCTTCTGCATCCTGGCTGTACACCAGGGAAGGAGTTCAACCTCAGGCTCTCACTACCGCAGACAAACACCCTGCCATGCCTTGCCAGCCATGATGGACATCCCCTAAAGCAGGGAGTCATATCCTCCCTTCTTTTAGCTGCCACTGTCAGTCATTTGGTCACAATAGAAAGAGTAACTAATATAATCTTCCAAGCTCTAGTCCTGTTTCCCTTAGAATCCAGAAAGGAAGTCAACAGCGCAGGTAAGACACACTTACAACCATCAGTGTTTACCGACTGTCTATTGTGCGGCAGCGAAGACATGGGCTCTCCTTTCAACCTCACAGTTAAAGCAGGCAGTGCTATGGTTTCCATTTTACAGATTTCAAAAACAAACAAACATAAGGCTTTACCACAACCTGACCACTGCAGCACTCTGGGCTTGGGCAAACTGACTCCCCAGCCTGTACTCCAAAGGACAACATACTTTTGACATCTTCAGCAAGGCGTCAGAATCCAACGCTAGAGTCCCTAACACAGTGATGAGAAACCCTCGTAGGGGAAACCTCCTAGGCACTGTCACCCAACCCATGAACATTTGAAAATCTAGGAGGGAAAAAAAAATCTATCTACATTTTACACAATGCCATTTCTGCTAGAAACAGAATTTACGGGTAGACTATTTCAAAGGTTAAGTGCTGGGTTAACTGGCCCCTTCCTTGTGACTCGCGCAGAGGCACCGTTTAGATCAGTGTGAGGCATTCACAAGAGACTAAAGCCACAGCATGGCTAGGTACACCACAGGGGACTCAGAATTTGAAGAAGGCACTGAGGACTAACAGGGAGCATTTTCTGGGGGGAGGCAAATGCATCCTCTCCTGCCTCATCAGTTCCCTGAGGCCTCCAGGGAGCCATGCAGACCAGGGAAGGCAGTCCCCAGGCTTGGTGTGCCTGGTAGTCTTTCCAGCACACACCACAGCGACCAGTTTGTGTGTAGGGCAGCAACCCATGGTTCAACATCTTGGCTGAAGGAGAATAGTTAATGAAGGACACCCTGGAGGGTCCCTCAGGAGGAACATGTACTCTTCTTGCCAAAGGGTCCACTACCCCTACCTTTGCTGCATCCACCCCATTTGGGACTTTTCTCTTGGAGAAACTATTTTTTTTTTTTAACAAAGCTAGACCTGAGTTTCATCAGAAAAAAAGAAGAAATAGCTGGTGGTGCACACCTTTAATCCCAGCACTCGGGAGGCAGAGGCAGGCAGATTTCTGTGAGTTCGAGGCCAGCCTAATCTATAAAGTAAGTTCTGTGCCAGCTAGTGAGACCTTATCTCAAAAAACAAAATAAAAAAACAAGGAGGAAGAGGAAGGAAAGGGGGAGCAGAAATATCTATTAAGCACAGGATCAGCTCTAAACCAACTAATCTTCATGGATCACAAATAAATTGTACTCAAGTCTGGAGCATGCCTCTAAGCAGAAGGGCATTAAGCAACTACCCTTGGCAAGGTCATAAACAAACAAGCAGGGGACCCTCTGGGCTGTCCTCACTCTAGTGCCGCACACCAATGTCTGTCTTGTCAGCACAGGGCTCTTGGTGCTCTCCTAACCATTTCTGATAGCAGGGAGGGAGCAAACACAGACCTTTGTGACCAGCAGGCAAACACTCTACCACCTGACTACACCCCTGCTGATCACTGAATTTTTAAGCTGAAAAGAACCCTCTCTCTTCTGAATGTCCATTTGCAAACGGGGAGCCTGTGGTTCCTAGAGAAGGATCACTCTAGAAGGTCCTTCCAGAAAGGAGCGGGCAGATCAGAATCGCATGCCGGGTTTCTGGTCCTCCTGGGATATTCCTTTCTTACTCCACAGCCAACCTTTCATACTTTTGTTGCCATGATCATGTTTGGCAAAAATTATGTGATTTCCTTTTTCTAGAGAGAAACAAACTCCCCCGTCCCACCCTAGGGTCCTGAGTTCCACTTACTCTTTGTGGATGGGCCTTTTCCTCTGTGCCATTCTTCTGGATTTTTGATATGTTTAGGCCAAAGTCAGCATTCTCTACTTGAGCATTACTGACATTCTCCTGGAGGAAAAGGACCATGAGAAGCCAGATGTGGAAGCAGCGGAGACCCAGGCTCTGACTGCCCATCCCCTGTGGAACTCACCTGTCCCACGTCACCTCCCTTCTACCTTGGGCACATAACCCTCTTCAAGACAACTGAATCCCGTGATCATTTCTTCCCATCCCACTTGTCCTCAGCAGTAACCTTTGCTGTTCCTTTTCCTGATTTCCACTGTCCCTTGCTCTTTAAAACCTGAAATGATTTGCTCTAGATAAGAAGGTTCTGGACGTAGATCTCCTGAGGCGGGAGCCAATGACTTCACCCATCTACTGGACCCACTTTTCTTGCTGCCCTCCCTTCTAGAAAGTCTAGTGTTGAGGTAGGGGTGAGGAGTAACCCTACATGCTTTGCAGAAGCTCAGCAGGAGGTGCCGAGGCCCAGCTGTATCTTAGACTGCTCCTGGACCACACTGGGGAGCCGGAGGACACGTTTGGGATGGGAAGACCTCCTTTCTGTACTTCTCTCAGGTATGAGGATCTTATCAGCCAGCCCCAAACCATCCAGTTCCCTCACCCTGAGCTAAAACTAGAGAAGGAGCTGGCAAATCTAGGAATTTGTACATTTTCTTCCATTTTTTTCTTCCAACATACTAAAACATCTACAGTATTCAGGGAACTCTACAGTTTAATTAAACCATACAGCAATTTTAAAAAGAGAACTTCAAAAACAACAAAGAAATAAGCTATTTTTGTTGAGGCCATTTATCAGCCAAGTGTGATATTACAACATCAAGCAGTCATTGTGACCTGTTTAGAATGGTCCTTGACAGATTTGGTGTCCCCTGTCTTCAATATTGAGGTTTTGGGTCGTGGCTTCTGCTGACAGATCTTGGGGAAATTTTGACAATTGTCATTTGTCACCCTAAAGAAGGAAACAAAAACTTTCACAAACATATTCTAACCATTTGATTCTAGGTAAGTAAATAACTAGTGTAGCACATTTAAAGGGAGTTCTCGAAAGACGCATGCACACAGCACAGTGAGGCCCATGCACACAGCACGGTGAGGCTCTATGCACACAGCACGGTGAGGCTCTATGCACACAGCACGGTGAGGCTCTATGCACACAGCACGGTGAGGCTCTGTACACACAGCACAGTGAGGCTCTATGCACACAGCACAGTGAGGCTCTATGCACACGGCACAGTGAGGCTCTGTACACACGGCACAGTGAGGCTCTATGCACACAGCACAGTGAGGCTCTATGCACACGGCACAGTGAGGCTCTATGAACACGGCACAGTGAGGCTCTGCTCACAGCACGGTGAGTCTCTATGCACACGGCACGGTGAGGCTCTGTACACGGCACGGTGAGGCTCTGCTCACAGCACGGTGAGTCTCTATGCACACGGCACAGTGAGGCTCTATGCACACGGCACGGTGAGGCTCTGCACGCAGCACAGTGAGGCTCTATGCACACAGCACGCTGAGGCTCTATGCACACAGCAAGGTGAGGCTCTATGCACATGGCACAATGAGGCTCTGCACACGGCACGGTGAGGCTCGTGCACACAGCACAGCGAGGCTCTATGCACACAGCACGGTGAGGCTCGTGCACACAGCACGGTGAGGCTCTATGCACGCAGCACGGTGAGGCTCTGCACACAGCACAGTGAGGCTCTGCACACAGCACGGTGAGGCTCTATGCACACAGCAAGGTGAGGCTCTATGCACACAGCAAGGTGAGGCTCTATGCACACAGCACAGTGAGGCTCTGCACACAGCACGGTTAGGCTCTATGCACACAGCACGGTGAGGCTCTATGCACACAGCACGGTGAGGCTCTATGCACACAGCAAGGTGAGGCTCTATGCACACAGCAAGGTGAGTCTCTATGCACACAGCACAGTGAGGCTCTATGCACACAGCACGCTGAGGCTCTGCACACAGCACAGTGAGGCTCTATGCACACAGCACGGTGAGGCTCTGCTCACAGCACGGTGAGGCTCTATGCACACAGCACGGTGAGGCTCTATGCACACAGCAAGGTGAGGCTCTATGCACACAGCAAGGTGAGTCTCTATGCACACAGCACAGTGAGGCTCTATGCACACAGCACGGTGAGGCTCTATGCACACAGCACAGTGAGGCTCTATGCACACAGCACGGTGAGGCTCTATGCACACAGCACGGTGAGGCTCGTGCGGCTGCACCATGTACTTGCTCCTAGTTGACTTGGCTCCAGCTCTCTCCTGACTACTCACTGGGCTCCTCTCAACCAAGCTGGAGTGCCCACCCTTCCCAGGGACCCCCAATCCACCCTCTTCCATTCTCCGTCACACCACAGAGGTTCCATGCTTGGCAGGTTGCTTTAGTTTTTAAAAACCCACCCATATGAATGATTTTTTTTAAAAAAATTTAAAAACAAAACAACAAACATTGCTTTAGAACAGCAGTTCTCAACCTGTGGGTCCCGACCCATTTGAGACTCAAATGACCCTTTCACAGGGGTCACATATCAAATATCTCACATATCAGATATTTACATCACGATTCATAACAGTAGCAAAATTACAGTTATGAAGTAGTAGTGAAATAATTTTATGATTGGGGTCACGTCAACATGAGCTGCTGACTGAAGGGTCGCAGCATGAGAAGGCTGAGAACCACTGCTAAGGAAGAATACTCCCGGTGCTAACATCCCCCACCCTTCTCACAAGCATCAGACCAGGGAATCCCCAGGGGTGACAGGAGGAGACAGTCTGTCCTCTCACGTTATGAAACGCCAGAAGATCCAGGGCTCTGTCTGAGTTGTAACCCTGTACACTGAATATCCTTCCTCTGTATAAAACATCAAAGGACCTATAGCGTCAGTGGTTAAGAGCATGGGCTGGGGCTGGAGAGATGGCTCAGAGGTTAAGAGCACTGACTGCTCTTCCAAAGATCCTGAGTTCAATTCCCAGCAACCACATGGTGGCTCACAATCATCTGTAATGGGGTCTGGTGCCCTCTTCTGGCCTGCAGACATACACACAGACAGAATATTGTATATATAATAAATAAATATTTTTTTAAAAAAAGAGCGTGGGCTCAGCACCCATATTGGGCAGTTCACAATTTCCTGTAACTCCATCTTCAGGAGGTCTGACACATTCTTCTGACCTTTACAGATAACTGCACACAGATACACACAAATACACCACTATGGAAAGAGAGCAAACTTAGTCTATGTCTACTGTCACAAATCACTCATCTTTGTAAAATTATTTCTCATCAGTATGTTCCTGTCTGGAAAAACACAGTGATGGGACTGGAAGTCAGAAGAGTAGCTGGTAGAGATGGGGTTTCGAGAAGTGGCGGGGACAAAGGGAGTCTGCAGTTGTCATAAGAGTCACAGCACACACGCTTGAGTGTGCATCACACATCACTACAAGGGCAGAACTAATCCGTTCAGTACATCCTCATCAGTAGGCAAAAAATGGTATTGGGATGTTTGCATTTTGCAATGAAAGACAAGGTCAGACACGCAGGACCTTCTTAGAGGCCATCATGAGCTCTGATGCCTTAAGCTGCTCTCTCCTCTCAGCTCTTTGCAGGATATCTGCAGTAGGGTCACTAGAGGAATGACTCTCATATTCTAAATGATCTCAGACAGCTTCTGCCTCAGTTCAATTCATTATGGAAAAGAAAAGTTGATCATGTCTAATATAAATACCATGTCAACAATACTACCATGTCCACACCCTTATGTTCAGCTCATGAGAAGTGGACACGGAACATTCCTAGGGCATCTTTTTTTCATCTCTAACCTAGACATTAGAAAATCTGTCCTTCAGGCTTTTTGCTGCGACAAAAATGAAATAATCATAAAATGAGTATCAAGCATTTCATACATGCAAATTCTACTAATAGGGTTGGTTTAAATATAATTATAGGTAACACACACAACACGCACATGCGTCTCAACATCCATTTGGGTCTCTCAAAGGCCCAGAACTCTGGTCCTCCCATTTTGATTTCCCGCCAAGAGCAAAATGAACCATAAAGTTTGCTTTGATATGACTCAAGACAAAAACACCAATAATTATAAAATTCTTCTGAATATAGAATCAAACTTCTTCAGCCTTAACTTTATCCATCAGTCCTGTGCTCAAGAGAATTCTACTGAGAAGGTCTAACCTCTTGCTATGATTGTCAACTTGGTTGGACTGTAAGAAACACCTGGTGAGGGGCTGGACCAGCATACATGTGGCAGTTCATAACTGTCTGTCATTCCAATTCCAGAGGAGTCAATGCCTTCTTCTGACTTATGCAAGCACTGCACAAGTGCAGGTAAAACACTCATAAGCATAAAATAAATTTAAAAAAGAAATGCCGAAGGCGTTAATGGGGCACACCTTGGGGCATGTCTGTGAGGCTGTTTTCAGAGACGTTCAATAGAGAAGGGAAGACCTACCCTAAATGTAAGCACCAGCATTGTTGTGAAATATTTGTACATTGTGTGAACATACTGTTAACTTGATTTCTAGGTCTCTGATCTTGCAGTGGGGAAGGGACTTGTGAGAGCCTAGCTTTATTCTATCAGATTCCACTGTCTTAGGCCCATCCCACAAATTCTTTGTTGTGTGATGTTTGATTCTTCTGGCTTTTGAGGGGACCCTCCACCCAGCTCCCAAATAAATCACACATGTAGGTTTATTCTTAGTTATGGATATCTGACCTCAGTCTGGCTTGTTTCTTGCCAGCTTCTCTTAAATTATCCTGACCACCTTTTGCCTCTGGGCTTTTATCTTTCTCTATTCCTGTATACTTTTCTTTATTTCTTTCTCAATGGCTCGTTGTGTAGCTTGGTGGCTGGCCCTTGATGTCCTCTCCTCTTTGTTCTCTTGCTCCCCTCTTCCTTATTTCTCCTGTCTATCCTCTCTGCCTGCCAGCCCCACCTATCCTTGCTCCTGCCTCGCTATTGGCTGTTCAGCTCTTTATTAGACCACCAGGTGTTTTAGACAGGCAAAGAATCACAGCTTCGCAGAGTTAAACAAATGCAGCATAAACAAAAGCAACACACCTTCAAATAATCCCCCAAATTCTCAAGCCTTTTGGGACCCCAATTCTGTCACCTGTCTCATTAGCTAACTTCCCTTCCTTGGATTATCAGCAGATCCATAACTGGGAGAAATCTCTGGTGCGAGGCACAAAATTAGGAAAGAACACTTAGACAACTGGAAGTCAACCCGATGACACACCCTGTTACTGAGTGAGCATCTTGGCATAAAACAGCACCCAGAGCAGCTGGAGCGATGGTTCAGCGACTAAGATCACTACTGCCTGTAACTCTAGTTCCAGGGGATCTAATGCCCTCTTCTGGACTCTGTGGGCACTGCACAGATGTGGTGCACATCCTTACAGACAGCTAAAACACTCACACACATAAAAAAAAAATAAAATTTAAAAAGCCCACAGTGGCCAGAAACACTGCCCATTGCTTTTCTGATTCTCCTCCCTGACTAAGCATTTGGGGTTCAGCCCTTGTGCTTGCCACACACAGACATCAACCCAGAAGAACTGAGGAAACCCCAAGTGACGTGCCCTGAGCACACAGCAGGCATGAATGCACTGAAAGACAAGCGGAGCCCAAGGACGTGCAAGGCTGGCCTATTAAATGCCCTCGCTGTTGCTATGCACAAGCTGTTTTAGCATCAGCAGAGACCGACTAGCTGCACGGGAACCATGAACAGGGCAACAGAACCCCATCGAGGCAGCGACACTGTCCCTAAAGGACAGGGCAAAGCAGTGGTGGCTCGGGCAGAAGATGGTGACAGCCGCTGTTATGGCATGGGCTCCAGCCAGCCATTGCTACAGAGGATGCCAAGAGCCCTTTGGAGGACTCTGGTTCTTCCTTATCGGGTTGGATACAGGGAACTGAAGTCGCAGAACCGAGGCCCTTGAAAGGACACACAGAACGCACACCTCTCAAGACCTAATAACTTACCTAAATCTGAGTTTCCTTTTTCTGGCACATTCTAAGATTTGGAAAATGATTTTTTTCATGGCATAAACTGAGTATACAGTGTAGTTCCTGCCAGAATTGTACTTTCATCTGCCCCCGAGCTTTTGGATTTTTTTATACTAACAAAATCCTACAGTCTCTGCTGCCCCAAGCCAGCCAACCCTGGGACATAAACCAGAAGCTTGCTCCATCTTCATACTTGTTATGTTGTGGAAACTGGGCATCAATCTTTTAACCTTGAAGACCCGGACTGTCGAAGCCACGTGGCCAGGAAAGACTGGATAGCATTGAGAGAAAAGTGCAGTGACCCCGGGAGAATCTGAAGACGCTGGCTCAAGTCTAGGCAGTGGCGACAAGAGGGGACTCCAAGGTCACATGACCTCAGTCTAGTATTGCTAGCAGACATGGAGCTGCACTGGAGACTCTTTAGGAAAGAGATCCCACAGACTCTTAAGCGGTAAGCTAATCAGGCCTGTCATGCCAGTGCACTCCTTTAATCCTAGCATTCAGAAGGCAGAGGCAAGCAGATCTCTGTGAGTTCGAGGCCAGCCTGATCTACAGAGGGAGTTCCAGGACATCCAGAGCTATATAGAGAGACTTTGTCTCAAAAAAAAAAAAGTTAAATTGATGATGACAAGTCATGAATCACTTTACCTTCTGTTGTTCTTCCCTCCGCTTCTTGGTGGTAAATTATTTTCTGCTGTGGAAAAACAAACATGGGGGAGAATTTAGTCTTAAGAGAGAGCAAGCAAACTTTTAGGTACATTGTTCTTTCGCAGTGCTCTTACAAGGTCCTACAGTGTGTGCTTCAGCCTCCGGACCACAGACAGCTGTTCTAATGAGAAGTGAAGGCCCCGGAGAGCAGAAGGGACCACAGCTTCTCAGGCATTCGGAGCCACACAGAGAGAGACCCAGGCCTCAGTAAAACCACCGTGGCCGCACATGTGGGCCATGCCCACAACAGGCCGCCTCTAAGGCTAGCCACTCCACTGAGATTTCACGAATTTGTCACTGTTTTCTGGGTCACATGGCACTCCAGGATTGCATGAGTCTGAGAGGAACATTGACTGAGTTAAATTCTGCCAACTGACCTTTCGAATTAAGCCACTGTGCTCAATCTCACAGGAGAAAACGGGTGCCAGGCTAGATGAGGGCAGTCCACCTAGAAATCAGCTCCTTGAGAACAGGGCTTGTCTCTCTGTGCAGGAGCCAGTGCCCAGATCAAACAACCAGCCAAACAAGCTGAGCTCTGAACCCTTCACTGGAAGAGAGCTCAGAGAAAATTTTAAAAAGAAAAAAGAAAAGAAAGAAAATTAAAATTGCAGACCTTCCCTCAAGTCTAGATTTGGTCCTGGCTATTTTTAATTGACGTTCCTCTTGGTTTCCTGGTCCCTACATGAAATGTTAACGTCTGTGGCTTAACAAGTGCCTTGTAAACAGGACAATGATCTCCCTCGGTTTGTAATTACTTCCCCTACTTACAGACTTCTAAGTCAATGTTACTACAAACCTAGGCCCTCGGCTAAAGCCTCCTTGACTGCTGACCTATCCTGGGCCTTTGCATTATATTGATCACCATCTAGATTGATGGCTTTCAAAAACATTTCATTATCTATACATGAGCTATTAGCTTCCCCAATACTCATTTCCATGTTATTTTCAAGATAGATAATAGGTCTTCCTAACAAGACGTCTTCTGTCATTTATCGTCTTCCAGCAGCCCTTTCCATCACTCCAGAAGTCAATGCTGGCTTTCTTCTAAAGAGCTCCTTCAATACACTGGGGCTTTGCTCTCATTACCCTAAAACACAGTCCTCAAACAAACTCCACAAAGACTAGCGGATGTCAAAATCCAGGCAATCGGCAGGGCAGTGGTGGCATGCACCTTTAATCCCAGCACTTGGGAGGCAGAGGCAGATGAATATCTGTGAGGTTGAGGCTAGCCTGGTCTACAGAGTGAGTTCCAGGACAGCCAGGACTACACAGAGAAGCCCTGTCTCAGAAAAAAAAAATCCAGGCAATCGTGTTTGAATGGCCAGTTCTGGGTATGAGATGGGCTCCAGATCTTTCTGGTCTACTCTTCTAGGCACAGAAGGAACACCTTTGGTTAGTGGGAGGGATAGGCCAAGCTGGTCTTCAGACTTATGATCTTCAGGTCCCCACCTCCCTGAGTTTGGGATTACAGATGTGGGCACTGGAAATACCATTCTGATGTACTTTCTGATATAGACCAAAACTATGTACCTGTCTCTGGCGCCTTCTTAACCATTTTGGGGTACTTCTGGAACTTTACAAAATAATAGCTCTCATATTCCATCAAAATTGTTTCTAGGTCAACGTTGTCACAAACTTCAAAGCGCCGTAACCCCAGCTTAGTCTCTTCCTCCAGTGCTTTAGCCGTATCGATATAGCTGGCAGTTGTACAGAAGAGAAAAGATTAAGTCGGGTGTAAGGATAAAAGCAAACAGAGGGTGCAGATCCAAAGAGATTCAACACAAAGAACAAGCAGACTGTAAGCAGCACATCATAGAAAAACTGGCGAGGAAGAGATTTTTCTAGATAAGGAACCTTACATAGGCTTTTATGGTTTGTGTTGGATTTTGTTTTCTGGTTCGGGTTTTTTTTTTCTTTTTTTTTTAAATATTCATTTGTTTATTTATTTATTATGTATACAATATTCTGCCTGTGGTTCGGGTTTTTTAATGCTGTTGTATTGAGGAGGGGTATTTTTGTTTGCTGGTGGTTTTGGTTTTGTTGTTTGCTTTCAAGTGGTTGTTTTAGGGACAAGGTTTCATTAAATAGCTCAAACTGTCTTAGAACTCATGATCCTTCTGTGACAGCCCCTGAAGCCCTGAGATTACAGACATGTAACTGCACCACATGTTAAATGTATCCAAACGTTATCATTACAGACATGTAACTGAACCACATGTTAAATGTATCCAAACGTTATCATTACAGACATGTAACTGAACCACATGTTAAATGTATCCAAACGTTATCATTACAGACATGTAACTGAACCACATGTTAAATGTATCCAAACACTGTCATTACAGACATGTAACTGCACCACATGTTAAATGTATCCAAACGTTATCATTACAGACATGTAACTGCACCACATGTTAAATGTATCCAAATGTTATCATTACAGACATGTAACTGCACCACATGTTAAATGTATCCAAACACTGTCATTCACAACAGTGCTGTCTGGAAGTCACCTGCTTCTGGGGGCATCTAATGATGCTACCATTGTTCAAAACTAGTTTGAAAGTGCTGGCAGTCAAATAAGCCAGTCCACTAAGAAACTGTCTTTGGCTTGCCTTTCCTCATTTTTTGCTAAATATGTGTGTATTTGGGTACTTTTCTGTTGCTGTCGTAAAATGCCATGAAGTTAACTATGAACTCGGAGAATGTCATTGTATTAGTGCAGGCCTCGCCAGTTATAACAAATCAACTGAATTAACTCGAGATGTTAATAATAAAGGACTGGCTTGGAGCTCAGTTGTAGAGTGCTTTGTGGGATCCACTGCCAACACTACAAATAATAATAGTAATATTATTAATAGTAATAGTAAGATAGGAAACAGACGGGGAGAGAGTATATATGGAGTCACTATACTTTCTGCTCATCTTTCTGTAAACACAAAGCTATTCTAAAAGTAATGTCTGGTCCGTGCTTTCAAAGGGTCAGAGCAGAGGGGCATCACCATAATCGACTGTGATAACATACCCTTCTTGTGTTAAATAATGCAAAATCAAAATGAGAAGGTTTTTCCGCCGGGCTTCCGTTCTCATCTCATACTGTAAACAAAAAGGAAAATTTAGATGGGACAGCAAGACACAGCAGTGCTTTATAGAAATAACGGCTTAGAGGAATGGCGAGCTGTCAAAACCAAGCAGCCTAGCCGAAAGGTTGGCCCGCCTCTGTGGTCTTGGAGGCTGCGCAAAGCCTGTGTGTGTCCCCAGCTTGTTTCTTCCTCGGTCAGTAGATTTAAAGAGACACTGACTTGAATTAGGACTTCATGTGACAAGCTGAACTTACTGCCAAGCTAGCTAGGCTTTTATTGTCTAAAACCAGAAGGAAATAAATATGCATACTGTGAGGATTCAGGCATTATGCTGGCCTGCCCTGACATCTGGCAGGATGCACCCAGGCAGTACCCTGACCAGCCCAGGGTCCTAGTCTGTATGCAGGTGAAAAAGGTCCCTTTGAAGAGACCTCCCACTCCCTCTTTCTTCCTTTTTGCCATTTTCTCTGAGGAGGCAGCTTTTTGTCTCTCTTCCCGTTCCCTCTTCTCCCCCATTCCTTTATCTCAATAAACTCCGCACTCAAACTCTGCATGGCAAATCTGTCTCCTGCCCGCGTTCCTCACCTGCCATGGGTGAGGGTCCCTAACGTGCGGAAATCACAACACGTTCCCCTGCTACTTATACCAGGTCAAGGAACGTGGTTACAAAATAAACTTGTGGGGGCTGGAGAAATGGCTCTCCTGAGAAGATAGTTGTTTGTTCCTTAGCACTACGTTGGGGCTCACAAACCCTAATCCCCGAGATCCAATGCCCTCTTCTGGCCTCCAGGGGTACTGCATGCACATGGTGCACAGATATACATGCAGGCAAACACCCATACAAACAAAATGATAAGATACACTTTAAAAATAAAATAAACTTGTGACCTAGAAATCAGCTTGACAACACACATCACATGAAAATATATCTTTAATTCACTCAGAGTCCAACCCAGTTCCTGGACCAACTCAGTTATGGGTTTCCCCAAGCCATGACCATAGATCAAGAACCCAGGCCACTGAGCAGAACAGAGTCAGGAAAGGGAAATTCCAGCATGACAAGGCCATCATCCAAGCTGGATGAATTTGTGCCTTTATTTGTAGTGCCAATGTGCACATTTAGTACTCTGGGATTACAAATTCTCCTGGTGTATTCTCTAAATATCTATCTACAATAGCACTTCTCCTAATTAAAAATAGCTATCCTTATCTAAAGAGACCAAAGATAAGAAGTAGGTGGGGGGAGGGTAAATGGCCTCTATGTAGTCCAAATTATGTCATAAAATCTGTGTACATGGGCTGGTGATGTAGCTCAGTTAGCAGGGTCCTTGCTTAGCATGCACAGAGAGCTGGACCCAAACCCAGCACTGCCTTAAACCTAAAACTGGATGAAACAACTGGATTACATGTTTGTAATCCCTGTAATTAAAAGACAGAATACAAGAGGGTCATAAACTCAAGATCATCCTCGGCTGCATGGGGAGTTCGAGGCTACTCTGGGCTACAGAAAACCCTGTGTCAAAATATCAATCTATATACAAACACTCATGACACACATGACCTTCATAGCTTTCTAAAAACTAATGTTATAAAATAAAAGCATGCATATAATTAATTATTCAAAAAGCAGTAGTGCTTTATTCCTTTTTCATTTTGGAGCTATCACCCAGGCTGGCCTCAGACTTGCTAAGTGCTGCGGGATGACCTTGAACTCTGACACTCCTGTCTCCCATCCCCAAGAACTAGAACTACAGGCTGGAGCCACAAGCCCATTCCCTTTTCCCCTGTGGGCGACTTTCTATTGTAGTAAAATAGACGTAAGTGTACACCACTTCTCCACCGCCACCTTCAGGGTGCTCTCGCCTCCCTCAGTTGACACTGCCCATTAAGCACCAGCTCCCTGCCCCTATCCTCCCCAGCCTCCACAGCCACCATTCTGCCTTCTGTTCCTGTGACCCTGCCTATCCTGGGTCCCTTACTGTCAGGGTCTGGTGCTAGCCTCTGTGGTCTACACCTTACACAGTAGAATCACTTGTACAATAGCTGTCTTTTGGTGTTCGGTAAACTTGACTTAGTATAAGGTCTTCAAGGTTCACCCACCTTGTAGCATGTGTCAAACTTTCCTTCCTTCTAAATGCAAACTAGGAAGCTAGGGAGACGTCAGTAGGTGAAGAACTCAAACTGGTCATGATGTCTTATCACAGCGGCAGAAAAGTGACTAATACGCTTATAAATACCCAACAATGTCTTGTTACTCTCCTCACTGAGGAACACATCAGACAGTAAATGGGTCTATTACACTCTTCTCCTGGCCCCATGGCCTCCCTCTAGGAACTCCTAGAGGCAGTCAAGCTTAGTATGGCTTAGAACCTAGAACTGCACTTGGCTTGTGTTAGACACACACTCCTTTCCTAACAATGCCCCAAGCAATCTAGGACCCTCATTTGCATCAAGAGGCTTACACACTCTGCTCCTAACAATGCAATAGGTCACTCTCCTTTAGCAACTCCTTGATAATGCCCCCTTGTGCTGCTAAACGCATGCTGGAATTTATCTTGTTGACTATTTTATATATATCCACAATTTATCTTGCTCATATGACCCCCATTTGTTTTCTTTTATTGGTAATTTTGAGACAGGCTCTTCTTCTGTAAAAAGCCTAGGCTAACCTTGTAATGATCTGTTCTGTCTCTTTAAGAGACAAGCCACACCCACTCCCTCCCCTGTCTGCTGAGACAGGTTGATCTTCAGCTTCCAGCCTGAGTTCCCTCTCTTTTCTATCTCCCTCTCAAAGAGGCAGTTTCTGCTTCTCCCCACTTCTCCCCTTCCCCCTTCTGTGTCTCCTCTCTCTCTCTCTCTCTCTCTTTCTCCCTCTCTCTCTGCTCTTCTTCTCTTCTCCCCTCCCTTCTATAGCCACTAAATAAATATCCAACCTCACTCAGCATGGCGTGCCTATCCATGTCTCTGTCTCTTGCCCACCGCGTGTCTCCCTGCCCTGGACCAGCCACTGCTCGGGGACCTGCAGCCGTCCCTGCCTGGGACTGGCTGCTCTCAGGGCCTGCTGCCTGCCACCACATGGCCTGCTGCCACCCCTTGGGGACCTGCAGCATTTCTGCTGCCTGCTGCCACCGGGGATCCTGCAGCATTTTTAATAATCCATTACAAACCTGGAACTTGTTCTCTATCTCAGGTTGCTCTTGAACTCCTGACCCCCCTGCCTCTGCTTATGAGCCCCAGCCACAATGCCTGACTCACAAAATTTTAAATTGATGGTATAAAGTCTGCCAGGCCTACAATATCTTCCTGTTCATCCCCTTCAAATTAGCATAGAAAATCATCTTCTGAATTAAAAACCAATAATGAACCACCAACAAATCGTCAATTGAAAGTGTAAGTGAGGGTGTGCCCCAGAGATGGACACAATTAGATGCTCAATTAAATTCTATCTACGAACAAAAAGAAGCCCAGGAGTGAGCATCTAATGTAAGGGTCTTGTTTGCCTGTTTCAATGATCTGGCTGTTTATTTCCTCCTTTTCCTTTGTGGGCTATTGTGCCACAAAATGCTCCATTATCAGCTTCAAAATTGAATCCTATGATACTGTAGCCCGAGGAGAAGGAAGCATTGAATGTCATTCCCAGATTCAGACCCCAAAGATACATAGGAAATACTACTGTACGTATACCACATGCAGCATTAGCACTTTCAATTTCCTTTTACGGGTGCAGTGGAGATTAATTTGCATGAGCTTGTTTCAATCTCTGTAATAATATCTAAATTTTGCACTGAGTTTTCCATCTCAAAAACAAACAGTTAAGAAGGACACATCTCTTCTTTCAAATGCTTTTTATTATAGTTCTAGTCTACAGCCCCCACATCAAATATTCAACTAAAAGCTTGAGTAGTTGTGCCCATAGGTTCTAATCTGTTTTTGTTTGTTTTCCAATTACTCCCTGATTCTGCCAAGAAACTTCCTAAATTTCAAAGGCTGCACACCCCAACGGAACAATAGAACTATGTTCTAGTTCTAAAACTGGAACTAGAATGTTCCAGAATCCAGGAAAGAGACTTATTGTATTTAATACAGAGCCAGAATTGACCTCTGCCACATGAATATGGGTGCTGTGAATTGACCCCGGGATCTCTGGAAGAGCAGTCAGTGCTCTTAACTGCTGAGTCATCTCTCCAGCTCTGCCTGTTGTTTTTAAGACAGGGTCTCTCACTGAAGCTGGAGCTTGTCAATTTGGCTACACTGACTGACCAACAGGGTTTAGGGAACCCCCTGTCTCTGCCAGTCCGGCTCTAGGATTACAGACACCCACCACCACTTTCCTCTCTTTATATGAGTACTAGGGATCAAATTTGGGTCCTTACAGCAAGAGAGCTAATTCAGGGACCAGTACCACAGTTCAGAGTAGAAGGCTACACCAATGTTTTGAGATAAGGTTTCACTTTGTAGCCCTAGCTGACCTGGAACTTTCTGCATAGACCAGGCTGGCCTTGAATTCACAAATATCTGCCAGCCTCTGCCTCCCAGGTGCTAGGGTTACCAGGTGCGTGCCACTATGCCCAGCCACAAACCAGTTTTTAAAAGTCCTTTTAAGATATATATATATATATATATATATATATATATATATATATATGTAGTAATAAGGGTGGCGGCGCTGCATTCCCAACACCCCGGCCGCCTGCTCGTCTAGCTTATGCCCCAAAATAATTACACGGACACTGTATTCTTTTAAGCACTGCTTGGCCCATCCTCTTCTAGGCTAATTCTCACATATTAATTTAGCTCATTTCTAATCATCTGTGTGTAGCACCCCAAGGTGTGCTTACCGGGGAGATTCTAGCCTATGTCCATCCTGGGTCGGAGCTTCATGCTGGGAGAGGGGCATGATGTCTCTGCTGAGGAGTCTGCTCCGGAGAGCAGAGCTGTGGAGTCTCCGAGCTCACTTCCTCTTCCTCCCAGCATTTTGTTCTGTTTACTCCTCCCACCTATGATGGAGGAAGGTCATTGGCTAATAAAGGCACTGCCCTGGCCCATTTTATTGGTTAGAGGATAGGTGGGAGGAGTAAACAGAACAAAATGCTGGGAGGAAGAGGAAGTGAGCTCGGAGACTCGACCGCTTTCCTCGCGGGAGCAGATGCCTGAGAGAGACGCCATGCCCTGCTCCCGGGATGAAGCTCGGACCCAGGATGGACTAGGCTAGAATCTCCCCGGTAAGCGCACCTTGGGGTGCTACACACAGATGATTAGGAATGGGCTAAATTAATATGTGAGAATTAGCCTAGAAGAGAATGGGCCAAGCAGTGATTAAAAGAATACAGTTTGTGTGTTGTTATTTCGGAGCATAAGCTAGCCGAGCGGGCGGCTGGGGTGCTGGGGTGCTGGGGAAGAGGCCCCGCCGCCGCAAATACTACATATGGCGCCCACGTGGACAACTGCTTCCACATAAAGCCTGAGACAGCTTGGGAAGTAATTCTTGAACAAAATGAAAGCATTGTGCCTGGTTTCTTGGTAGCAGCAATTTCTCGGTTCTACTCTGCTTGCTAGAGGCAAGCAAGCGCCTCATCTAAGAGAGGCTTCCTGACTCAGCTTTAGCTGCAAAGGCTGCAGCTCATTAAGAGGTCCTGCCACAAAACACTTAAACGGTGTTGACGAAAAGCTGATCACATGCTTTTCGGTTTTCAGCCATAGCAGGAAAAAAGCTGCGCCATTTAAAAATGCCGGCTTTCTGGGCTGTCCTGCCAGGACAAACTCTGACTCTTTTAAGCAGGCGGTCCCTGCGGTTTGCAAACACAGGCTGCTGAAGCTCGCTTGCTGGCTACAGCCAGTACCTCAGCCATGAGGCTGGAAAGCTAAGGAATGGACTGGATCTAGCTGGCAAAGCCACGCCTTTAATCCTACCCATATTGCTCAGTAATTTAAAGGCTCGTGTGGTCAGAAAAAGAGAGATATATAGTAAAGAGAGATTCAAAGACAAAGAAAATTTCTAAATGGTTTGAAGTGTGTTAAAAATATATGCAGACTAAAATTTAAAGTTGTTAAAGTAACAAAAAAAAAAAGGAAGAAAGTTGTGTGTGTGGTAGCACACGCCTTTAATCCCAGTGCCTAGAAGGCAGAGACAAACAGATCTCTGTGAGTTCAAGGTGTAGTAGTGTACACCTTTAATCCCGAATGCCTGGGAGGCAGAGACAGGCGGATCTCTGAGAGTTCAAAGACAGCCTGGTTTACAGAGTTACTTCAGGTCAAAGATACAGAGAACCTGTCTCAAAAAGCAAAGAGTTAAAAGTAAAAATAAACAAAATAGAGGTTAAAACAAAGCTTCACAAAGATGGAAAATACACAGAGAATCTTGATACTGTATGCTATTATGCTCTCTTTGAATTGTTTGAATGCTGAGGAAGAAGCAACAGCTGCTAAAAGATATTTATTGATAAATGCTGCTGAACTAATCCGACATAGATATTTTGATGACTTAACTTTGAAATTTGGATCTAAGGACATGATGCTTTGGAAAGGAGTTTCTTATTTTGTTTTCACAGAGGATGAGACGCTGTTCATTTCTTCTATTCCGATTTGGTATGATGGACCACGCCCTCCTGAAGGGTTGCAGTGAACATCTTCAGAAAATTGCTTCGCTCAACTGCCAACTGAGATGAAACTAGCACACAGGTTATACCATGAAAGACCTAATTAACGACGCCCCCATTCAGCAGGAAGCAGTTTGGAGAGAAAAAACTGCGCCCATGTTCCCAAATATGGTTTATAAACGTCCTTTTACATTTAAAGGGGGATATGATATAGATATGAATAATTTACATTAGTATAGATTTTGCTTTATTGATAGAAATTTAAGGTCAATTTTGTTATATGTATAAGTGTTTCTGATTTTGATTAAGGTATTGTGATTGTGTAGTTCATTAAAATATGTACTGTATAATTGAGAAATATAGGTTGTTAATGGATAATCATCAATAATAGTAAAGCTTGTAGTCATGTTAGTTAGATTTTCTAGATATATAGAGATATATTTTAGATAGACATTCTTCGTGTCTTTCAAAGATTACAGAATAGGACATTTAATGTTTTAATAACTGAGGACTTTTCATGACAATGAGACACTCTGCTCCTGGCAGCACCAATCTACTTCAAGAGGAAGATGGGCATCGAAGAGGCACCTTATGGGGTTTGATAGCCATTTGGGCAAGAAACTGCTCTTGCCTGGACTATTGCATAAACTGGAAACAGAGAACCCGCAGAGAGAGGACTACTGAACTTGCCTAAGGTGAGATGATCTTTCGGGGTTCCTGATTCATGAAAGAGTCTGCGAGACATTCTGCAGGACACAACAGATAGTGACTGAACTGACTTTGAATTTTCCTGCTTTATGGAAATGTCTGCTGGATACCATGGGCCTGAAGGCTGAAGATGGATGCCCCAACGGTACAGAGGAACTTTGGGTGACTGTCCAGGCAGCGAGATGTCTCTGTCATTTCTAGAGTTTTAAAAGTTTCTTAGTTCTTGTTTACTTAGGTAATATTATATCTTTCTGGAGTCTTTGATGGAGTTAAGAATAGTTAGTTATAGTTATAGTTTTCCTTAGTTATGATAAAGATTATTGTAACTTTTACTTGATAACTGTTTTGTTATATGTAATTTTGCTATGTTAAATCCTTTTTTTTTTGTTTAAACCGAAAAAGGGGAAATGATGGAGGAAGGTCATTGGCTAATAAAGGCACTGCCCTGGCCCATTTTATTGGTTAGAGGATAGGTGGGAGGAGTAAACAGAACAAAATGCTGGGAGGAAGAGGAAGTGAGCTCGGAGACTCGACCGCTTTCCTCGCGGGAGCAGATGCCTGAGAGAGACGCCATGCCCTGCTCCCGGGATGAAGCTCGGACCCAGGATGGACTAGGCTAGAATCTCCCCGGTAAGCGCACCTTGGGGTGCTACACACAGATGATTAGGAATGGGCTAAATTAATATGTGAGAATTAGCCTAGAAGAGAATGGGCCAAGCAGTGATTAAAAGAATACAGTTTGTGTGTTGTTATTTCGGAGCATAAGCTAGCCGAGCGGGCGGCTGGGGTGCTGGGGTGCTGGGGAAGAGGCCCCGCCGCCGCTAATACTACATATATATATATATATATATATATATATATATATATGGGTAGGGCTGGAGATGTGGCTCATAAGTTATAAACACTTACAGCTCTTTCAGAGGACCTGAGGTCCCAGCACCCTGACTGGGTGACTAGTAACTACCTAGAACAACAGCTATTGGGGTCCTATGCCTCTGCAGGCATCTGCACACACAGCAGACACACATACATATAGATAAGAATAAAATCAGGGCTGGAGCTGTGGCTCCATGGGTGAGAGCATGCACTGCTCTAACAGAGGACCTTAGTTCAGTTCCCAGCGCCAACAGTCGCTTAGGTCCCACTCCATGGGATCTCAGGACTCCACGAGTACTTGCACTCAAACCCGCACACACTCACACATATTTATACACATAACAAAAAATAAAATATAAAAAAGGTTATATCTGGGTGATGAGATTTTTATTTCTTGGTGGTTAGAAGTAAAACCCAGCCACACACTGTGGTTTGTGGCAATAATTCCAGTATGTGGAAGGCAGAAGAAGGAGGATCATTCAAAGTTAGAGAACAGCAAGATCTACAGAGTGAGTTTGATTGTAAAAATCCTATCTCACCTCTCCCCCTGCCCCCCCAAAATAAGTTATTTGTGCCAAAGAAAGCCAGTAAGGATGTTTTTAATAGAAAACCTGGATATTCACGGTGACGGTAATACATCTCCATGAGTACAGCATGATGTTGGTAAAGTGTTCCGGGTTCTCTAAGTCTCCCTTTCTTAGTCCAGGTTTACAAGTAGAATGTGGTTTAACAACAGCACTTTATCTATTTCTGTTCTGGGTTTTTATTTTGTTTGGTTTTGTTTTAAAACATGGTCTAGCTATAAATAGGCCATTCTGGCCTGGAACTTACTATATGTAGCCTAGGCTACCCTGGAACTCTCAGCAGCCCTCCTGCCTCTGCCTCCAGGGTGCTGGGATCACAGCTGTGCATCCCAGCGCGCAGCTTTTAAAGCCACAGAGTCTTGGAAGATGTCCACAACGCAGCAGCAGTGGTCAGCGTTGAAGTAGTTAATCTTCCTTGTGTAAGGACAGAGCAGAGCATAAAGCATGAGTTACTTACAATTCAGCCTGGCTTTATGGTGATTTAGAACTTGTTTAATTAGTATTTAGAACTGAACATTGTTTATAGCTATTGGTATTTCAATAGATGCTTAAATGTTTTAACATTTAAAGTTTAATAAGCCTCAGTTCTTTGAAGGAAAACACTGAGGTAATTAGATTTTCAATTACTTGTTTTTTAGAGATCCATGCAATTAATAAAAGTTAAGGCATTTAACACTCATTTTAAAAGTTAGTCAACTGCTTAATCTATTAGCTAAACAGATATTAAATAAATTTTAATACAAAAGGCTCATTCTAGGCAAAGCAGAAACCTCTCAAAAAGTACATGAGAAAGAAGAGATAGCCCTAGGAGAAGGGCCTCTTCCAATCAGCTGAGATTGGGTGAGAAAAAGGAAGACTGGCTTCGTGTCCCAGTCATCTTGAGTGTATACATGAGTGTGTGTACACAAGGCTTTCCAAAAACCATTCCTGGACGTTAGTCCAGTCATTATTTGTTTCTAATCGTGTGTTCACATTTAAACCACCTATGCTATTGCTCATTACAACCTGCCTGGTCTCAGAGCATTTTAGAGGTTCTTATATTCAATTTGGAAAGAAATTAAAAAAAAAAACTGGCAGAGGTACACAAATTGGATGTAATCTTATTTTAGTTTCTTTCTTCTTTTTTGAGACAAGGTCCCACTCAGGTACCTCAGGCTGACATCAAACCCACTGTGTAGCTAAAGATGACCCTGAATGCCTACAAGCATCCACCGTCGTACCCAGCCCATGTTGTGCTGGAGATGCATGCTACGAAGACACTCTATCAACTGAGCTAGATCCCTAGCCCCTGCATATAGCCTAATTTTAATGAAACACTAAATTTAAAATACTGTAAGAGAAAATCTGCCACCCAAAGACACCAATAGCATCAGTATTTCATAGAATCTTGTGATACAAACCTGTATTTATCAGGGTTCTCCAAAGGATCAAAACCTATAAGATACATATATGCTTGCACACACAGACACAGAGACTTTGGGATGGAGGGTGGGGCATCTCTTGGTGTCCTGGGGTGAACTGGCTCCACGACCCCCTTCAGATGGCAGAACCTGTACATCTCCAGCGTCTTATGTAAAATGTAACAGTGCTTGCACATAACCCAGGCACGTTCCATAGACCTAGAGTCATCTCTAGATTACTCATCCATTAGAAATTCTTCCTAAACCAGGCGGTGGTGGGGCATGCCTTTAATCCCAGCACTCGGGGGCAGAGGCAGGAGGATCTCTGTGAGTTTGAGGCCAGCCTGGTCTACAAAGGGAGTTCCAGGACAGGCTCCAAAGCTACAGAGAAACCCTGTCTCGAAAAACCAAAAAAAAAAAAAAAAAAAAAAAAAAAAAGAAAAGAAAAAGAAAAAAAATTCTTCCTAAAGGAGGGGAGAGGAAGGGGAGGAGTGAGAAGAGAAAAGTGTCTTAAACTATGGTACATTATTTTTCAGTACTGAGGGCATGGATCCCTTTGTTTAAATAACATGGCAAATCTGAGAACATCCTGGGCCACACAAGACATTTATCTTAAAGGAAACATTCTGGAAATCCTAATACAGCATCTGAATTAGGGGGCCGAAAATCCCGTGGACAGCCAGTTCTCTTTATAATGAATTAATTCCCCTGGCACCTCCTCCAGCTTTATCTTCTCCCTCCTCGGGACCCCTAAGCAAAACAATCCTGAGAATCCTGACCCGTTTACCCCTGAGCTCACCTAAACACTGCGTTAGCGCCATCTAGGGCCTAAAACAAAACAACAAAATAAACAAACAAAAAGACTCGGATCTTTGTCTTTAAGCTTCAGAAAATTCGTTTTTGAAAGTATATTACATACAGACAACAGGTAATACATTAATCACAATGTGCAAACTCTATGCAGTTTGGAAATATGTCTGATCAGGAAGAAGGCATCTGCTGCTGCGGGAGACGCAGCAGAAGGTAGTGAGGAAGAACCCTGTGACAGACGGTTCTCTGTCTCACTGTAGTGCTCTGTACATTCCGTCAAAGTTTGGGTTTGCTTTTCCAAGTGAAATGGAAAGTAATTAAAAGGATCCCACCAACAGAGTAACACTCAATGAAGACTGGGGAGAGGCAAACCCAACAGAGAAAAGATAAAAGGCTACCGAAATGGGGAAGTCGTGAGGGCTCCCTGGGCATCAGAACGGGGGTGGTGACAGGAACTATTAAAGATACGTTACAGAGGTAGAATAAAGATTATTTGGTGATGTTTTTCCCTCTATAAATGAAACTGTGGGTGACTGGGATTCTGATTAGGATAACTGGGTGTATTTTGCGGCGCGATCTTAGAGTCAGGAAGATGGAAAAGGTAGAGGTGTTGATAAGGGAAGGTGTAAGTCATCTGCTATTGAACAAGTGGAGACACCTAGCCTACCCCACTGGCTGTATCAAGAACTCAGCATCACTTCTCCGAGCAGCATCTTTCTAAGACACGGGTCCACTGAGCAGAGTGCTTTCGAAGCAGTTTGGCGTGTGCGTATGACGCCAGTTTCACAAGCCCCATCTCGGTTTGTTTCGGCAAGTCCCGTTGAAGCCCTAGAATTGGCTTTATCGTGAGGTGGTGCTTCTGATTCTGACGCAGGTAGTTCAGGCTCAGTGTGGAGTGGGTTTAAACTTCCAAGGGCAGTTGACTCTTTCTAGAACTTGCCTAACAAAAGGATGTGTGTTTTTTGTGTGTGGTATTATCGGCACTTCAAAAGGTAGAAAAGCTGAAGAGATGGTTCAGTGGTTAAGAACACTGACTGCCAGAGGAGTCAAGATGTCACACACACACACACACACACACACACACACACACAGAACCAAGTAACCTGGACTCATAGGGACTCACGAGACTAAATCAACAGCCATGGAGTGCATGGGACTGTGCAGGCCCTCTGCATATATGTGACAGTGGTGTAGCGTGGTCTTCTACTGGGATTCCTAGCAGTGGGAAGAGGGGCCGTATCTGACTCTGTTGCTGGCTCTTGGGACCCTATTCCTCATACTGAGTTGCCTTGCCCAGACTTAATAGAAAGGGGTGTGTGTGTGTGTGTGTGTGTCTAGTCTTATATGCCATATTTGGCTGATATGCATGGGAGGCCTGCCCTATCTCAATTGAAATACACGAGTGGATAGGGGAGGGGGCAGAGGGAAAGTGGGAGGGAGGGACTGGGAATAGAGAAAGGAGGGGAAACCGGGTAAAACATAATAACGATAATAATTTGAAGAAGAGCAACAGTGGCTCTGCTCTTCCAGAGGATCTGGGTTCAATTTCCAGCACAGCTAACAACCGTCTGTAACTCCACTCTCTGGGGCTCCAGTGCACTCTTCCGGCCTCTGCAGGCACCGAACACAGGTGGTGCACAAACACTAAATATTCATATCCAAAAATAACAAATATCTTTTTAAGGTAAAAAGACTCTAGAGCAATGATTCATAGCCTCAGCTACACAATGGAGTGGTCACCTGTGGAGCTTAAAAGCTATCAATAAAAAGGGCCCATCCTGACTCCCCGAGCAGACGCCAGATGTCCCTGTTTTCTTAGCTTTAATTTTATTCATCTTGCCCCGGCACCCGCAGCACCGCCCCCCCCCCCCCCCCCGTCCAGACCCCCCAGTACCCACTATTGTTTTCACGCCAGGTGCCTGCATTTACGGTAAGCTTTCAATTCATGTTCATTGTTGTGGAAATATTGCTGGTGGTAGCAGACGACCCAGACCACAGGAAACCATGGGAAGTATTGTAAATTCACAAAACCCTCATGTGAATAGGATCACAGCCAATTCTCCTACTTCACAAGGAGACCCCGAAGGGGGTTGGGAGCAGCGAATTAGTGCCTCTGAGCTCTAGCCTTGGTAATGACAACTGAGCGCCCAAACCTAGAATTCTACCTTCAGGTCAATGCTTTTTTTTTTTCCCCTTTTGATGGAGGAGGCGCTTTCAACAATGTCATTGTGTTGTTATTGTTTTTCTGTTTTGTTTTTGAGACGGGGTCTCACTATGCATCCTCTCTGGCTGAACTGCACTAGTTAAGACTACTAGCCTGTTTCTTCCTCCAGGGCGCTAACGTTAAAAGCGTGCATCTCGACGCCCAGCCTAACAGTCTCTTTTTGCGCAGGTCCAAACCAACATCCACAAGCAGCCTAACCTGGCCCTTAAAATTCAGTTTCCGTAATAACAAACCGACCCGGTTCGATCCTAGTTTTAGCCTGCCGGGATCACTACTTCAAACCCAGCCTCCTTCAACAGGGGAAAGTAGAGTCACTGCGCTTGCGCCACTTGGGCAGTCGCCTCTGTCACCATAGCAACCGAAGACTAGCGAATCTGCCTGTTGCAACAAGAGTTTCTGGCATGATCCTAGGTCTTTCTTTTTTGGGAAAGCTTTCCTTACCGCTTCCCGCGCCTGGTGCGTGAGTTTGAGAGTCTGATAAGAAAGCTCCATTAGACACTGAGTCAGGGCCCACGAGGAGTGAAGATAAGCCCGCCACCAGCGGACCCGTGTCTAAGGACAGCAGCTGGAAATCCGACGCTCAACCAGCCCGCCCCCTTCGGGATTGGCCAGGACCCAGACGTCCCAGCCAATCATCGGCCTCAGACGGATTCTTTAACGAGTCAGTCAAGGTTACAGGAAACGTTTGATCCAGAGCGTTTGCGCGAGCCCAGTCAATCAAGACACTGAGAGGTTGTGATTGGTAGAGATCGGGGGCGGGCGTTGTGATTGTTTGGGTTCTTCCAATTCGCACTTGCCCTTGGTCTGGGCAGCTGTTGAGGCTGTTGTGGCCCAATGGCTAGGTTTTGACACACGCCTCCGCTTCAAAGGGTAAAGATTAGGGAGTTCCCCCAGCTTTTCTTTGAAATCCTGCCCCAGGCTGGAAGGCTGCCAATACAGAGGCTTTCAGGAATACAACCGCGCACCAAGCTTTTCGCTCTCCGTCTTTGCATCAGCCCGAGATCCGTAGGAGTGGACACACGTGGGCTCTGGGATTTTTCTCCCTCCGTTTTCTTAATATATTAACTCATTTATGGCCTCACTGTCTTCCTTTTTTTCCTTTCTTTCCCCCATCCCCACCTCTCGAAGCTAATACAGTAGAACATTTTTTAAAAGATTTTATTTGCCGGAGGGTGCCCACGCATGCCAGAAGAGGGCATCTGATCCCCTGGAGTTTCCCTTCTTTGTTATTTCCTGCCTTCTTCGTCCATTCTCTCTCATTCAGATATAAAGTACTCAAGTGTCCTCAATCTTAAATAAAACAAACAAAGAACAGCTTGCCTTCTTAACTGTTGAATGAGTCGCCTCTCAGTCACTATGAACATTCTGGAATAACTAGTCTTTTTTTCTTCATTACTTAATCTCCCACACACTTCTCAACACATTCTACCCCTGAATTTTAATTCTTTCCTATTTGTAAAATTCAATAACAAATTATTTTATACTCTTATCTTTTGGGGGGAGTTGGGATCAGGAGACAGGGTCTCACATGTGGCAGTCCTTCTGTCTCAGCCTCCTAAATGCTGGTATTACAGGCATTAGCAACCACACCCAGCCTTCTTGTTCAAATTTGTCATTGTTTAAAGCTGATGCCCATGTCCATTATGTTAGAAGTACTAACATCTCCAAGCACTACGTGACTTGGAGTCCTACCACATTTTATTGTGCAGTGCTTTGTTGCCCTATGGAGCAACCGTGTTTTTAAAGCATTCATTTTTAGTTATATAAGTGTATGTATCTGTCTGTGAGTGAGTCAAAGATGTCAAATTCCCTGAAACCAGTTACAGGTAATTGTGAGCTGGTGCTGTGAGGGCTGAAATTAACCTCTGGTCCCCAGCAAGAGCAGTGTGTGCTGTTAACCACTACACCATCTCTTCAGCCCTGCTTTTAAAAATTGAAGATGTGTGGCAGCCCTACAGCTAGGAAACTATTGGTCCCATTTCCCCCAGCATCTGCTATATTCATGCCACATTTCATAATTATCATGACACTTAACTTTTTCTCTTTATTATATATCTGTTATGATGACCTGTGACTAATGGTCTGTGATGTTACTATTATAATTGCTTGGAGGTGATCTCCGACTGTACCCATAGAAGATAATGAACTAAATTGGTATGTGGTACGTGCACTGATACTGTCCCCTACTAACTGGCCTATGGATTCCTAGATACACAATGATATTAAAGCCAAGCCGATTAACAAGCTACAATGGCCTCTAACTGTCCAAGAGACAGAAGGCTGTAATGATTAAATGAGGAAGATGTGTCAAAAGTCAAAATGGGCTGGGTCTTCTAGCTCAGTAATAGAACATTTGCCCAGTTTCTGTGAAAGCCCTGAATCCAATCCCCAGTAGAACTAAACAAATGAATTAACAAATGAGGACAAGATTGGCTGAAAGGTAGAGCTTTTACACAGGCTAGCCAAGTTGTAAATGAAAAGAGGAAGCTTCTGTAGGAAACTCAAAGTGTTACTCGGCAGCTCACTTCCTGAAAACACGGAGGCTCAGGGATTAACTTGTGCTGTTACAGAGGACCTAGGTTCTGTTTCCAGCACACACGCTCACAACTGTTCATAGTTTCATTTCCAGAGTTTGATGGCCCTCTTCTGGTCTCCACGGGCACTGCATGCATGTGGTGTACAAACATATATGCAGGCAAAGCATTCGTACATGGAAAATTAAAATAAATATCGTTCAAAAGTCTCCTGTGTTCCTAGAAAGAATTTCCAGGGAAGCAAAAGCCTGATGTAAAAGCTGAAGCAAGTTGTCTAGAAAATGAAGCTAAGATTCTTTTTTTTTTTTTTTTTTTTTTGGTTTTTCGAGACAGGGTTTCTCTGTGGCTTTGGAGCCTGTCCTGGAACTCGATCTGTAGACCAGGCTGGTCTCGAACTCACAGAGATGTGCCTGCCTCTGCCTCCCGAGTGCTGGGATTAAAGGAAAGCTAAGATTCTTGATAAAGGTGGTTATATAAACAAATTATCAGGCTGGGATGTAGCTCAGTTACTAGAGCCTTGTCTAGTAAGTAAGAAGCTGGGTTCAATTCACAGAGCTGAATAAACCAGGCCCGGTAGTGCATGCTCATATTCCTGCACTCAGGGGGCTGAAACAGAAATTCGAGGTCACTTTTGCTTACACAGAGAGGTAGTGTCTAAAACAATCTATGTGAGACCCTGTCTTAAACAAACAACAAAGTGATTCTCAGTGCAGATGAAGCAAACTTTTATTGGGAAAGTATAATGAGCATGGAAACAGATCCCTCTGAATGAGTAAAAAAAAGGGGAATCTATAGTGTAGGTAAAATAGAAAATCTATAGTGTAAGTATAATATAGAAAATAGAAAATTAAGTAAGAAAACTGTGTGAAGTAGAAAATTATTAAGGAGAAATATTAAGAGAACATTTTGCCCACTTAGAGGCTTCCACACCCATCTGGCCCTGCCAGATGGGAAGGCTGCATCTAGTAACTTTGGTATAACAAAAGTAATCTTGCCACACAAGAAGGACCCCACCCTTCTGTGTCCAGTCGATACCAATAGCCTAGGACAGAGAATGTCAGGTTGTATTTACACTCAAGTATGGAACTTTGTAAATCTGAGATTGGTGCATTAATGATAATTAGAAGAGCACAGATGTGTCAATGTGTGTGTTTAGTGTGCGAAATGCTAAGAGATATTTTATGGATAATTGGTAAGATTAGGAAATGTTAATTGATAAGTTGTATTAATGTTAAGAAGTGTTTTATGGATAATTGATAAGCCAAATGGAGGTGAGGAATTGGTCTTATGTATTAGGATTAGTAGGATTAATAACTGTGATATTGAATTGTTTGTGTGTTGCCTATCACGGTCCTCCCATGAGTACTAAGAGTGTGAACCCCCTTAATGCATTGGATATAGAAGCCACTAATAAAGAATCATTATAAAGACAATTCTCTTGCTTGGTCTGGTTACTCATCGCTCTCTGGGGAGAATGGCACTGAGTCCTCATAGCACTACTTGCAAAAGAAACTTCAGCTGAGAAAAGTCACAGTGATTATAAAGTGGCTAAACCCAAGAGCTCGTGACAGAAAGGATGCCACCCAGGACTTCAGTGTGTAGACAGAAGGCAATGCCTCGCCTAAAACTTCAAAGGACAGGCTGCCGCTCCTCTCGGGGGCTAAGGACTGGTGACTAAAAAAGAAAGCAATGTTTATTTCCCACTCAAAACCTCCTAGGGCCCTTCATCATTTTCTTAAATCTCTGTGCTCTGTAATTGGAATAACAAAGCTTGGATAGCTGTACCTCTGGTTACAATATGGTCTACTCTGTATTTTAAGCACTTTTCAGAACTACTGATCAGAAGAAAAAAGTCTCTTTTGAAATAATATTTCTCATTGATAATTCCTGTGGTTGCCCAAGTGCTCCATTGGAGACCTACAAGATTAATGTCATTTTCATGTCTTTGAAAAAGATATCTCGTCTTCAGCCCATGAGTAAATCAGTAATTTAATTTTCGAGTTGTATTTAGGAAATATGTAAAGTTCTTGTGGCATAGACAGTGATTGATTCTATAGCATTTTTTCCTGAGGATCCGGGCAAAGTAAAATGAAACACACTGGGATCTGCTATCCTAGAAACCATCAACAGCACTCATGAGTTGGCAGTGGTGGCCCATGCCTGCTGTCTGAACACTCAGAAGGCTGAACCTGGAGCACCTCCTTGAGTTCGAATTCAGCCTAGATTGTGATAATTTTTTTTTTTTTATGTGCTCTAACAAATAAAGTTTGCCTGAAGATCAGAGGGTGGAGCTAGCCACTAGACAACCATAGAGGCCACGCGATGGTGGCTCACACTTTCCATCCCAGCATTTGGGATCTCATGCCTTTGTTCCTAGTACTTGAAAAGCATACACTTTTAATCCCAACACTAGGGAGGTGGAGAAAGGAATATAAGGTGGGTGGAGACAGGATCTCAGGTCCATTCAGTCAGAGGACTCGTAGAGACAGGATCTTGGCCATTCGTTTTGAGGGTTCAGTAGAGTTAAAAAGTCTCTCTAGTATATGGCTCCTTTACTTCTCTGATATTTCAGCATTTACCTGGATATCTGACTCCAAGTTTTTATTATAAGACCAATTAGAATTCGTGCCCCCTCAGAAGCCTCTTCAGTTGTTTTCCTTCCTTTTCAATTTACTACTTGTGTTGTCTGGAAAGGCTTGGAACACAAAAGGTCACAAAAGATGGCCTCAGTCTCAGTGTTCTGCCTCGAGTGTGCAACTCTGCCGAGTATTAGTACTGCAGCCATGTGCAAGCATGACCTGGCTCCGGAGATGGTTCATTTGCTTCTTCCTCCCTCTCCCATTGCCCTTCTCCCACACCCCTCCTCCCTGACTCCCTCCATCCCACTCCGGAGACTTACCCTTTGCACTTGCACTATGGTCTAGTGTAGCATGAATTCTAATTGGTCTGGATTTCTCTCTTTCTCTAGAGCTCTCCTCAGTGCCATGTGTGCACGCGTGTTTGTCCACCATGTGGCTACCCACCCAGTCAGGTTAACTCGAACTCTGAGGTTTTTTTTAACTCTTCCTTGTCTCCCTCCTCTGGGCTGCTTGCACAACCTGGGGTTTTTCTTTCTTCTTTTCCTATTTCAAGACAGGGTTTCTTTTCTCTGTGTAGCAGAAAGAAGAGAGAGAGAGGAGTATATGTTAGTAGAACAAACGACTGTGGTTATTTGGATTATTATGCCAGAAAGTATTGAACAACACAATTCAAAAAGAGTTGTGACCAGAGCAGCTTCAACAGCTGTTCCTGTCACTCAGAAGTGTCCTTCCATTAGCATGACTCACTTTAAATCCTCTTCAGTAGTGTAACACTCAGCTCAAACTTAGAAGACATGGAATGTCTCTCTCCGGCTGACAGATGGATCAGCCCTGGCTATAGTGTATGACCTCATAATAGAAATAGGTCTGTAAGAGCCTACTGGAGGAAGAGCAACCCTGATGAGTCCCCTCAAACCTAAAAGTATCTGGCACTAATGCTTGGAAATGCCTAAGCATAGTTCTCCGCGGATCTTAGCCACTGTTACTATCTGTAGATTCCCTTGTTATATTCAGCCTTTGTGTTTTATTAGATCATGTTTACTACAGAAATGACCTCCCTTCTCCCACTGTCTCCCCTCCTTCCCTCTTACATTTTGAGTTCCAGATGAAACTCATGCCTTATGTCTTCTCTCCTTTAAGTGAAAATAGCATCCATTTATCCATTCATTTAAAAAAGATTTGTTTCATACTTGTTATGAATCAATGTTCTTGGCAAAGGAACTCAGACAAAGCTTCCTTCATGAAACTTATTTTCTAGCAGGGACCAGATGCTAGGACTATTACCCCTGTAATCCATGAGTTAATATGACTTAAGATAGTGGTTCGTTTCATAAAGAAAATAAAGCAGTGGAAGAAGACAGATAATAATCACAGAGTGAAGAGGACAATGGAACTTTGAACTAAAGGACTGTGGTAGAGAATTAGAGTCTCCTTTTCAGACTGATGTATTTTATTCTTGTTTTTTATTTATTTATTTTTGCTTTTTCAAGACAGGGTTCCTCTGTGTAACAGCCCTGACTGTTCTGGAACTCACTCTATATACCAGTCTGGCATTGAATTCACAGAGATCTGCTTGCCTCTGCTTCCCGAGTGCTGGGATTAAAGGCGTGGGTCACCATGGCTAAGCAGCTGATGAAGTTTTAAATAAGGGTATGCTGGATGTGATTTACTGATAGACTACTGTTCTGGCTACTGAGAATGAGTTTGGTGGATCAAGGTAGAGAACAAGCAGAGAGTAAGCATGCATGGTAGCTCATGACTGCAAACCCAGAATTCAGGAGACAAAAGCAGGAAAACTGTCAGTCTTGAGGTCGCCTGGGCTAAACAGTTAAACTCTACAACAAAAAGAGGGAGGGATTGTTGTAGGGAGAGGCTGCTTGTTTGTCCCGGCCGTCCGGCTAGCTTAGCCCCAATATAATCACACAGAAATTGTATTAACTAAAACACTGCTTGGCCCATTTGCTCTAGCCTCTTATCGGCTAACTCTCACATCTTGATTTAACCCATTTCTACTAATCTGTGTATCACCAAGTGGCAGTGGCTTACTGGGAAAGATTCAGCATGTCTGACTCTGGTGGCTCCATGGCAGCTCTCTCTCTCACTTTCCTTTTTTCCTCCCAGCATTCAGTCCTCTTTTCCCCACCTACCTAAGTTCTGCACTATCAAAAGCCCAAGGCAGTTTCTTTATTCATTAACCAATGAAAGAAACACACAAACAGAAGGACCTCCTACACTAAGGGATGGCAAGAGAGGCTAGAGAGATGGTTCAGTGTTGTAATACGAGTGGCGGGGCTGCGTCCCCAGCACCCCGGCCGCCTGCTAGCTTATGCCTGAAATAACAACACACAAACTGTATTCATTTAAACACTGCTTGGCCCATTTCTATCTAGCCTCTTCTAGGCTAATTCTCACATATTAATTTAGCCCATTTCTAATCATCTGTGTAGCACCGCTAGGTGCGCTTACCAGGAAGATTCTAGCCTACGTCTATCCTGGGTCGAGCGAGTGCCTCAGAGAGCAGAGCTATCAAGTCTGCCCGGGAGAGGAGAGCATGGCGTCTCTGAGCTCACTTCCTCTTCCTCCCAGCATTCTGTTCTTTTTACTCCTCCCACCTATGTTTTAACCTATCAGGGCAAGCAGTTTCTTTATTGCTTAACCAATGAAATCAACAGATTGATATATGACATTCCCACATCAGTTCAGCAGTTAAGAATGCTTACTGCTGTTGTAGAGAATCCTGGTTCAGCTCCCATACGTTGGTTCACAACCACCTGAAACTCCAGTTCTAGGGCATCTGATATTCTTCTCTGGGCTTCTGCATGTACGTGGTGCACACTGACTCACAGATACACATGCACACGTGCACACACACAATAAATAGATAAAAATTAAATAAATCTAAACAAACAAATCAAGGTAAGAGGTAGACATAGTCGTGTATACCTTTAGTTTTGACACTCAAGAGGCAGAAGAGAATCTCTGTAAGCTCAAGGTCAGCCTGGTTTATACAACAGGTTCTAGGCCAGAGTAGTACACAGAGTAATGCCCTGTCTCAAACAAATATAACAAACAAAATAACTTTTAAAAAAGTAAGGTAGGGGCTGGAGATATGGCTCAGCCATTAAAGCTAGGCTCACAACCAAAAATATAAGAGTTTGGTTCCCAGCACCCAATAAAAAAAATAAGGCATATGGCAATTGGGCTAGAGAAATGACTCAGTGGGTAAGAGTACATACTTGCAGAGGGAGGACACCAGGCCAGTCAAGGCAACATAATGAGACTCTGTCTCAAAAAAAAAAAAAAGTTATGGTTTCTACTCTTTTGCTAAAACATCATAACCTTTGTAATTTAGGAAAGAAGGAATTTATTTCATCTTACGGCTTTTAGACCATCATCCAGGGAATTCAGGGCAGGAACCTGGAGGCAGGAACGGATGCAGAAGCCATGCTTACTGGCTTGATTCTCATGGCTTGCTATGCCTGCTTTCAAATACTATCCAAGGCCATCTGTCCATCTCACAATGGGCTGGGTGGCTCTTCCGACTTCCAAAATCCATCACTAAACAAGAAAATGCCCCATAGGCTTGCCCACAAGCAAGTCTTACAGAGGCATTGTCTTGGTTGTGGTTCCCTCTTCCCAGTTAACCCTGACTCTTCTATCAATATCACAAAAAAAAAAAAAAAACAAAAAAAAAAACAAAACAGGAAAGGAAAGGCATCTACCACAAAGCCTGACAAGCTGAGTTTGATCCCTGGATCCCACATGGTGTATATTAATTACTTTCATATTGCTGTGATAAAAAACACCATGAAGGCAACTTAGAGAAGGAAGAATTATTTAGCTTATGGTTCCAGAGGATAAGAATTCATCATGGTGGGGAAAGCATGGAAGCAAGTATTAGGCATGGTAGCTGTAGTGGTTACATGAGAATGGCCCCTATGGACTCTTATGTTTGGATACTTGGTGAACCTGTTTTGGAAGGATTAGGAGGCATGGCATTGTTGAAGGAAGTGTGTCACTGGGGTGGCCTTTGAGATTTCAAATGCTGACACAATTTCCAGTTAACTCTCTTTGTTTCATACTTGTGGTCAGGATGCAAGCTCTCAGCACCATGCCTGCCTGCCTGCTGCCATGCTCCCAGTCATAGTAGCATGTACTCTTCTGAAGTTGTAAGACCCAATAAAGTATGAAGCAAGAAAAAGAAAAGTGAAAATAGTGTGAGTATTTAAACTCTCGAAGCCATGACATAATTCCTCCAGGGAGGCCACACCAACTATGCTTCTCCAACATGGATGCCAACTAGTGACCAAGTATTTAAATATCATAGGCTATGAGGGACATTTGTCAATCACCATCCAAATCACAACATGGTGGAAGAAGAGAGCCTATACCCACAGTTATCCTCGAACCTCTTCATACATGATGTGTTATATGGTCACCCACACCTACACAAAATAAATAAACAAAAATGCAGTAGAAAATTAAAACACACACACACACACACACACACACACACACACACACACACGAGGGAGGTAAAGGCAAGTGGATCTTTCTGAGTTCAATGCCAGCATAGTTAGGATAGTTAGTTCCAGGCCAGAAGAGCTACACAGTGAGACCGGCAGGTGAGAGAAAAACACCATGCGACAGAGTTAACGTGGAAGGTGTCCTGATGTTCCCCCCCACTTCCACCACCCAAGACAAGGTTTCTCTGTAGCCCTAGCTGTCCTGGAACCCTTGTAGACCAGGTTGGCCTCGAACTCACAGAGATCCATTTGTCTCTGCCACCCGAATGCTGGGAGGTGGGCAGGGCCCTTTTAATTTATTTATCTATTTATTTTATTTATTTTTAGTTTTCAAGGAAGGGTTTCTCTGTGTAATAGCTCAGGTTGTGCTGGAACTCACTCTGTAGACCAGGCTGTGTCACCACTGGACAGGGTTTATTTATTTATTTATTTATTTATTTATTTATTTAGAGACAGGGTTTCTCTCTGGCTTTAGAGCCTGTCTTTGGAACTTACTTTGTAGACCAGGCTGGCCTTGAACTCACAGAGATCTGCTTGCTTCTGCCTCCTAGGTGCTGGGATTAAAGACGTGCGCTACCACTGCCTGGCAAGGGCAGGGACCTTTTAAAAGGGAACATAGTGAATGTGCACAGGCCACAGTTGAGGATGTATCCTGTGAGAACTCCAAAGGCAGGCCAGTACAGATGCCTGAATAATAACATCCCTCCTTTTTTATTTGTTATAAAAAGGTGAGCCAGGAGGTGGTGGCTCAGCCTTTAATCCCAGCACTCAGGAAGCAGAGGCAGGCATATTTCTATGAGTTCGAGGCCAGTGTGGTCTACAAGAGCTAGTTCCAGGACAGTTAAGACTGTTACTCAGAGAAACCCTGTCTTAAAAAACAAAAACAAACAAAAAAGGTGAGGAGTTAGAAAGGGGTAGCAGGTGAGGTGGGGATGTGGACACTGTGTTCTCAAGACTACTTCTTGCTGACCTGGGGGTGTTGTTCATCTTTGGGTGACCTGAGAAAGCTGCGATGCTTGCCATGTCCTACAGTACCCGGCTGTTACACTTCCCTCTCCAGACTCTGTAGAACCGTCAGGCATCACTTGGACCTGCCAAAATGCTCTTCTAGGTGGATTCAAGTTGACTCCCTAGGGCTTAAAGCATCTGATCCTTTCCCATTACCACAGCACCACCCAGACATTCTCCTTCTGTCCAATCTACCAGGAAATAGGGGGATTGCCAAGGGCAATCATTGGCTTTCTGTGTGTATCCCTGGCTGTCTTGGAACTTGCTTTGTAGACCAGGCTGGCCTGGAACTCAGACATCGGCGTTTCTGTTTCTTAAGTGCTAGTGCTGGAACTAAAGGTGTGGACTACCACTGCCTCCCATCCCACCTCCCTTCTTTTTTGGACAAGTGAGACGCACAGATCTGAATCAGAGTTGAACAACTTACAACACTGAAGAAAAGTAACAAGTGTGCTTTATACCTTTTACCATTAAGACTTTCCTTTAAGTGGCTACCACATGACTATTGGAGTTTCAGAAAGGCATCCTAATCTGCTTCAGGGAGATAATTCCCCATTCTGGGATTTTTAGGTGGCAATGAACATGAGACTCAAAACACTCAAAGAAAGGTGCCAGCAAAGGCAATTCTCATTTTCTGTCATTTCTGATCATGAGGCCTGTTAATAAGGTTGGCTTCTGAACCTTAGCAAAGTATTCCCTGCCTAAAAGTTCTCTCATGTCTAACCATTGACCCCTCCCAATTTCCCTGACAGCCAATCATAAGGCACACTTGATCTAAAAGGCTAAGTCAAGCCTGGAAATGCCCAATGGCAGATCGAGCTGGAATCACATGTCCAACTTACTCTACTGACTAGAACTTTAAGACATTAAATGTAGCACACCACGCCCGTCTGCGCTCCATCCACAACCATACAGTTTGTGAAAAGGGCAAGGGGCTGGATATTGAAACACATAAAGACTCACAGACTGAGACAAAGGTCATCCTTTATGCCAAAATGCCCCAAGAATGCCCCCTTTATTGTGTACCAGAGCCACTTATATAGAGATCCTTAACTGATAGCCTAGAGACCATTGCCATTGTTGCCATATTTTGACAAAGAATGTGGCTTCTTTTTTGTCCTTGTCTGAAAAACCTGCCTGAGGCTAAATTGAAAAGTTTTGGATTAATGGCTTTGGTAGAGGAGATTTCAAGATAGCTTAGTATTGACCCTGTCCTGGGGTTATTAGTAATTCTTATGCAGACCTGTAATGATTAAAAGGAGTAAGCTGGACAAAGAAATACAAATGTAGTTAGGGGAGAAAAGGAGCAGGAGAAAGTGTAATGAAGCTAAGTCTAGTGCTTGAGGAGATAAAAAGTTGAAAGAAAAGCATGATGCTATATGAAATAAAGTTTAACCTCAGTACAAGCCCTTGCCCAGCTAAGCTTCCAAGATGTGCAATGGAATTAAAAAGAGAAGTTTAGGCAGTGAAGGAAACCACCGCCAACAGAAAGCTGGTGAAAAATGAGGGGGCCAGTTCCAGCAAACAGCAGAGCTTCTGCCATGTGGTTCCAGCTATAGAGTTAAAGATTCAAGAAGGGGGTTGTGGAATCTCCTTCTGAGACTAAGGAGAGCTGCGGAAATGAGGCATGTCGGGGTGTCCCTGCAAGGAGGCCCAGAGAAGACATTGTGTGAAGCTGTGAAGGTGAAGACTGGACTGTCTTGAAAACCTCAAGGTATTGGAGATACCAGTCATGGGATACCTGCTAAGGAGAGCTGCTAACAGGATGTGCAACCCACCCAAGAAAGAGAAGTATGTTGTAGTCAACAAAGCTGAAAGGAGTTGGAGATCTGAAGCATGCATTGACATTAGACATAGAGATGCAGAATTTGGAGTATGCCCTCCTGGTTTCATTTTGCTTTGGTCCAGTATTTCCTCACTCTCTTCCCTTTTGGAATAGTAATACATATTTTGTGCCATTATATGTTGGAAGTATGTAATCTGTTTTTTTATTTTGACTTTACAGGGGATCACAATTCAGAGATTGCATGAACCTCAGAAGAAACTTTCAACTTTGGACTTTTAAATAATGTTGAGACTGACAGACTACAGGGATTTTTGAAGTTGGACTAAATGCAATTTTGCATTATGAAATGGATACAAACCTAGGGGAGCCAGTGAGTAGAATGTAGTGCTTTGAATAACCCCCTTTGACTCATTTGAATGCTTAGTCACTAAGAGTGACATTATTTGAAAGGATTAGAAGGATTAGGAGGTATGAACTTGTTGGAGGAAGTGTGTCATTGGAAGTTGGTGTTGTGGAATATTATTTTAAGATGTGTTATGCTTTGAACATTGGTTTTAATGATACAAACACTGTTTTATGATACAGTTGTTTTAACTCTTTGAAGCTGTGCTACTTTGTCTAAAACACCTGATTGGTCTAATAAAGAGCTGAATGGACAATATCAAAGCAAGAGAAAGAACTGGTGGGACTTGCAGGGAAAGAAAATAAATATGAGAAGTCTGGAAGGGGGAAGTCTAGGAGTCAGAGAGGAATAATAAAAGGAGGAAGATTCCGGGGCTAGCCACTCAGTTACACACCAAGTCACAGAGAAAGAAGTAAAGAAAGGTATACAGGAATAGAGAAAGATAAAGCCCATGGGCAAAAGATAAGACAAGATAATTTAAGTCAAGAAAATCTGGCAAGAAACAAGTCAAGCTAAGGCCAGTCATTAATAAGAAACAATAAGCCTCTGTGTATTTATTTGGGAGCTGAGTCATAGCCCCCTCTTCTCCAGAGAGCCAAAAGAGTAGAAAACAACCAACAGCACTTGGGCTTTGAGGTTTCAAAAGTCCATTCCAAGCCTAGAGGCCCTCTTTCCGCCTATGGATCAGGATGTACCTCTTGGCTACTGCTCCAGCACCTGTCCGCAAGGTGCCTTGCCCCCTACTACGATGATAATGGGCTAACCTCTGAAACTGTAAGCAAGCTCCCAATTAAATGCTTTATTGTATACCAGTTGTCTTGGCCATGGTGTTGCATCACAGCAATAGACGTGCAGTGACTAAGAAGTGACTAAGACACAGCTTTTTGTTTTTACACCTTATTCAGTCAGCTGCACACTTTCCATTGACTGGAACCCGTTATTCATGGCACACAGATACCTTACTCAGTTTAGGCTTGGGCTCAGTTAGCTTGTGGGTAAGGATTGAAGAAGAGGCTTTGTAGGGGTTAGTTTTTTTGTTTTCCTGTGGTGGGGAATGGGAGGTCAGAGCCTAATTGTCTAGACAAGAGCTTACCACTGAGCTATGTGACCTAACCTCAAGAAGACATTTGAATTAAAATGGGCGAAGGAAGGGCTTAGTATGCAATTGAGAACTCAAGATTGCATAGAGTAGGAATTCTTTGCCCAGGGATCCACACACACTTGAAAATGAATGCAAATGACAAGAAGCCTTCTTCGGAGCAGTGTTAAACAGGGGCTTCCACCAGTCTTCTCAATGGAATCTGAACTGTGTGTTCCAGACAGTTGACTCGGCATTGTCATTCACTGTCTCACATAGTACTCCAGGCTGGCCTCCAAATTCACAGAGATCCACCTGTCTCTGCCACCCGAGGCCACATTAACAATTCCTGATCCTCCTCCTTTAGCCTCCCAAGAGCAGGCAGGTCCCCATCTTTTTCCCCCATTCTTTCATCATGTTTGGGAGCATCAGCAATCTCTCTTCATTTGGCCCCCAGCTCTCAGAGTTTCCTGACTTTTCAACTCCATCATGGTTCTCTGGAGCACTCTTGTTTCACTTTTCTCCTAACCTCACCCTCCAAATCTTTCAACTCGTTTGTTCTGGCCATTGACATTCCCTTCAAGGTCAGTAGGGAAAAATAAAAAAGCAGCCAAGGTGAACAGTTGAAGGACAGAAATGAAAAGGTCTTATCCAGCTGGGTGTGGGGGCACCCACACTCAAAATGAGGTTCAGTCTTATGCAGGTGGATCTCTCTGAGTTGGGGACCAGCATGTTTTACAAGAGTTCCAACCTAGCTAGGGCTACACAGTGATAGCATGTCTTAGAAACAAACAACAAAAACAAAAACAAAACACAAAAATATTCTTATTAGTGAGCACAATTATCTTAGAACAACGGCTTACCCATCACCCATACTTGGATTATCCCACCCCAGCTACTGTGGGGATGGCACTGAGGCCGCTTCCCGTGTGGGAAGAGCACAGTGAGAATGAATCTTCCAGAATGTTTCGGTGAGTCCCGCCACCTCTTTCCTCCCTGCCACTGGCTCGGCCAAGGCCTTCCTCCAAGTCCGGGAAGAACGCCGCTGTTCCGCCCGCTCCCACGAGCCTCGGTGGCGGCCAGCGTCCCTGCGTAGAGGAAAGGGGAGGAGGGGGCCGCGGAAAACGCGGCCAGCGACGCTCAGCGGGGGACAGGCCACCACCGGAAGCGCGTGGGGGGCGCTCGGGCGGAAGACCGCGCACAGTGGGCTGGGGGCGCCGCGAGGGGCGGGGCCTGCGCGCGCCGGGGGCGGGGCCCGCGCAGGTCACGTGACGGGCCCGGCGGTGGTGGCGGCGCGGCGGCGGCGACGGCCGCGGCGTCTAGAGCGGCGCCCCAGTGCAGGATGTTGCAGGAGACGGCGGCGGTGTCTTTGGCGGCAGCGGGCGGAGGAGCGGCGACGGCTGAGGCGCCCGCGGGCGGGATAAAATGGCGGATTTCGAGGAGTTGAGGGTGAGCGTCGCGGCGGGAGGGGGGGAGCGGAGGCCGCAGGGCGGGCGGGGGGGAGGGGAGGCGGGAGCAGCAGCTCTGCGGCGCCGCTTGCGGCCGGTTGGCGGAGCCGCATCCTCGGGCGCTGCGCAGGGAGGGACGGAGCGGGCGAGGGCGGGCGGTTGGCCCGGGGTGGCTGCCGCGCACCTGGCGGCCCAGGGCCGGCGGACTGGCTCGGCGGGGCGCGGGCGGCGGCGATCGCCGGGGCTGCGTGGCCGCCGTTCACCGGTGAAGATCGCCTGCGGAAACGTGCGGTCGCCTTTAGGAATTTTCCGCGCCCCGCCGTGGTCGAGGCAGGTCTGTCACGAGCTAAGGCCCCTTCCTCCCACCGGCGCTTCCTCGGCTTGGGGAGAAGCGCGCTCTTTTGGGAACACCGCCTTCCGTAGTTGGCCTTAGACCGGTCACTTGGTTTGTAACCATGGTAAGGTATCTTCAGGGTCCGTGTTGTCATATAGTTCGTGCGCTCCTTTTGCTCTTGAGGAAAAACTGTTTCTTAGCCTCCGAACAAGGTCATAACTTTATTGTTGATACCTTTATAGTCGGGGTCTAAAACAGAGGCTGGAGGTTACACAGAAAAAAGATTTTTTTTCCTCCAACAGACTGATCTTCAGAGAAATCTTATTCGTAGCCAAACCAGGATTGAACCCTGAATTACGACATATGTGGGATGTTTACAGATAGAAACCCTGATTGTTTTGTTTGTTTGTTTTTTAATTGTGTTTTAAAGTGGAGACATGTAAGTCTGGATTTGAAGTTAAATCTGCAGCCAGTTGGGGTAAATTAGCCATGGGTGATGTTTGGATTACTTTACTTCACTGGTAAACTGTTCTGCTTTGTAAGACTGTTATTTTTGGGGAAAGGATGCAGTCTGGTTGGACACCAACAAAAGAAAGAATGTGAGGGACTGCACAGCACCTGCCATTTTCCTTCTGTTTCAGAAATGAACGACTTTTCCAATAAAAAGTTAGCGATCCATGTTGTAGCCCCTATCAGTTTATACAGAAAACCGTGATTGTGAAGGATAATTGAACTGTACCACTCCTGTGTTTAGTGATGCTCCTGAAACAGCGTGCCTCACTACAGTAAACCCAACACTGGATTCATTTTGCCCCGCAATATTGCCTTAACTTTTATCTTATTTTTTTTAAAGATTTATTTATTTATAAATAAATATTAAAAAAAGGAATACAACATTCCTTCCATGTATGCTTGCATGCCAGAGGAGGGCACCAGATCTCATCATAGATGACTGTGAGCCACCATGTGGTTTTTGGAATTGAACTCAGGACCTCTGGAACAGCAGTCAGTGCTCTTAACCTCTGAGCCATCTCTTAATAACATGTTTATTTTCTCTTCCAGGGATGGGAGGTTTTTCTTTTTGTTTGTTTTTAATTTTGGTTTGTGGGAAGCTGTTAGAAATGTCACTGGTTGCCAGGCGGTGGTGGCGCACGCCTTTAATTCTAGCACTTGGGAGGCAGAGGCAGGCGGATCTCTGTGAGTTCGAGACCAGCCTGGTCTACAAGAGCTAGTTCCAGGACAGGCTCCAAAACCACAGAGAAACCCTGTCTCGAAAAACAAAAAACAAAAACAAAAAAAAAGCTGGGCGGTGGTGGCGCACGCCTTTAATCCCAGCACTTGGGAGGCAGAGGCAGGCGGATCTCTGTGAGTTCGAGACCAGCCTGGTCTACAAGAGCTAGTTCCAGGACAGGCTCCAAAACCACAGAGAAACCCTGTCTCGAAAAACCAAAAAAAAAAAAAAGAAAGAAAGAAATGTCACTGGTTAAAGTGAGAAACTAACTTTAATCATATAGGGTGGAAAGGGCATCAGAATTCAGATCAAAGTGGAACCAGGACCTTGAAAGTAGTGCAAACCAAAGCATCCCTTTTCTCTCTCTCTTTCTTCTTCTTCTTCTTTTATTTCTTTTGTATTTCGAGACAGGGTTTCTCTGTGTAACAACTCTGGCTGTCCTGGAACTCACTCTGTAGACCAGGCTGTCCTTGAACTCACAGAGATCCACCTGCCTCTGCCTGGGATTAAAGGCGTGTGCCACCACAGCCCAGCCCCCTTTTCTCTCTTCTCCATTTTGTTTTGTGGATATGCTTCACTTTCCCATCACTGGAATCACCTGGTGTTTGTATCTCCTTGTGCTTGGTCAAAGGTAATGTTCTTGGCTCCCTCCACTTTAGTAGAATGACTTGCCAGAGGTTTCTGTCCCACCTGGTCTGCAGCTGTTCAGTCCCAAAGAAACACACAGACGTCTACATTAATTGTAAACTGGTTGGCCTATTCGCTCAGGCTTCTTATTAACTAATTCTTACATCATTTTTGTCCATGTTAGCCACATGGCGTGGTACCTTTTATCAGCGAGGCATTCTCATCTTGCTTCCTCTTTGTCAACTGCAAACCGAGTCTTTCTTCTTCCCAGAATTCTCCTGTTCTTGTCTCCCTACCTCTATTTCCTTCCTGGTCTGCCTGCCTATACTTCCTTCCTGGCTACTGGCCAATTAGCATTTTATTAAAACAATACAATATAAGCGATGGGGTACATGATCATTGTCCCACAGCATTCCCCCCTTTTTTCTAAAACAAGAACTCTGAATTTAATCTTCCTTGTTTAGTTTTTTCCCCCCAGACTGTTATCCATAATAACTTGTAGCCAACACTCTAAACAAAGATAAATATCCAAAAGATATTTTTTTGGGAACGTGGGTGGAGTTTTCCAGGCTACTTCCTGCTGATCAGGGGTGCTGATAATCATATGGGAACCTAAAGAAAATTTAGAATTATTTTATTTTATTTTTTTGAGTTTTCGAGACAGGATTTCTCCGTAGCTTTTTGGTGCCTGTCCTGGAACTAGCTCTTGTAGACCAGTTTGGCCTTGAACTCACAGAGATCCGCCTGCCTCTGCCTCCCGAGTGCTGGGATTAAAGGCGTGCGCCACCACCGCCTGGCGAAAATTTATAATTATGATCAAGTCCTGACTGGAATATTCTGTGAGACTTGGTCATCTCAGCCAGCAGTCTTGAAAGTGTTCTGGATGTAGAACTTAGACATCTGGGCCATCTGTTCCTGTCGGAGATTTCTCAGGGGGGTCTTCCTTGATCAAATCTGATTTTTCTTAACCCAGAAGGAACTACAGCCTCTCATTTTGTGTGGCAAAACCTCTTTTCCAAAGTAACATATCTTTTGACTTAAATTTTGAAGTCAAGGCACTTTCAAAATATATATGTTAGATTAATCAGGCAGCATTTATAATCAAATGTCTTTTAGCAGGTGTTGCTCCTCCCTCAACATTCAAACAATTCAAAGACAACACAATAACATACAGTATCCAGACTCTGTGTATTATCCATCCTTATGTGGCTTTATTTTAAACTCAATTTTTTTTTTTAATTTTACATTTTGGCTTTTTGAGACAGGGTTTCTCTGCATCTTTGGAAGTCCTGGAACTCTCTATAGACCAGGCTGTCCTTGAACTCACACTGATCTGCCTGCCTCTACCTCCCAAGTGCTGGAATTAGAGGTGTGTGCCACCACACCGAACTACTCTCTTTCTTTGTTTGCTTCCTTCCTTCTTTCTTTTCTAAGACTTCATCCTTTTTTTCTCTCCCAAGCCTACATATATTTTTAAACACACTCCAAACTGTTTAGAGGTTTTTTTTTTTTTTTTTTTTTTAGTCTGAATCTATCTTTACGATATAGCTCTCTTTTTCTGACCACTTGAGTCTTTAATTTGCTAAGAGATGTGGCTAGGATTAAAGCCGTGACTTTGACGACTGGATCCCACCCATTCCTTATCTTTCTGAGAGTCTAGCGTTGTGGAGCTACTGGCTGGAGCCACAGCTCTTTGGAGATTCAAGGTCCCTGCCACCAACAAGAAATGTGCTGTCAGCTATTTATAAACACCATTTAAGTACTTTGTGGCAGAGCCTCTTAAAGAGCTGCAAGGTTTTTGCAGCTAAAGCTGAGTCAAGAAGCCTCTCTTCAATGAGACCCACTTGCCTCTGCAAGTGGCAAGAAAATGATAATATGCTGCTACGAAGAAGCTGTGCTTAACTGTCCTTTTGTGTTAGAATTACTTCCCAAACTCTCAGGTTTTATGTGGATGCAGTTATCCATGTTGGCGCCATTTGTTGACAGAAATTTCTGTCCCACCTGGTCCCTCAGCTGTTTAGTTCCACAGCAGATGACCACCAGAGATTTGGCCTCTGAGGGTTTTCAGAGGAAAGGAAGGAAGGTTGCAGGCTGAGTAGATGCTAGAAGATTATCTGCTATGTTTTGCCTTAGCTGCTTAGGGTGGACACGTTATCCTACTTCTTAGTGCAAAAAGTGATGATGATGATGATGGCACATATCCATTTTAGTATGTTCCTGTATGTGCTGAACTCTGGTTCAGATACTTCATATATACATTGTTATTCTCATAATTCTGTGAAGAAAGTAAAACATAGATTAAGTTTTGACCTAGCTCCCAGTTTGAAGGTAGAAATAATCAAATTTGAAACAGCAGTTATTTGACTTCAGAGTTCTGTTAGATTTTATTGTCCCGGTGACTTTGGGTCTAAGTGGAACTCCTAATCACTGAAAGTCATAGAATAAATTAAATGATAAACGCCACCATTTTGTAACATAAAAGTGGAAGGAAAACTGGAGAGCAGGCTAAAAAACAAGAGAAACATGAAAAAAAAAGAACGGGAAGAAATATGGATGACTCTCAGATGATAGTTTCTGGTCCAGTTTATATTCTGTTCATCAAAATGACAAATTATAGGACCATGCAAAATTATGGACGTTAACTTTTTGGTTTTCTTCTTGGCAGTGGGAGATATGTTAGACTGATTTGGATACTGCAGTTTAGCTGCTGAGGATCAGTGTAGGATTAGTTGTTGCGTAGGACTGATTCTGTGCCTATACTGGAAACAAAGATCTTCTTCCCTGGTGTGGTTTAGTTATACCTGTCATTACCACTTTTTAGTCTTGGTAAAGGGTTGGGGATGAGAGGTATCATTTGATAAGGTAGCTGCAGACAAGACAGTGATAGACCTAGTGACATATGTGTGCCACAGAATATGGCAGCTCTGTGTTTTGCCTTTCAGTCCAAAGTGACTAGGAGGTTATCAGTATAGTTTTCTTCTGTTCTTCTGAGAGAATTTAGTGAATCTAGAGCTTTGACTAGAGTCCTCTGAACTAGAGCCAGGGCTTTGGAATCATGGTACAGACTTGATATAGGAAACCATTCGAAGGGTTGGAGAAAGGAAAGAAGTTCTTTGAGAAGAAGAGGTGGCTTGTGTAGTCAAAGGTGATTATGATAGTGTGACTTAAGAAGCTTTCATGTGGTGGGGAAATTATTTGGCTCCCTAGATGCTTACTTAAAGCATCTTTGTTATAATTGAAGGGATGACCAACTGGTTTGTGAATTAACTTGTTACAAGATTGTTTTAGTTACTCTTCTATTCCTGTGACGAGCCACCATGACCAAAGCAGCTCTTACAAAACATTTAATTAGGGCTTGCTTACAGTTCGTGAGGGTAGTCCATTATTATTGTGGGAAGCAGACAGTCATAGGCTAGAGCAGTAGCTAAAATAGTGGTTTTCAACCTTCCTAATTCTGTGACCCTTTAATACAGTCCTCATATTGTGGTGACCTCTAATCATAAAATTATTTTTGTTGCTGCTTCATAACTAATTTTGCTACTATTACAGATAATAAACATCTTATGTTTTTCAATAATCTTAATGACCCCTGTGAAAGGATAGTTTGAACCCCAGGTTGAGAACTGCTGAGCTAAGAACTTTATATGCTGATACACAGTAGGAAGTGAGAGAGACACGTGGCCCTGGCCTAGGCTTTTGAAATCTCAAAGCCCACTCCCAGCCACACACTTCTGTTGCCCACAATTCTAATTGGTTCAATAGTAAAAACCCAGAGCCGGATATCGGCAAATGCTGAAAGATCAGAGAGAGAAAGGAACAAGTCACATCCAACTCTTACATTCTAACTCCTCGGCCGAAAAGGACTGAACTGCTGTCTCCTTCTGCTTTATATTCCTTCCAACTCTTACATTCTAACTCCTCAGCCGAAAAGGACTGAACTGCTGTCTCCTTCCGCTTTATATTCCTTTCTCTACCCAGTCATAACATTTCCTGTTTGTACAGCCCTTTAGACCTCTGTGGTTAACTAGTGGCTAGCTCTGCCCTCTGATCATCAGGCAAGCTTTATTAGAGTACAAACTATCACCAAAGTATCACCACTTTCCCCCTTTTTTTCTCTAAAATAAAAGGTTATAAGGAAAACTATATTCAGTAAGTACAATAACTACATATGGACAATAAATACATCAACAATGTTTAGTCTGTTAGCAGTTGACAAATTCAGAGAAAAGACTCCTTATCTATCCTATCTTGATAAGTTCAAAAGGTTGTACCTCATTCAGTTTCTGTTCTAACTTGTATTACCAAAACTTATCTTTTAGTGTTTCTCAATATTATACACTTTATACCTCTTTAATGAATTTCTTTTCTGAATCTGATAACAAAGAAAACTATAACTATAAAATCTTCAAGTCCATAAGAGACCCAAGAAAAGATAATATTACCTGAGTGAGCAAAAAGTATGAGCAAGAAGTGTAAGCAACTTCCAAAAAATGTGAGATATAACAGAAATAGCTGGCTGACTGAACTGAATTTTTCTCTTTAATGCTGGAGCACCTGTCTTCTGTCTTCGGCTTAGAGGCCTAAAATCTTTGACAGACATGTCTGTGAAGCAGGACATTCTGAAGGGCTGTCCTTCCTTGTCTTGGCAAAGTTTCACAGTCTTTTCCTTTGTGTCCTGTTTGTCCAATTTAGACAGCATACTATCAGCAGTCGAGGAAAGGGCATTTTCTTACCCAGTGACTTATCACAAAGAAAGTAAATTCCTTATGGAGTATCTTTTTATTTCTGTCATCTTCTCTGAAGTAGATTGATGCTGCTAGGAGCAGACATGTCTTATTGTCATAAAAAAGAAAAGAATGTTATTGAAACATTTTGAATGCCATCTTCTGTAGATATCTGAAGTGTTTGAAGACAACCTATATCTAAAATATATCTCTTTGCCCTTGAAAACATACCCAATAAGACTACAAGTTTGATTGTATTGACTAACTACTAACTTGAATTTGTTTGTATTCTAATTAGTAACTTTCAAGGACTAGCAATTTTCATCGAATTGTTAAGTGAGCAGATAGGTACAATACTGTGAATACAATTAGAAATTTATGTACTGTGTGTTCTAATAAAATTAATCTCAAATTTGTATCAATATGCAAAGACCCATACCCATGTAAGATATTTAAAACAAGTGTTGGTCCTTTTTTAAAAAGCAGATTCAATAATTTACGCTTTTATCCTATTTCTATATTCTTCCTTTTTCTTTTCAGAGTAGACTCAATATATCTACCTTTAAGTCTATATACTCCTCTTTTTTTCTTTTTAAAACAAGAACTCTGAATCTAATCTTTTTTTGTAAATTGCTCTGGGAAGGAGTTACCTCAATGATAAAGTAAATACTGAACTGTATTTGGCATGTGACCTGCAAAAGTACCCTCAAGTTGTTTCCTAATGGCATTTGTTGATCTATATTCATTAGCCAGTTCCTGTCTTTGCCACAAATTCTGCATAATCTAGAAAGAAGGGGTATTTTGTTTGAATTATGCTTAGAAAAATCATTGTTTCTATGAATACCCTGCCCTGTTTACAGTCCCTTTTTAGGTGACTGTGTGTACCACAATTTAAACACTTGACATTTCGATTTTTCTTCAAACCTCTGGGAATGAAATAAGATCTCTTTTTTAAGTATTATCATGGTCATGAGATTCAGTATTGATGGTATCTCACATCTATTCCTCCAAGGGTACTGATGTTGCCTTTAACAGCCTTTTTCCCCCTTTGTATTGTGCATTAGTATTCTCAAAAGCCAGAGATTCGATTATTATTTGTCTAGCTTCTGAATTTGGTATCATTCTATTTACGGCTGAAGTCAATCTTCATAAGAAATCTGTGAAAATTTCCTTTGGGCTTTGTATAACTTTAGTAAATGACTCAGTTTTCTTTCCTACTTCTTCAATTCTGTCCCAAGCTTTCAAAGCTCCTGTAAGGCAAAAGTCAGGCAGTGGTCATCATATACAGATTGCCTTTGTACATCAGCATAATCTCCCTCTCCAAGAAGTTGGTCTTGGGAGATTTCTATACCTGAAGGTCTACTGTATTGTTCAATGATCTTACTCCCATCTTCCCACCAGGTCCTCCATTGTAACTGAGGACCATGTTCCATAACTGTTGTAACCAAGTCCAGTCTTGAGGGATAATTCTATTACAAGCTGACCATGAGTTTAACACATGCTTCACAAAAGGTGAATGCATACCATATGAGACAGTCGCTTCCTTGAATCTCCTTAAATCTAACATTTCCATAGGATTCCATTTAACACTTGCACAGCCTGGGGATAATAATCTTTTGACAGTTGTTCCAGTAAGGTGACTGGATAAATTAAAGTTGGTTGTTTGAAAACCTTAGGCTGTCCTCTCTAACCTTAAAATGCAACACTGAGATTTGTTTTCCATTAGATTCTCCTGTTGAATATCTCTAATATGTGTTCTAATAGGTTTTTCTAAGGCCTGTATCTGGTCCATCATATCAACCACCTTTTTTAGAGATAAACCAAGAATTATTAAACCAAGTATAAAGATTATCAAAATGATAATTAACATTATGTCATTATCTGTTAAATTGATTATCCCTTCACTTAATTGTTCCAATTTTAAACTAACCATTCGATTAAATTAAGCATAAGTGAAAATAAAGCAATGAAAATCTGTGGCAAAGCAAGTGGTTTATGAGGCTGTTGCAGGGATAATAGGATATGTTTGCAGTAAACTTTTATTATTTATTTATTTATTTATTTTAAAGTATGTGTATGGGTGTTTTAGTTGAGAAGGCACCAGTTGTGCCTCTGGTGCCTAAAGAAGTCAGAAAAGTTGAATCCCCTAGGACTGGAGTTAAAGATGGTTGTGAGCCACTATGTGGGTGCTAGGAATCAAACTGAGGTCCCTAGAAGAGTAACTAGTGTTCTCAGCTGCTGAGTCATCTCTTTAGTCCTCTTCTCTCCTCTCTCTCCTTTTTCCTTTCTTTTCCTTTCCTTTCCTTTCCTTTCCAATTCTCTTTTGTCTTCTTTTTCTTTTTTTTCCCTTGAACAGTGCAGTACGACAACTCTTTGCATAGCACTTACATTGTTTTACGCATTGTAAGTAATCTAAAGTATTCAGGAGGAGTTTTGGTGACATGAAAGTTTTGTTTACAGTACTCATACATATTCTTTATGTATAGAGACTTACTGATTCTGTGTGGCTTCAATAAACCCTCCATTATTTTAATAGAGTAAATTATAAAGGTTAAGCCACCCTGTTAATAGATATATAGTATTTAAAACATATATTTAAGAATTGTAGAGATACAGATTTAATGCAATGCCATCAAAATCCTGGCATAATTCTTCAAAGACCTCGAAAGAACAGTACTCAACTTCATATGGAAAAGCAAAACACCAAGGATAGCCAAAACAATCCTGTACAACTAAAGAACTTCTGAAGGCGTCACAATCCCTGACTTCAAACTCTTCTACAGAGCTACAGTACTGAAAACAGCCTGGTATTGGCATAAGAACAGACAGGAGGACCAATGGAACTGAATAGAAGACCTGGCTATTAATCCACATGTCTCCGAACACCTGATCTTTGATAAAGAAGCAAAAAATATCAAATGGAAAAAAGAAAGCATATTTAACAAGTAGTGCTAGCATAACTGGATTTCAACATGTAGAAGAATGAAAATAGACCTATATCTACCACCATGCACAAAAATCAAGTTCAAGTGGATCAAAGACCTCAATATAAAGCCAACCACACTGAATCTTGTAGAAGAGAAAGTAGGAAATACACTTGAATGCATTGGCACAGGAGACCACTCCTTTTTTATTATTATTTATTTATTTATTATGTATACAATATTCTGTTTGTGTGTATGCCTGCAGGCCAGAAGAGGGCACCAGACCCCATTACAGATGGTTTTGAACCACCATGTGGTTGCTGGGAATTGAACTCAGGACCTTTGGAAGAGCAGGCAATGCTCTTAACCTCTAAGCCATCTCTCCAGCCCCTAGGAGACCCCTTCCTAAATACAACCCCAGCAGCACACACACTGAGAGAAACAATTAATAAATGGGACCTCCTGAAACTGAAAAGCTTCTGTAAAGCAAAGGACACGGTCAGCAAGACAAAACGACAGCCTACAGAATGGGAAAAGATCTTCACTAGCCCCACATCAGACAGAAGGCTGATCGCCAAAATAAAAAAAGAACTCAAAAATTGGACACCAAAATATCGCATAATCCAATAAAAAAATATGGAGTACAGACCTAAATAGAAAACTCCCAACAGAGGAATCTAAAATGGCTGAAAGACACTTAAGGAAATGTTCAACATCCTAGTCATCAGAGAAATGCAAATCAAAACAACTCTGAGATTACATTTTACACCTGTAATAATGGCCAAGATCAAAAACACTGATGACAACTTATGCTGGAGAGACTGTGGGCATTGCTGGTGTGAGTGCAAGCTGGTACAGCCCCTTTGGATATCAGTGTGGTAATTTCTTAGAAAATTAGGAAACAACCTTCCTCAAGACCCAGCAATACCACTTTTGGGTATATATCCAAAGGATGCTCAATCGTGCCACAAGGACATGTGCTCAACTATGTTCATAGCAGCTTTGTTTGTCATAGCCAGAACCTGGAAACAACCTAAATGCTCCTCGATTGAAGAATAAGGAAAATGTGGTACATTTACACAGCAGAAAAAAATAACAACAGCTTGAATTTTGCAGGAAAATGGATGGAGCTAGAAAACATTATTTTGAGTGAGGTAACCCAGACACAGAAAAAGAATTATCACATGTACTCATTCATAGGTATTTTTTTGTAATATTTATTTATTTATTTATTTATTATGTATACAATATTCTGTCTGTGTGTATGCCTGCATGCCAGAAGAGGGCACCAGACCCCATTACAGATGGTTGTGAGCCACCATGTGGTTGCTGGGAATTGAACTCAGGACCTTTGGAAGAGCAGGCAATGCTCTAAACCTCTGAGCCATCTCTCCAGCCCTCATAGGTATTTTTTAAACATAAAGCAAAGAAAGCCAGCCTACAAACCACAATCCCAGAGAATTTAGACAACAACGCGGGCACTAAGAGAGATCTAATCTACATGGAAAGTAGAAAGTAGAAAAAGACAGGATCTCCTGAGTAAATTGGGAACATGGGGACCTTGGGGGAGGATTGAAGGGGGAGGAGAGAGGCAGGGAGGGGAGCAGAGAAAAATGTAGAGCTCAATAAATATCAATTAAAGAAAGAAAATCAATTTTCTCCAGTGGAGTGTCACTGGGTCTACCACCCACATTAGATCTCATATTCAGAAGTAGTTGACCAATGCAAAATGGGTTTTTTAAAAAATTTAACTGAAAAGCACATAAATTGGGTTGGTAGGGAGTTGGAGAGGGATTTGGGAGGATTTATGAGAAGGGAAAGAATTTGATCATAATATATATAAAATAAAAAATTTCTCTGGCCGGGAGTGGTGCATGCCTTTAATCCAGCACTCAGAAGGCAGAGGCCTGTGGATTTGTGTGAATTCAAGGCCAGTCTTGTTTACTGAGTGTGTTCTAGGACAGAATCCAAAGCTACAGAGAACCCCTGTCTTGAAAAAAAAAATTAAAATTTTTGTTGGACGACTCATTATTTAAAAGTGTGCACTGTTCTCCTCCAGGTGACCCAAGTTGGTTCTTAACACTAATGTGAGGCAGATCACAACCACTTGTAAGTTCAGCTCCAGGGGATCTGAAACCTCTGGTCTTTATGCGCACCTGCACTCATATTCATATATCCCCCTCAGACAAACACAATTAAAAATATTTGAAAGTCTTTATTAAAGAATTAAAAATCTATACTACCTTTATGCTTTCTGTATGTTCTATAATCAAGTAAATGCATTTAATAAACCTAACTTACTGAGTATCATAGCTTAGCAACTCAGTCCTTACTGTTCTCATTCATAATTGAGCAAATGTCTAGAAGCTTCATCTCAATGCTCGCTTGGTATATCTCTTTCTCTGTGTCTGTCTGTCTGTCTGTCTCTAGAGCTCTTTCTGAGAAAAGGTCTTGCTGTGTAGACCAAGATGACCTCAAACTTACAGATCCTCCTGCCTCTTCAGTGTTGAAATTAAAGAAAGGTGTGTGCCACCATATGTGACCTTCTTGACTTCTCAACCTCTCTATTCCCCATTCTCTGGGGAAAAGTCCAAAGATTCAACGTTGTAGACTCCTTTGTTTTAGAATTTTGGTCTCTGGCCTTGCTGCCTTTGTGGTAGGTATTTTATGCATTCAAACAGATGTGTGAAAATATATTCATTCATTTGTCTCTCTGGAGGGGAGGATTGATCTTGAAACAGTATGGTCAATCACTGAAGCATACAGATTGTAAAAGTCTTCTGCTTCCTGTTGTAGCTGCCATTGGAGAGCAGCAGCCATGGCCCTGCGCTACCCATGGCCATGGGCCTCAGCAAGGGCCACAAGTTGAGGAAGAACAAAGTTAATTCTGGATCATCTGGAATAAGTTCAGCAGCTTCAATATGTAAAACAATTCTGTATATTGAAAGTCAATAACTGTATTAAAAGGTTCTGGAAAGTTTAATAACACCATGAGAACAGCATATAATTCTGATTTCTTAACCGAATCAAGGGTTTTGAGCCACTTTTCTTAATTTTCCTGACTCATAACCTGCCTTTCCTGTTTTATTTGCATCAGTATAGAGTGTAGGGGCTCCATAAATTGATGTTACCTTTACAATATGAGGGAGAATCCAATTGGTTCTTTTTATAAACTGAAGTTTCTTGCTTTTGAGATGTTTGTTGCTAATTTCTCCCTAGAAATGACTGCAAGCTCTTTGCCAATATTCATTTTTTTGCCCATAATGAGGCAATTTCAGCATTGATTAAAGGTACTACAATTTCTGCTGGGCCTATTTCTGCTCTTTGTTAAAGTCTCAATTTTCTTTTCAGAATAGAAACCATTTTTTTTAAAAAACAGATTTTTAAGTTTTTACTCTATGTGATAAATATCCATTCTAAGATATCATCTTTTCTCTACATAGGAATTGCTACAGTAGAATGAGTAGAGGGTAAAGTAATCAATGCAGACAAGCTCTGGATCTAGGTGATCTGCATGCACAGCCTTTGTTTTTTTCTACCAGAGCCAATTCTCTGAGTTTCAGTTGGTAGTTTTCTTGGACTGTCCTTATCACCATGTAAAGTTTGAAGTAAATGACTTAGTTCTTGAGTTATAAATCCAGTTGTGGGCCATAGCCAGTTAATATCTTTAAGCAATTTATATATATATATATATATATATATATATATATATATATATATATATTATGTATACAATATTCTGTCTGTGTGTATGCCTGCAGGCCAGAAGAGGGCACCAGACCCCATTACAGATGGTTGTGAGCCACCATGTGGTTGCTGGGAATTGAACTCAGGACCTTTGGAAGAGCAGGTAATGCTCTTAACCTCTGAGCCATCTCTCCAGCCCCCTCTTTCAGCAATTTTTGAAAATTATTGAGTTCGTAATTGATTTCTTCTGATTTGTACTTTCCGTGGTTGAATTTTATGTAAATCTACCTTATACCTTAAATAATAGGATCTCTTGTGTTTTTTTCAGGAGCAATTTATAATCCCCAACAAGGTAAAATTCTCTTCACTTATTCAGAAATTGTTTCTAAAATTACCTGTTTCTGAATCAGCCAATAAGATAGCATCCATACAGTGTAGATTTAATAAACTGTTCACAAATTAGTTCTAACAGCTATTGTATAAAATATTGAAATAAATTGGGAGTGTTTAACATTCCTTGTGGAAGAATCTTCGAGTGGTACCTTTTAACAGGCTGGAAACCATTATAAGTAGACACTATGAAAGGCAAACTTTTCTATCCTGTTCTTGTGAAGGTATAGTAATAAAACAGTCTTTAAAATCAATCACTGTTTTAGTTCATCCCTTAGGTAATAAAGAAGGCAAGGGAATTCCAGGCTGTAGAGAGCACATTGGCTCAATCACCTTATTTATGGCTCTTAAATTTGTTAACATTCTTCATTTTCCAGATTTATTTTTAGTAACAAATATAGGAGAAATCCAAAGACTGGTTGATTCTTTAATATGTTGAGCATTTAACTGCTCCTGTATGAGCTGTTCTAATGCTTGTAATTTCCTTGAGGTCAAAGGCCATTGTTCTTCCTACACAGGTTTTTCAGTTAACCATTTGAAACACCAGTAGCTGTTATGCCCTGCTCATGTACATCCTTGATAATCCCTTTTAATATTTTTTATCAGAAGCACATGTTAGTTTATGGTTTGTTTCTGAGATTGGAGGAATGTTTATCTGTGTTTTCCATTGCTGTAAAAATCATGTCCTTCTCCCCCACAATCCATTGCGATGTTAGCAACATATGGTTTTAATTTTCCTATTTGTCCTTCTGGCCCTGTACACTCAACCCATCTTGCATTTTGTTTTACCTGAGATAAAGTTCCAATTCCTGGAAGCTGAACATTTACCTTCTGAAGAGGCTAAACTGAATGCTAAAATTTTGTTTAAATGATTGTTGTTTTTACTCTTCAGTCTACCAAACCCTCAATTTCAATGCCATTTATTTGTATTGTTAGCTTTGGTCTTTGATCATTTATGGAAGTTTATCAAAATATTTGTTTTATGATCTCTCTTGAAAGTTTTTAATCTATTGAAGCTGTTCTTTCATACAGAGCAGTATGATTTTTAATTACAGGCATTAAATCCAATAGGAACAAAAAGGTCTCAAGAGCAGACAAAAGAATCAGAGACATTCTCTACTTCTACCTTCAGGGGCCTCATAAAATATCAAGCTAACAACCATATCATATATGCAGAGTATTTAGCACTGACCTGTGGGCCCCTACGAGCCATACTTAGTTGAAGTCTGTGGGCCATGTTCTCCTGTTATCCTTGACCCCTCTGGCTCCTACATTTCTTCCTCTCCCTCTTCCACAGGATTCCCCAAGCACCAAGGGGAAGGACCTGATGGAGATCTTCAGTTTGGGCTCTCTCTCCTAATTTGGCTGTGGGTCTCTGCATCTGCTTCCATCAGCTGCCAGAGGTAGTCTCTTTAATGTCGATTGGGCTAGGCACTGATCTATGAGTATATAAGGATATTGTTAGGAATCATTCTATTGATTTTTTTTTTCTTTCTCCATCATAGGTCTCTGGGCTATATCCAGCCTCCCATTTCTGGTCTTCCAGGTAGTGTTGGGCATGGGCTTTCTCTTGTGTGGGCAGTTAGAGCAGTTATTGGCTGACCATTCCCCAATGTTCTGTGTGTCTATTTTCCCAGTACATCTTGTAGGTGGGATAGATTATATGCTGAAGGTTTTGTGGCTGGCCTGGTGTCCCATTTCCACCTCTGGGAGCCTTGCCTGGTTATAGAGAATTTCCGATTTTGGCTCTGACTCCTCCATTACTAGGAGCGCTCGCTGGGGTCACCTTTAAAGAATAGTGAGAGTTTCTATTGGTCTAGGTTTCCACCTCAACCCTGTACTCCCTCCCCTCCTCTGCCTGATCTCTCCTGTTTTCAGTTCACCTGCAAAATCTATTGTTTCCCCTTCCCAGGGAGTTTCATATGTCCTCTTAGAACCCTCCTTGTTACTCAACATTTCTGGGTCTGTGGATTGTAGCATGATTATAATTGACTACTGTTTACTTATAAGTGTGTACATTCCATGTTTGTCTTTTTGGGTCTGGGTTTCCCAGTCAGGATGTTTTTTCTAATTCCATTTGCCTGCCTGCAAATTTCATGATGCCATGTTTGTTTTTAAATAGCTGAATGATACTCCATTGTATAAATGTACCACATTTTCTTTGTTCATTTTTCGGTTGAGAGATATCCATGTTGTTTCCATTTTCTGGCTCTTATGAATAAAGCTGCTATGAACATATTTGAGCACATGTCTTTGTGGTAGGATGTATCATCCTTTGGGCATATGTCCAAGAGTGGTATAACTTGGTCTTGAGGAAGATTGATTTCCAGTTTTCTGAGAAAATGCCATATTGATTTCCATAGTAGTTATATGAATTTGCACTCATACCAGGAATGAATGAGTGTTCACCCTTGCTCCACATTCTTGCCAGCATGAGCTGTCACTTGTGTTATTGATCTTAGCCATTTTGACAAGTGTAATATGGAATCTCTAAAGCAGTTTTGATTTGCATTTCCCTGATGGCTAAGGATGTCAAACATTTCTTTGTTTCTTAGACATTTTGGTTTCCTTTATTGAGAATTCTGTTTAGATTTGTATCCCATTTAAAAATTATTTTTATTTTATGTTTGTTGGTGTTTTGCCTGCTTATATGTCTATGTAAAGATGCTGGATCCCCAAGACTGAAGTTTTAGATGGTTGTGAGCTGCCATATGGGTGCTGGGAATTGAACTGGGGTCCTCTGGAAGAGAGCAGCCAGTGCTCCTAACTGTTGCCGCATCGCTACAGCCCCAGTACCCATTTTAAAAATTGGATTATTTGTTTTCTTGATAATCTAGTTTCTTTATATATATTTTGGATATTAACCCTCTATCTGATGTGGAGTTGGTGAAAATCTTTTTCCATTCTGTAGGTTGCTGTTTGGTCCTCTTGATGGCATCCTTTGCTTTCCAGAGGGTTTCAGTGTCATGATGTCCCACTTACTGGTTGTTGATCTTAGTGCCTGTGCTATCAGTGTTCTGTTCAGGAAATTGCCTCCTGTGCCAATGCTTTCAAGGATATTTCCCCCTTTCTCTTCTCTAAGGTTCTGTGTATCTGGTTTTATGTTGAGGTCTTTGATTTACTTAGACTTGGGTTTTATCCAGGGCGATAGATATGGATCTATTTTCACTCTTTTATATGCAGATAACCAGTTTGACCAGCACCATTTATTGAAGTTGCTTTTTTCCCCTCCATAGTGTCTTTCTGGCTCCTTTATCTAAAATTAGGTGTCCATTGATCTATGAATTTATGTTTGGGTTTTTGATTTGATTCCACTGCCTGTTTTTATTCCAATACCATGCAGTTTTTATTACTATAGCTTCGTAGTGCAGCTTGAATTCAGGGATAGTGATACCTCCAGAAGTTCTTTTTATTATTCATGATTGTTTTAGCTATCCTGGGTTTCTTGTTTTCCATATGAAGTTAAGTAAGTATTATCCTTTCCAGGTCTATAAAGAATTGTGTTGAGGGGTGGGGCGCTGGAGAGATGGCTCAGCTGTTAAAAGCACTAGCTGCTTTCACTTCCAGAAGACTCGAGTTCGATTCCCAGCACCCACATGGCAGCTCACAACTGTTTGTAACTCCAGTTGCATGAGATCTAACACCTTAATACCAGTGTACATGACATAAAGTTAAATAAATTTCTAAAAAGAGAATTGTGTTGGAATTTTACTGGGGATTAAGTGGAGTCTATAGATTGCTTTTGGTAGGATGGCCATTTTTACTATGTTGATCCTACCCATTCGTGAGCATGGAAAATCTTTCTGTCTACTGATGTCTTTGATTACTTTCTTCAGAGACTTGAAGCTTTTAATCTTACAAATCTTTCACTTGCTTGGTTTAGAGTTAACCCAAGATATTTTATATTGTTTGTGGCTATTGTGAAGGTTGTTTCCCTAATTTCTTTCTTAGTTCATTTGTCATTTGTATATAGAAGGGCTACTGATATCTTGTTTTTTTTTAAATATTTATTTATTTATTTATTTATCATGTATACAATATTCTGTCTGTGTGTATGCCTGATGGCCAGAAGAGGGCACCAGACCCCATTACAGATGGTTGTGAGCCACCATGTGGTTGCTGGGAATTGAACTCAGGACCTTTGGAAGAGCAGGCAATGCTCTTAACCTCTGAGCCATCTCTCCAGCCCCTGATATCTTGTTTTTTGAGTTAATCTTGTATCCAGCAGTTTGCTGAAAGTTTTTTTTATAATTTATTTATTTATTTATTATGCATAAAATATTCTTTCTGCGTGTATGCCTGAAGGCCAGAAGAGGGCACCAGACCTCATTTCAGATGGTTGTAAGCCACCATGTGATTGCTGGGACTTGAACTCAGGACCTTTGGAAGAGCAGGCAATGCTCTTAACCGCTGAGCCATCTCTCCAGCCCTGCTGAAAGTTTTTTTTATCAGCTATTGGAGTTACCTCATAGAATTTTTGGGGTTGCTTATGTATACTATCATATCATTTGCAGATAACAATATTTTGACTTCTTTCTGTTTTGTATCCCCATGATCTTTAGTTCTCTCATTGCTCTCACTAGAACTTTAAGTACTGAATAGATATGGAGAGAGTGGACAGCCTTGTCTTGTTTCTGCTTTTAGTGGGTTGATTTGATTTTCTCTCCATTTAATTTGATGTTGGCTATAGGCTTGTTGAAAGTTGCTTTTATTATGTTGAGGTATGTTCTTTACTCTTTCCAAGACTTACATCATGAAGGGGTGTTTAGTTTTGTCAAAGGCTTTTTTGTCATCTAAGTATGATTATATGGTGGATTATATTGACAGATTTTCCTGTGTTGAACTATCCCTACATCTTCAGGATGAAGCCCACTTGATCATGGTGGATGAATTCTTTGATGTGTTGTTGGATTCACTTTGCCTGTATTTTATTATTTTGCATCAGTGTTCATGAGGGAAACTGCTCTATGATCCTTTTTGTTGAATCTTTATGTGGTTTAGGTATCAGGATTACTGTGGTCTCATAAAGTGAATCTGGCAATGTTCCTTCTGTTTCTGTTGTGTGGAATAATTTGAGGAGTATTGGTATGGGAGGGCCAAATTTGAACTAAACGAAGACCACCCCTCCTATACATTCTCCAAGATACCAAGTTCACCCAAGTTCTTAAAACAAGTCGAACCACCTGGGTATGACAGATGAGGGTATGATTGATGACCACTAATCACACGGCTAATGACAGCTCAACAATGCCTGATGTATTTTTAACTACTCTTTAGTTCTGTACTTCCCCTCACTGTAACTGGTCAGGTTAAATGTCAGCTACCCCAAGACCCTCTGACAAGGAAGGCTGTGACCCACTTGTGATTTTCCCTATATTAACCCTAATCTATAAATGCTCAGGGCTGCTCTCTTCCACCCATTGTGCTGGATTGTTGGATAGTGGACCAAGTGTTTGGTATTCTTGTTTGGGGTTCTCGTGGTATAGGCACAACAGGTATTAGCTCTCTCTTCTTTGAAAGTCTGATAAGAGTTCTGTGCTAAAACTGTTTGGCCCTGGGCATTTTTTTTTTTTTTGCTTTGAAGTCCTTTAATTTTTCCATTTCTTCATGGGTTATAGGTCTGTTTGAATTTTTATCTGATCTTGATTTAACTTTGGTAAGTGGTTTATCAAGAAAGTTATCCATCCATTTCTTTGAGATTTCCCAGTTTTGTAGAGTACAGGCTTTTTTTTTTGGTCTGTTTTTCAAGACAGGGTTTCTCTGTGTAGCCCTGGCTGTCCTGGAACTTGGACAAACTGGCCTTGAACTCAGAGTTCTTCCTGTCTCTGCCTCCTGAGTGCTGGTATTAAAGGCATGGGTCACCACTGTCTGTTGGAGTATAGGTTTTTGAAGAATGGTTTTTTAGATTTCCTCAGTGTCTCTTGTTATATCCTCCATTTTATTTCTGATTTTGTTAATTTTGATACTCTCTCTCCCTCTTTTGAGTTAGTTTGGGTAAGGGTTGTCTATCTTGTTAATTTTCTCAAAGAACCAACACTTTGCTTCATTGATTCTTTATATTCTCTTTGTTTCTATTTTTTGTTTTCAGCCCTCGGTTTTGTTTCTTTTCTCTTTTCTTTTGGAGGCAGTGTTTCTCTGTAATAGCTGCAGCTAGGACAGCTCTGAGGACCAGGCTGGCCTTGAACTCAGACATCCTCTTGTCTCCTGAGTGCTGGTATTAAAGGTTTGTGCCACCACCACCTGATCACATTAGAGCTTGAATCTATTCTGCTTGGTGTTTTTCTTTAGGTCAGTGCCTTAGGGTTTTTTTTGTTTTTTTTTTTTGGTTTTTTCGAGACAGGGTTTCTCTGTGGTTTTGGAGCCTGTCCTGGCACTAGCTCTTGTAGACCAGGCTAGTCTCGAACTCACAGAGATCCGCCTGCCTCTGCCTCCCGAGTGCTGGGATTAAAGGCGTGCGCCACCACCGCCCGGTGCCTTAGGGTTTTTATTGCTTTGAAGAGACACCATGACATCAGCAACTCTTACAATGAAAACATTTAATTGGGGTGGCTTCCTTATAATTTAAGAGGTTCAGTCCATTATCACCATAGTGGGGAGCATGGAGGCATGCAAGCAGATGTGGTGCTGCAGAAATAGTGAGGGTCCTACATTTTGCATGCAACAGAAGCCAACTGTAAATCACATTGAGGGAAACTTGAGCAAAAGAGACCTCAAAGCCCACCTCCACAGTGACAGGCTTCCTTCAACAAGGCCACACTTCTTTATAGTGCCATTCCCTTTGTGGGCCATTTTCTTTCAAACCACTACATCCCACTCCCTGGCCCCTAAAGGCTTATAGCCATATCAATACAAAAACAAAACCACCAACAACAAAACAACCAAAAAAATGCATTCAGACCAACTTCAGAAGTCCCCACAGTCTACAACAGGCTCAAACTTGTTTCAAAGTCCAAAGTTTCTTCTGAGATGCAAGACAGTCTCTTAACTGTAATCCCCTGTAAAAAGTAAAAGCAAAAGCAGATCACCAACATATAATGACATAGGATATTTATTACCATTTCAAAACATAATAGGTAGCACAGCAAGGAAATACTGGACAAAAGCAAGACCAAAAACCAGCTGGACAAGCTCCAAACTATATCTGCATGTCTGATGTTGAAATGGTCTTCAAATATCTAACATCAATTTGCTTTGTTGACTGCAATACACTTCTTTCTCTTGGGCTGGTATCTCATGACTGGCATCTCTGACATATTGGGTTCTCCAAGGCTGCAACTTCATAACTTCACACAATGCCTTCTCTACTAGGTGTTCCTCCCTCCATTCAGGAACACCCCAAACACATGCCTGGCCTCAGCGGCTTTCTTTAGGAATGGAAGCAAATTCCATAACCTGTTTCTTTTCAATTCTATAGCTTGTTCTTTTAAATTCCATAACCTGTTTCTTTCATTCTTAACTCTAAAGTCATGACCAAGGGGTCAAAGCTGCCAACTTTTCTACCTTACTTTGGTTGGAATATGGGCCTCTTGTTAAACTACATCTTCACCAGCTTTCACTGCCTTAGCTTGACTGTTTTTGAACTTGGACCAGGCTGGCCTCAAACTCATCCACTAGCCTCTGCCTTCTCAGTGCTGGGATTAAAGGTGTGCACCACCAACTCTAAACTTTCCTTTTCTTTTCATAGATTGGAAATTTAGCTGGGTGGAATCTTGCCTTGAGGTCTCCACTCCCTTCATTTCATTTCTTAATCTGTTTATCTCCCTGAACACTGGACTTAGTTCCATTCCACTCTTCATGCTCCTTTTGTCCTCAAAATTTTGCTTTTGTAATTTATCCTGCACAGCTTGCTTTTTTCATTACAAAACTTCATTAGATTTACCACTAATATCCACACGATAGAGTCTATATTAGGCTGTCTTGAGATTTCTTCTGCCAAGGGAATTCAAAATTCTTCACTTTAGCCTCAGACTGACTTTTCTGACAAGGTCTAAAGGCAGCCATGTACCTCACCAAAATATCACAAGAATGATCTCTAGACAGCATACTAAAATTCTTCTCTGAAATCTCTTGAATGAACTCCTGACAGTTCAAATAACTTCTAACACCACTAACACCACTCACTGTCTTCCATACTTCTACTATGATGGCATAAAGCCTTCTACTACTTTCAATCCCAAAGTACCAAAGTCAAATTCCTTCAAACACACACATGGTCAGGCCTATCAATGCAATACCCCGCTCCTGGTACTAACTTCTGTCTTAGGGTTTTTATTACTATGAAGAGACACTCTGACCACAGTAACTGTTCTGAGTAGCTTTTTTGTTGTTGCTAAGGAAAATATTTAATTGAGGTAGCTTACTTGCATTTTGAGAGGTTCAGTCTATTATCTTCATAGTGGAAGCATGGCAGCTTTAGGTAGATATGGTGCTGGAGAAGTAGCTCAGAGTCCTACATCTTGTAGGCATCAGTAAGTCTACTGACTCACTGGGCAGTATCCTGAGCATAAGAACTCTCAAAGACTCCCACCCCAGTGGCTGACTTGTACCTTCTAATAGTGCCACTACATTTTACAAAAACTTTATGAGTGTGTGTATATACTGCAGTGTTTTTGGTGTATGTACTCTGTTCTCTTCTTCCACAGGAATACAGAAATTAAAATAGACAGTCGGTCTCTATTGCCCTACCCTCAGATTTTTTTTTTTTTGACAAGGCCACCTCTGCCTCCTGAGTGTTGGGATTAAAGTTCTTTGATACCACTGCCTAATTTATGTATTTTCTTGGAGACAGGGTCTAATGAATCCTAGGCTGGCTTCAAACCTGCTGTGACTCTACCTACTGAGCTGTATTCCCAGCACCATGTAATCTTCATGCAATATACTCATTGGTAACAGCTTGCATTACAGTTGGCATAGGCACGACTTATAAACCAGTTGTTATTAGGGTGAGGTGTTCTTTTAGTCATTACAAAAATACCTCACAGACTGGTGCACACCTTTAATCCCAGCACTCAGGAGGCAGAGTCAGGTGGATCTATGTGAGTTCAAGTCTAGCCTGGTCTAAAAAGTGAGTTCCAGGACAGTCATAGCTGTTGTACAGAGAAACCCTATCTTACAAAACAAAACAAAAAACCTAAAACATTTAAAAAAAAATCCAAAACAGTGATGTCTTACCTAGTATGTTATAGATAGCCACACTTAGTTCTCTCCTACTCATTAACTCCTAAACCTTAATTTCAGAGACCTACCAATCAGTTCTTCATTTCTGGGTTCATTTTATTTTTAACATTACATGCAGTCTGGTAGAGGTGATTAAGGGTGACTGTTGCTCTTATCAAGGACCTGGATTTTGTTACCAGTACCCATGTTGTTCTGCCTACCACCACGTAGTTCTCTCCTACTCATTAACTCCTAAACCTTAATTTCAGAGACCTACCAATCAGTTCTTCATTTCTGGGTTCATTTTATTTTTAACATTACATGCAGTCTGGTAGAGGTGATTAAGGGTGACTGTTGCTCTTATCAAGGACCTGGATTTTGTTACCAGTACCCATGTTGTTCTGCCTACCACCACCAGTCATAAAAAATATAAAATGTTATATAATTATGCATCATAAATTGCTTATTGGGTTCTGCCCTTCCTTTCCCCAGCTTTTTTCTTTGTGTAGATGTGTTGTGTCCATGCATTTGTATGTATATGGAAGCCCAAGACTAGTGTCAGGAATCATTCTCAATTCTTTCAATCTTATTGAGGCAGGATCTCAAATGAAACTCAAATTTTGCCAGTATGCTAGACAGCCTGCTCTGTGGAGTCTGTCTCCTCCACCTTCTGAGTCATTCATGTGTGGCAGCTTTTCCATGGAGTCATATCTCCCCAGTGCTGCTCTTTCATAATTAATTCTCTGGGTGTCATTTGGTCCATAATATACAAAAATGATTTGTTCTTTTTTATTTTTAAGTAAGGAGTAGTTGTGGGTATGTATTTTTTGCAATGTTTTAGTCATTTGTTAAAGGGCATCTGGGTTAATAGTTATTATGAATGAAAGTTTTATAAAGATTTAATCATAATTCATCTGTGTACTTGCATAAATTTTCACTTTTCTTCCTAAGATTATAATTGATGGGTCTATGGCTATAGTATGTGTAGGTTTTGTTTTTTGTAAAGATCTTGCTAAACTGTTTTCTAGAGTTGCTGTACCATTTTATATCCCTACCAACAATGTATGGACTGGTCCAGGTTCTCTGCCTTCTTGCCAGCATTTGGTGTTAATACTTTTTCATTTTAGCCATTCTGGTAGGTATCTAAGTGATGTGCTAGTGAGGTTTTCATTTGCATTTCCCTGATGGCTAATTATGTTAACTTTTATGTGCCTGTTTGCCTATATGTTCTTATTATTGGAATGTCTTTCCATTTCTTTTGAAGTTTTTCTAATTGGATTGTTTCCTCCCTTTTTTTCCCTTTTGAATGATAATGGTTCTAAGTATATTCTAGATTCCAGTCCCTTATTAGATATTTAGCTTGCATATATTTTATCCATGCCCGATAACTGCTTTTTCTTTGTTATGAAGGGGCCTTTTGAGAAACATAAGTTTTAATTTTGGTGAAGTCAAGCATGTCATTTTTCTTTTTTTTTCTTTTTTTTTATCTTGATTTTTTTTTATTTTTTCTTGGAAAAAAAAATTTCCGCCTCCTCCCATCCTCCCATTTCCCTCCCCTTCCTCCCACTCCACTCCTTTCCCCCTCCCTCTCCAGACCGAAGAGCAGTCAGGTGGAAAGTCCAAGGTCCTCCTCTCTCCATTTAGGTCTAGGAAGGTGAGCATCCAAACTGGCTAGGCTCCCACAAAGCCAGAACAGGAAGTAGGATCAAACCCCAGTGCCATTGTCTTTGGCTTCTCATCAGTCCTCATTGTTCAGAGAGTCCGGTTTTATCCCATGCTTTTTCAGTTCCAGTCCAGCTGGCCTTGGTGAGCTCCTAATAGATCTCCATGTCTCCATGGGTGGGTGCACCCCTCACTGTCCTGACTTCCTTGCTCATATTCTCCCTCCTTCTGCTCCTCATTGGGACCTTGGGAGCTTATTCCGGTGCTCCAATATGGGTCTCTGTCTCTATCTCCATCCATCACCTGATGAAGGTTCTATGGTGATATGCAAGATATTCATCAGTGTGGTTATAGGATAGGGCCATTTCAGGTTCCTTATCCTCACTGCCCAAGGCATTAACTGGGGACATCCCCCTGGGCACCTGGGAGCCCCTCTAGGTTCAGGTCTCTTGCCCAGCCTAAGCTGGATCCCTTAATTAAGATATATGTCACTTTTCTTTTTATGTGTCTTGCTTTTTACTGTCATACTGACTTAGATCCTGAAGATTCCTCCCTTCCCCACCCCCCAAGGAACAAGTCATTTGGTTTTATTCTTGCAAATAAATACAGAAGTGATCTATTTGAAGCTATCTATGGGTGTCCAGTTGCTTTAATGCCATTCATTAAGTTGTTTTTACACTACTGTCAAAAATAACTTAGGCTTGTTTGTGTTTCTTTCTGTTTGGGGTTTCACAACTCAATCTTGCATCTTGATTGTTGTGGGAGGTCCTTCCGCTCCTCCAGCCTATAGCTGCTGACATACCAGCCCATTGGGGCGTGGTCTCTCTCCTTTAAAAAAGCGGCCACTTCCCTCTCCTCGCTCTCTTCAATTCCTGGTTGCACAGAGGGCTGTTGTCTGGGACGGTGATCTGTAAGCTTTTTCCCCTTTAAAAAAATATCACCATATTAATCATAATTCCAAACTGGTGTGGCATTGTTTGCGACTTACGCCTACACTTGATTACTGAAACTATGTTGTAAACTGGAATAGATTGATTTCCTCGCCATTTGTTTGTGGTTTGGTGCTGAGGATTTATTGAATGTCTTGTATGTACTGGTAAACTACTCTACCTCTGAGCTACATCCCTAGCCCTCTGTTTTTTAAAAATAAAAAACCATTTAGGGTAGCTCTTCCAGTTTTTTTGTTTTCTTATTTACTCTTTCCTTGCTGTGAGAGACACCATGACCAAGACATGGTTTTGGTTACAACGTAGGTGGGGTCCATTATTATGGCGGAAAGCAGGCATGGTTCTAGAGAAGTAGCCGAAAGCTTTGTATCTTGATCCACAGGAAGCAGGCAGAGAGAGACTGAAGGCCTGGCCTGGGCTTTTGGAACTTCAAGGTCCACCACCACGATACACTTCCAACAGCATACCTCCTAATCCTTCCAGACAGTTCAACTAAACATTCAAAGGTTTAAACCTCCAGGGGTTATCATTCTAACTACCCTTGCCTCATTTCTAATATTTGGGGAAAATGTTCACTTTACCAATTAGTAAAGTCTGAGTTCCCCACTGTTACTGTAAGAATAAAATGGCACATGTCCCCGAGTGACAGCAGTGGGCAGCAGGCACGAGACCACAGCGGGCCACAAAGGCAGCTGGTCCCAGGCTGGGAGCCATGCAGTGGGTGAGAGACAGAGACCTATTAGGCACACCATGCAGAGAAAGTGGGCATTTATTTAGTGGGTTATGGAGGGGAAAGGGAAAGGGGGGAAGGAGAGAAGGGAGAAGGGGGGGGAGAGAGAGAGAGAGAAAGGGGAAGGGGAGAAAGAAGAGGCAGAAGCTCTTCTGGAGAGACAGAAAGGAAGGAACTTAGGTTGGAAGCAGAAGGAAGATCTGCTGCATCAGTGGAAAAAGAAGGGAGTGGGTGGGTCTTATCTCTTAAGGGGACAGGACAGACCATTACACCCTCTATTTGTATAAAGTACTATTTTTCAAATGAGTACCTTCCTTCTATTCTTATTTTTAAGACGAAGTTTTGCTGTATGTCCTTGGCTGGATACAGACTATGTATTTTAGGTTGGTTTTGAACTTGTAACAGTCTTGCTGACTCAGCTTCAGCCTCCATCACCGTGATTACAGTCATGCACCACACACCCATTTGAGAACACTCCTCCTTTATAAAATCATGAATTTGTTAATAATTCTCTGTGTTGATTGTGTTCACATGACTTTTCTTTTTAGCTGTTAAAATGCAATACTATGTTAATTTCCTTATTTTTGAAAATTTATTTATTATGTATGCAGTGCTCTGCCTAGGTGTATGCCTGCATGCCAGAAGAGGGCACCAGATCTCATTATAAATGGCTGTGAGCTATCAAGTGGTTGCTGGGAATTGAACTCAGGACCTCTGGAAGAGCAGCCAATGCTCTTAACCTTTGAGCCATCTTTCCAGCCCCCTATGTTAATTTCTTGAACCCCGCCTTGTCTCTCTAGCAATCCCACATGGTATGTCCATAATTTTTTCCTACATATTGCTGTATTTTAGTTACTATTATTCTCTTAAAATTTTTGATTGTATTTGTGAGGGAGTCTTATAGCCTTAAGTTTTCCAAGTGCTACCATGAAGTTTTCCAAATGCTAAGATTACAGATGTGCTACCATGCCTAGTTAATGCAGTGCTGGGGATGGAACCTTGGGCATCATACATGCTAAGCAAACATTCTACTACATGAGCTACATTTCCAGCTCCTACTTTAAAGACTTCATTGCTTTGTTATGTTACCTAGAATATATGTGTTATGCCCAGTCCGTGGGGACCCCAAAAAGACTACCTGGGAGACAGACACACTGAAATGCAAAAGCAAGGTTTATAGTGTATGTTACAAGTTGGCAGGGACTTCGTCAGCACAGCAGCTAGAGGAGGTATCCTGCCCTTCTAGAGGACACTATTTAAAGGCAAAACCCAGAAAAGTTATATTAGCAGTGTGTGGGGTGACCGGTTCAATCCTGATTGACATTTGTCTTGGGGTGTCCTGGTGAAAAGCGATGGGTGTGTTCTGGCAGGTGATCCTATCTACAACATTTGGAACTTTAGGAATTTCCTTTGGGTGGTCTTTTCCGGGCGTGATGCCTGGGTAGGCTCAGTTTGTGGTCTTACTTGGAACCAGGTACTGCCTTAGGATAAACTACTGAGACTCAGACCTCTATTGAGCTTGTTGTGGCTTGGTCCTACATATGGAATAATGTTTAATGACAAAATAATATTCATTTTATAGGCCTTAGATTTATGATTCAGTGTTTCATCTTTAATAGGATATTTGTTATTGATTTCTCATGTCATTTATCATGTTGACAGTTGACAAGGTTTTCATTACCTAATTAAGAAAGTTTTTTATATCATGAATAAATACAATTTTATCAGATGCTTTTCTGTCATTTATTTAAGTCTTGTAGCTTTCGTTCTTAAATCAGTAAATTTTTTAAATGGTTTTCATAAGCATTAGAATAATAATTTGATTTCTCATGTCATCTAAAGGAAATCAGTGAGGTTTTTAAGCGTCATTATGAGCAAATTTTATTGTATATTTAATGTTTCAACCCAGTGTAATTACTCTTTTCCAATTCTCAGATTACATCATTCTGGCTGAGACCACTTAGGTTGCTTTTCTTTTCTTTTTTTTCCTCTGTGTCCTAATAATATCTGCTCAGTTTTGTATAATTTTTTGTTTTCTAGTATGATAAAATGTTGTAAAATATTGTAAATTTATTTCGTATAGTTTTAAACCAAAACCTGTAGTACCTATAATGAACCATTTTTCTCCAAAGAGCCTGGATTCCTTTTATATGAATTGGTATTTGGCTTAAACTTTTTTTTTACCCCATCTTCAAATATATAAATATTTTTATTTATTTGAATGAAAGTTTGGAAACTAATAGCATTTGTGTGTCTTGTCCCAACTTTGACATGCTTAATCAAACCAGGAAACATTCCTGCATTTTCAAAGACTGCAAAGTGTCTGTTCTTATTACTCAGTTTAAGCAATTATCAACTATAATCATTTTTAATTATTCGAAAGAATGTCATTGTATATGTCATACCCATAGTGGAGGTAATCAACCTGAGATTTATTTTAGCTCAGGGTTTCAGAGATTTCTGTCAGTGGTTCCTTGATATCTTCTTTATGTCTTGTGGTGAGGAAGAACATCATTTCAGGGAATGTGTGTAAGCTGAGCTGCTTACATCATGGCATCCAGGAAAGAAAGTGGCCTCAATCCCAACCTTTCACCAACCCTCTACTTGTTAAAGGCTTAATTACCATCTTCTTGTATCATCTTGGCTGGTGACTAAGCTTTTCGACGACTCAGAGCCCACAGACAAGGATTCCTTCCACAAGGTCAGAGAGGTCATGCCTGTTCTGCTTCTGCAAGGTTATTGCGGGCTCTGGGAGCAGCCAGTCCCAGGCAGAAGTGGCTGCTGGTCCCAGAGCCGTGGCCTGAGCGGTGGTGGCGGACCATGTGGCAGCAGACAGAGGGCTCTGGGAGCAGCCAGTCCCAGGCAGAAGTGGCTGCCGGTCCCAGAGCGGTGGCCCAAGCCGTGACAGTAGGCCCCAGGCAGAGACGGCTGCTGGTCCCCAAGCAATGGCTGGTTCCAGGTAGGGAGACAGATGGCGGGCTGGCAGAAGACAGAAACATGGATAGACACGACAAGCAGGGTTGAGGTTGAATGTTTATGCAGGGGGTTATGGAGGAGGAAGGGTGAAGGGGGGGACAGAGAGAGAGAGAGAGAGAGAGAGAGAGAAGAGGAAAAAGACAGAGAAAGGGGGAAGCAGAGAAGTGGGGAGAGAGGCAGAAGCGAAGCTGCCTCTGCCTCTCTGAGAGGAAGATGGAAAAGAGAAAGAGCTCAGGCGGGAAGCTGAAGATCAGCCTGCCTTAGTGGATGGGGAGGGGAATGGGTGTGGCTTGTCTCTTAAAGGGACCAAAACCATAACAATAAAGCTCATTGATTCACCAAATTCTACTTTGTTGGTATTTGTACATCCCTATCTGGGATGAGAGACACCTGTTTCTGTCTCTCATGAAAGACAGAAAAGGTCGTGTCACACATAACCCCCACTTGCTGAAGTTGTATCAATATTTTACATAGTTCAGCATCTTTTCCATTTCCCTCCCTCCCTTCCTTCTTCAAGACAGGGTTACTCTGTTTATCAGCTCTGGCTGTCCTGGAACTCTCTTTGTAGGCCAGGCTGACCTCAAACTCACGAAGATCCTCCTGCTTCTGTCTCCCAAGTGCTAGGATTAAAGACTTGCGCCACCAATGCCTGGCCCATGTTTATTTATTTAAAATAGAGAGTCTCTCTGCTATACATCAGTTCCCCTGTAAGAATGAGACGATTACTGTGTGTGCTAAAATGTGCTCAATATTAACTTTACAGTTTCTTGACCAGTCCAGGAAATAGGATTTCTTCTTTTCCTTGGAGGTTTGGCAGGATTTACTCACTAAACTGCCTGGTCTGTGTATGTTATAGATGGAGGTGGGAGACAAAATATCACTACCTCTTAGTGAATCAGATGACATATTTTACATTTTTCTAGTAAAGTACTTTTATCCCTTTTTCCCTCCTTCAGACAGTGTACATGTAAGCAATTGTTCTATCTCCAGCTTGACTCTGTTCTGTGGTGTGTGTGTGTGTGTGTGTGTGTGTGTACATGACATACTCTGTAGCTCACCCTGTTACCTTGGATCTTGAGATTATACTCTGTCTTCAACTTTCTCAATGTTGGAGTATTAGGCATGAGTGCTTGAAAAGTTCTTGTTGCGTTACTTTTTTCTTTGAGGAAGAGTAGCTTTCATAGCCCATACTACTTTCAAATTTGCTATCCTCCTGCCTCAATGTCTATATTACAAGGATAGCGGGTATATATCACCATGCTCAGTTTCTTTTACCGTCATCATCATCATCATGACTATCATCACTTTGTTTTTGATATAGGGTCTCTGTATTTCTTGCTGTGGTAGAATTAGATAAGAAGACCTTGAACTCACAGAGATCTTCAGCTTCAGCATCTGGAGTGCTGGGATTTAAAGGAATGTGTCATCATGCCTGGCCTTTTTATTATTCATAATAATATGCATTTGTTTACATTTTTGTTCTTGGGTTTAACTTCATTTTGTCTTCTAGTTAATTGTTTTTGCTTTATCCTTCAATTCCTCTGCTTTTGGGTTGATTTTGATTCCATTTGTTTCTTGAACTATTTTCTATAATTATAGATAAACATTTAGAGAGATGTCTAGAGCTGTGGGTTTTATAGATTTTGTAATCTAATATGTTGTTTTGTAAAGATTTACTTTTATTTTTTGTGTTCGTGCTTTGTATGTGTATCAATTTCTAATCAACTAGAATTTACCTAAATTTCAGACTTTTTGTTAGTTCTGTCTCATACTTAATTAACATTTGGAAAGTTTCAAGAAAACAGTGTATTGATGATTACAGATAACTAGAATATTTTCCTACTTAATGAGATATTTTTTAATGTGGTGCGTCTAACTTGTCTCCATATACACTACAGCTTTAAAATTTTCTATAGTTTGTTTTTAACTGAATGTGATTAGATTGGATTATAGGATTATATTCCTAGTTTTAACTTTGTAATTTGTTGTATTTTGTGGCTTTTGGTTTTTGAGATAGGGTCTCTATATAACCCTGGAATTCACCTTGTAGACCAGGGTAGCCTTAAGCCTTAAATTCAGAGAGATCCACCTGCCTGCCTCCTTTTTTTTTTTTTTTTTTTTGGTATTGCAGATTGAAACCAGGGTCTTGTGAATAGGACTTTAAAGGCCTTGCTATTGAGTTATCCCTAGTTCTGTGCATCTTTAAAAAAACAAACAAAATCAAATATTTTTCTGTAGAGAAATTACTTTTTTCAGAGCAAGTAGAAGCTAAATACATAGTGTAGAATAAGAATAAAAAGCTAACAAAAATCAGCTTAAAAGAGTATACTAAAGATACACACATCAAACATTGGTGAAGAAAAATAGCCAAAAATCCATTCTTGAGCTACTCTCACAGCAGGCTAACCTTACCCCTTGAGGCCTCTGATGACTTGACTACACTCCCTTCCCAAAGTACCTGGATGAAAGTTGCTGCTAAAGCCAAGTTAAAAAAGATAGCATCTTTTAAAAAGTCCTATTTTTAACTACACAGATAATGTAAATAGCTATGTGTATATTAGTGCAGGTGTCTGCAGAGAGACACCTGTGACCTGCTTGTTGTGTGTGCTGAGAATTGAACCCTTATCCTCTGAAGAGCAGCCAGTGCTCTTAATTACCAAACCATGACTAAGAATCCATGGTTCTGAGTCTTGGTCCCTGTCGCCTGTATGTAGACTTCAGTTTCCAGATTTTCCACTGGGTCTCCTAGACCCTTACACCATTGTCTTTGCAGAATTTTCAATGTAAATACTATCTTGTACAATTCAGAGTCCTGTGATTCCACATTCTTATTTCTAAGCTCTTATCCCTGTTGTCTTTTTAGTTGGTACTTCCTTCCCCCTGGGGTTAAGAGCTTTAGTCTTGCAAGAAAGGAATCCAGGCTGTCTCATGCCTAACTGATGAGGTAGGATAGGAAAGACCCCAAGCCACAGAGAGATGAGGGTCTCCAGAGAGTAGGTTTTGGATGGGTGGCTTCAGGTTTCTTCCTTTCTCTTGAAGATGATTCATGTGTGCCACAGGTAAATCTCACCTCTGTGCTTTACCTCTTGTTCAGATTTGACTGAGCATTACTTCATAGCTAGACCTAAAAGAGCTTTAGAGTAGTTACTAGATTTAGTGACTGAATAGTTGAGATATGTAAAGCAGGAATTGCTTATTATGTTTGTTTTACGTTCAAGTATGAATCAGTAAGTATATGAGATTACTCTTGATTTTTAAGAATTCTATCTACTCTGCTCCTTACTTGGTAGAGATCTTATTCTCATTTGAATACCAAGTTGGAATTTTTAATCATTTTTGAAGGATTACTGTTAAATAGGATGTATGTGATTTTTAATCTTAACGTTTTATTTTTTTGTTTATTTTTGTTTTTTTAGACAGAATTTCTCTGTGTAGCCCTGACTGTCCTGGAACTAACTTTGTAGACCAGGCTGGCCTTGAACTCACAGAGATCTGCCTGCTTCTATATTGACTGAGATTTCTGTCCTGCCTGTTCCCACAGCCGATAAGCCCCAAAGAAACTCAGAGAGGTCTACATTAATTATAAACTGGTTGACCTGTTAGATCAGGCTTCTTATAACTCGTATTAGCCTTTAATTCTTGTCTGTGTTAGCTATGTGGCTTGGTACCTTTCATCAGTGAGACATTCTCATCTTGCTTCCTCTGTGTCTGGGTGACAACTGCAGACTGAATCTTTCCTCTTCCCAGAATTCTGCTGTTCTTCTTGCCCCGCCTCTACTTCTTGCCTGGCTACTGGCCAATCAGCCTTTTATTAAGCCAGTACAAGAAACAAATGTTTACAGGGTAAAACCATTGTTCCACAGCACTTCGTCCTCCCAAGTGCCAGGATTAAATGTGTGCGTCATCAGTCTGCCTTATTCTTAATATTTTAAAGTTTCTTTAAAAAATATTTTGTCAGCCGGGCAGTGGTGGCGCACGCCTTTAATCCCAGCACTTGGGAGGCAGAGGCAGGCGGATCTCTGTGAGTTCGAGACCAGCCTGGTCTACAAGAGCTAGTTCCAGGACAGGCTCCAAAACCACAGAGAAACCCTGTCTCGAAAAACCAAAAAATTTTTTGTCTGTTCCTCAATATTTGAATATGGGTTAAAAGTGCATTGGCTTTGGATACCAGTTACAGATGGATTTTGTAGATTTACTAAGCAACACTAAAAGTTTTATCTTACGTAAAAATCCAGCTTGTTGTTTGTTTAATTAGTGAACAATTTTGTACAAATACTGTTTTATATTATGAGGTCTCAGTTTTGAAAAAGAACATTGTCATTGGCTAAAGAATTTATAGTGAAGAAACAAATAGGTATTTATAATGGAGCATAGTCTGACAATAAGATGTTTATTAAAACCAAGAGTGGGTTTCCAACATAAAGAGAAAAAACAAAATCTGATTTAACATAACTCAAATGGAAGTTTCAAGAGAAGATAACTTTTTGAATCTTAGCATTCTAAGTGGTGTGGTATATGTAAATATTGATTACTATCAAGAAAAATCTTATTTTACAGTATGATTTAATGGGTTTTTAAAATATACTTCATGATGACTTGTCTTTTTTTCTCTTTTTCTTCCCTTTTAGAATATGGTTTCTAGTTTTAGGGTTTCTGAGTTACAAGTGTTACTAGGCTTTGCTGGACGGAATAAAAGTGGGCGCAAACATGACCTCCTGATGAGGGCGTTGCATTTATTGAAGAGTGGCTGCAGCCCTGCGGTTCAGATTAAAATTCGAGAATTATATAGACGCCGATACCCACGGACACTTGAAGGACTTTCTGATTTATCCACAATCAAATCATCAGTTTTCAGTTTGGATGGTAGTTCATCACCAGTAGAACCTGACTTGGCTGTGGCTGGAATCCACTCGTTGCCTTCTACTTCAATTACACCTCATTCACCATCATCTCCTGTTGGTTCTGTGCTGCTTCAGGACACTAAGCCCACATTTGAGATGCAGCAGCCATCTCCTCCCATTCCTCCTGTCCATCCTGATGTGCAGTTAAAAAACCTGCCTTTTTATGATGTCCTTGATGTTCTCATCAAGCCCACAAGTTTAGGTAAGTATTAAGAAAAATTACTTATCATTAAACAATGTTTTAAAGTAATCAGCCTCCAACTATTTATTAATGATTTTCTGTTAATACCTTAAAAATAATACCGAGAGTTGGTAAAATGGCTCATGGGGTAAGGACCTTTGCTGCCCAGTCTGAGAGTCTGAACTCAGTTACCAAGACCCGCAGGGTGAGAGGAGAGAACCTATTCCTGGAACACATTCTCTGATCCTGCATACGCGTATCACAGCTTGCACACTCTCACAGATAAATAAATGCTACAAATATTAAAGAGAGCTGATAGCCACGCATGGTGGTCTTCAGTAACCCAAGAGATCTTTTGGTTTGAGGCCTGTCAGGATTACATAGTAAGTCCTTATCTCAAAAGCAAAAACAAAATCACTCCCATCCCCAAAATCAAGGGACTAGGAAGATAGATGCCCTGGTGCATAAAAGCAGTAAGCTTGAGGACCTGAGTGTGTATACCTAGAACCCATATAGATCTAGACTTGACAAATGCTTCTGTAATCTCTGTGTTCCTACAGGGAAATGGGAAATGGAGACAGAAAATCTTAGACATACACACACATGACTTATACCAGAGGTATTGCTCTAACTTATATGCCCTTGCCCGCATTGGCACATGTGAATGTAGATAAATGTTGAAAAAAATACAAAAAAAGAAATCAGGCATGTTTCTTATGCCTATAGTCCCAGTACTTGGGAAACTGAGACAAGAGGTTCGCTGAGAATGTGGCCAGCCTGGGATACATAGTACTGGCCCAACCAGGGTTGCGTAGTAAGATCCGTGTCAAAGGCAAAATGAGACAACTAAACTAGAACTAAATTAGAACAAACTAGAACTAAAAAATTGAGGTATTGTTGCTGAATATTTAAGTGTACAAGTAAAGAATTATTGTAGTCATATCTGAAATTTAATGTAAAAATGTTACATCATTTGAATGTCCTTTAGTTTTTTTCTTTCTAATTTTTAAGAGCTGTGTGTGTGTGAGAGAGAGAGTTGAGTAGGGAGGGATGTTAAAAGCCAATATAGAGCTTATCCTCAACTGTTTTGTTTGTTTGCCTTTTGGAGTCTTAGTGTGTAGCCCAGGCTAGACTGGAATGCTATTTTACTGCCTCAGCCTCTCAAGAACTTAGATTACAGATCTATCCCTGCACCTGGCTAACTTTTTTCTTTCAAATTTGTGTGTCTTTTGTTTAATTCTTCTGCCCTCTTAATTCCTGTGGCTAGAACTACCTCCTATATTCTTTTTATGTCTTAAGGACTCAGATTGCTTTTGTGTGAATTGGGAATAGACTTAAGGCCATAATGTCTCTATCATATTTTTGATAGTGTTCCAGAGCTCTAACTTTTGTTTAATGTAGTTTTCAGGTGCTTTCCTAACACATATTTATCTGTTAGAGGCTGAAGAGATGACATAGTGGGTAATAGTAAGTACTGCTTTTGCAGAAGACGCAGTTTAGTTTCCAGATCAGGGTGGCTCACAGCAGTTGCACTACAGCTCCAGGTGACCTGCACACCTTTATACCCATACACAAGCACGTACACATAATTAAAAGAATTGATCTAAAAATAAGCCTTTTATACATATTTTTCTAAAGTGGGAAAGGGTATTTATTTGTTATTTTGTATGTATGTAGGTGGTACAATATATCTTGGTGACTCAGGATGAAGTCTTCAGACAGGACTGGTAATGAGGTTAGGATGGTCTGATTGTTGACAGGCCAAGATGGCTACTTGGTATCTTACTTTGTTTCATTTATTTATTTTTAACAGTTTAAATTCTGTAAACTCATTGGCCTTTTTGCCATTATTAATGCTATTAAAAACAGATCTTTGACAACAGTGAGATGGCTCAGAGAGTAAAAGGTGTTTGCTGTGGAACCTGATAACCTGAACCGAGATGCCTAGAACCCACATAGTAGATGTCTGACTTCTCAAGTTGTTTCTGATTGTTTGTGTGTATGTGTGTGAACACATACAGATGTATGTAATGTCCAACACCACAAAAAATACATATCCTTTAAATTTTTATATGAAAACTTGCTTCTTTAAACTTTTTATTTTGAAAATTATTGTTAGAGGGAAAGCAATATGCCTCAGTGGATCAAAGACACTTATTGCCAGACCTTAAGACACAAGTTTGATATCTATAATCCACACGATGGAGAGAATTGGTCCTTTCAAGTTACCATCTGGCCTCTACAAGTGTTCTGTTGTGTGCATATACAATAGAAACAAACATAAAACACTGTAACAGAAAGCTGAATACAGTGAGTGGCACATGCCTGTAACACTAGTTCTAATTGGTCTTAATAAAAAACCTGGAGTCAATTAAGGTAAATACTGAAAGGTCAGAGAAGTAAAGGAACCATTCATTAGAGAGACTTTTTACCTCTACTGAATTCTCAAACTGAAGGGAGGCAAAATTCTGTCTCCATGAATCCTCAGACTGAATGCCCTGTGCTCCTGTCTCCTTCAGTTTTATATTCCTCTCGCCTCCCAACCTTATTCCTTCTTGTCTCCACCTTCCTAGTGCCTTTAGGTGTGTGACTCCCAAGTATTGGGATTAATGGTGTGAGCCACCACCACCTGGCTTTTCTCTCTGGATCACCTAGTGTAGCCCAGGGTGGCCTTGAACTCAGATCCACCTGTTTTTGCCTCCTGAGTGCTGGGATTAAAGGCTTATGCCACCACCATCTGTCCAGGAAAGTGGTTTTTTTTCTATTTAATAAACTTAATAAAATAAACTTATATTGGGCATTCCAAGTTTTGTTTTTTTGAAACAGGGTCTCTCAATGTAGCGTTGGCTGTTCTAGAATTCAAGGCCATAGAATTTCACCTACTGCTGCCTCTGTGCTGGCGTTAAAAGGATGTGCCACTATGCTCAGCTGGAGATACTTTATCTTGGAAAGTAGTTAAGAAAGCCTGTATCTTGCTCATAAGCAGATTATAATGCTAGAAATGTGTATAATCTGTTTATCGTTATCCTCAAGCTAAAATAGTCTGTTCATATGTTTCTCTGTATTCATGTTTGTTACTGTTTCCATAAACAAATACTTACTTTCCTTTTCTTCCATTCTTCTCAGATGATAAACATCAGAAACACAGGAAGGGAAGGTCTCCTAGGATCTCATTTCTGGTTCAGGCAGAGACATTTCAAAATTGGCCATGTCTAAATGTATTGTTTATTTTTTTTTCCTATTCTCTATTTGAAAAGACTTGCAGTTGTAGGGCCATTGTGTTGTCTTCCTGTTGAGGAGGGTTATTATTCTTTTTTAGATAGCTGTGAGTCCTGCCCTATAGAGATTCTCACCAGGACAGTCTCTTAGTGCTTTTGGAAGTGTATATTCTGTCTTTAGATTATAGTTGGTCTGTTACCTTGGTGCTGTCAGAAGTCTGGTGTACATTTACAGTTTTTGCTCACTTAGAATATTTTAGTATATGAAATGTCAGGCACTATTCCTACAGTTCTATATACATATCATCTTTGAGCATTTTACTTATATTTCTGAGTATATATATTTATGAAAGATTTAAAAATGCCTAGATGAAAAGTTGAGCCCAAGAGCTCAATATTTAATTGAATATTTAAATGAATATTTAAATTTTTGATGTTCAGTGAAGTTTAGTAACAGCTTCAAAGGCTTTGTGCTAATTTATTTTTTCTAACAGCATGTGTTTGTATTGTTTTTCTTGGTTCCTCACATTGTATTACTGTTTTTTAAATCCTTGCTAATCTCAAAGATTGTCATTTTAGTAGGTTAGCTTCTTTTCATATCTTTTAAGTCTTTCATATTAGGATATGCTCAGTAAGCTCCTGAGTATGATCAAACGAATATAAAGTGATATGCTCATTAATGTTAAATCCATTAAAATGAATGGCTTAAATCATTTGAATAAATAAAAACACAAACATATCTTAATAACTCAGATAATTAATGAATATTAATTTGGAGGTGGCCATGTAGTCTAATCGTAGGAAAGGTAGAAAAAATATGAGACGACTTTATGGAGAATGTCATGTAGTTTAGGAGTTAGTAACAGGGAAAAAGGAAACACGAAGCCGGGCAAGGCGTACATTCCTGTAATTTGGGAGGCTGAAGCAAAAGGACTGCACAGCAAGACATGTCAGAGAGGGCGTGAAACTGTAGCAGGGTCCTGGGCTGGAACTTAGGGGTCAAGGACTTCTCTAGCGTGTGTGAGGCCCTAAATTTGATCCCCAGAACTGACAAGTGAGCAGATCAGAGTAATAACAGTATGTAGTTATGATTAAGTACTATAAATTATGCTCAGATTTTGTATTGCCCTAGCTAATGGGGAATTCAATTAAGCTTTCTTATAGAGACTTGAGGAAACTTGTAATGACACACACACACACACACACACACACACACACAATTAGAATTTATGTCAAGAAAGGAGAGAGCTTTTACTAATCAAAGAAGTTGAAATTGTAGTGGATAATTGTAAAACCAAATAGTGAAGAAAGTAAATAGGCTTCAGGAGGCTTGTGAAGTACAGGTTTGCTAGGAAAAGAGCCAAGATTTTTGTTGATGGAGGGCTGTATCGAATGGAATTTAGACATGGCTTATTCAGACTTGGGAGCCTATAGCAGAGGAATGGTGATGGAACTCATGCTGAAGAGGACTAACTCCACGCATGTTCTCATGGGAACTTGATGGCGTGGTAGACATGAGCAGTGATGTCAGTAAGAATGGGCTAGGGTGCTGGGAACGCAGCCCCGCCGCCCTTACTACTACAGGGATGAAGACGTCAAACAACAGGACTCTGGAAGATAAAGAATACCGAAGTCAAGATTAGGACTTCTGGGAATTGGACTATTAGTAGCTATTTCCTTCTTTTCATAATTCTGACGCCATTTTACTATTTTTCAGATACAAGAAATCTCAATTCTTTGACCTCCTTAGTTGACTTTTTTAGTGGTTGGTTATTAATAGAGTGATGACATCTGTTGTTTGGAAGAACCAAATTATCAAAAATATAATTTGATACTTTGATAGCATTTGATAATATAATGGCCTTATTTTCTCCAGTTACCATTGTATGTAAATATTAGCCTTTGTGCATCTTTATAAACTTTTGAAATTCAATACCACCTTTTATTTCAAGCAGTGTTTTGTTTTTTTTTTTCTTCAGCTGGTTTTTCGAGACAGGACTTTGCTGTAGCTATTGTCTTGGACCTAACTCTTGTTGACCAGACTGGCCTCGAACTCACAGAAATCAGCCTGCCTCTGCCTCCCAAGTACTGGGATTAAAGGCTTAGCCACAACCACCCGGCTTTCAGAGTGTATTCTCGTGTGACTCATCAGCATGCCATCTCTATTTCCTTTCACCTTGTGAAACTGAATCTCTGAGCCCATGGAGCTGTCATTCTCCATTTCTCCTCCAGCTTCTGACAGCCGCATTTCTGCCTTCTTATCTGATTTTCACAATAAGTACCTCATGTGAGATAATACGGTATGGCTTTTTGCTACTTGACTTATTTCACAGTTAATATAATGTCCTCTATACTTGTCCTTAGCACTTGAAGCTGCAAACCACTGTATAATACTGCCTTTTTCTTGTCCACTTGTCTGTCTGGACATGGGGTTGCTTTCATAGTTTATCTGTTATGAATAATAATACTTTCATGAACATGACAATAAGTATCTCTATCCAAAAGTAGAATTGTTATATCATATGGTAATTGTTTTTAATTTTTAGGCAACTATGGTACTGTTTTCCATACACTTTCTTGCTCTGCTGTGAACTCAGATTTGCATGAGAATTTTCTCCACACCCTTGCCAAAATGTTCTGGTTTTGGGAGGAGTGCTTTATTTTGGATAGTAGCCAACACAATGGATATAAAGTAGCATAGAATTAAAGTTTTCACTCGGATTTTTCTAATTAAGAGTAGTAATTGAGAACTTTTCATGTGATTATTAGCTATAGTGTACATTGTTTGGAGAAAAGTTTTTTCAAATTCTTTGCCTAGTTTTGAATTGGGCTACTTTTATTTTCATTGTTGAATTTTAGGAGGACCTCACCATGTCTTCTTTCTAACACCCATTTACTTTTGATTCAGAGATACAATCTAATAAAGAACAAAAGAGTGATCTTTGATGACAGGTGCAGTGATTGATGGGGATGGAAGCCAAGCACAGTCTTAGATGATGTAATACATTAGCTCACTCACTATTTTAGGTTAGCCTAAACTGAGCCACAAATCTACCTATCAGACTTTAAAATTTTTTAAAGTTTTATGTCCGTGTACCATATGCATACCTGTTGCTCATGGTGGCTAGAAGAGGCCATTGGATCCCCTGGAATTGGAGTTACAGATTGTTGAACCTCTATGTAGATGCTGGGAATTTAACCCCCGTCCTTTGGAAGACCAACTAGTGCTCTTAACTGATAGCCATCTCTTCAGCCCCTAATGAAACTAATTATTACATCTCTTTACAAACCACTCCCAACCTGAGTACAACTTCTAGAGAGCAGTCTTGACCAAAATACAAGCCAGCTTAATACAATATGTCAATATAATACTTCCAGAGAATGGACTGGATGGCTTAACAGACTTTATATTTTATTTAGAATATTTAATAAGGTATGTTAAGATGCGAATTTTTTATCTATAAATATTTTACCAAGCCAGAGTCATTATTATCAAGTAGGTGGCAAAATGCATATAACAGACAATAGCTTTTTTCGTCGAAATATTTCATTTATTTACTTATTTTGAGACAAGGGTCTCACAATGTAGCCCTGGCGTTGAACTCACAGAGTTCTGTTTGCCTCTGCCTTTGAGTATTAAAGGTGTCCACCATCTGGCCCAAATTTTACTTTTTTTGAGTGCATGCGGGTATCATCAAAGTGAGAAGGAGGTCTTGGACCTTTTGGAACTGATGTGGATGTTAAAAGTCTAACTTTGGTCCTCTGTAAGAACATTGAGCACTCTTAACAACCGTACCATCTTGACAGATCCCTCATTTCCCTCCCTCCCTCCCTCCCTCCCTCCCTCCCTCCCTCCCTCCCAAGGACTTAATACAGATTACCAGAAATATACACCTTCACATGTGTTTCACATTTGGTTTATAAAACAGTCATAAAAAGTAAAAAAAAATTCTCATATTAATTGGGAAAGATTTAAACTTTTATGTTGTGTGTGTGTTTGCACGCGTGCGTGCACACACCTCATTTTTACTTTGTTGTTTTTTGGGCACTCTGCACTTGTGTTATATGTTTTCAGATTTATGACTAGAGAAACCCAGTGCTTATACTATTAAATAAGATGGAAAACACTGTATGTGTTTACTTGGTTCACTTTGTTTGTGATAGTGATTAGGCTTAGGGCCTTGTGTGTATTAAGCAATCATTTTATAGCCTCTAATCACTTTGTGGTCACTTACAATATCATAATATGGGTTATTGTATTAGATTTCATAGTTAAGAGGTCGTGGATGAACTTAACAATTAACAGAGGAAAAGGGAAAACCATACAAAAGGGACAGAAGAGCAAGAAGGAACTGAGGAAGTGGAAACTCTTACTTTATGTCCTGTAATTATATCGTGTAATGTAAAGCTTCTTCACATGTAATGTTTAAACAGCCCCTCTCTTTCCTCATTTTAGAGATAGTCTGAGAAAATATGAATTAGCATTATTATATTTCTAAGAAGCATAAATTCTGCAATAAGGTGCGCATGCTTTTACTCAATAAGTTAGTATTTTTCTTGGTTTGGTATGACTGACAAGGAGGGCCTTTTGACCTTAGACATTTTAGTTGTCACCTTGTTCATGATCTGGGATAATTACAACACTAACATACAGAAGTTACTTTTGCTTTCTCTTGGGTGATGTTGCAGTATTTTATGGTCAATTACCCTTCCTATGTGTCAGTGGGCTCTGTTATTTATTTATTTTTGGACAGGGCCTCTGTAGCATTGAACTCACTATATGGCCCAAGGTGGCTTTGAACTCAGGATCCCTTTGCCTCAGCTTCGTGAGTGCTAAGATTACAGCCATGTGCCTCTGTGCCTATAATGAACATTAGAACATCAGTGAATAATGAATTCAGCAGTATTGACATGTTACAGTTCTTCGTGAAGTTATCAGTACATTTTAGCTTTTAATAATATAGTTTAACAGTGTGACTTTGCCATGTAATTCTTTTTTATAAGCAATTTATAAGGTTATCTTTTATAAGCAATAATTGCTATTTACCACATTTACCTAAAGTTCTGAAAATTTGGATTTTCTTTTGTTGGTTGTGAGTAATTAAATATAAAGTACTGAAATAGGAAACAACAGAGAAATTACTCAAAACATCAGTTTTTTGTATTGCATTACTGGGAGAGAGTTTTTCTGACTCTCATGAGATAGTCTGGAATGAAATGTCATCTTGAATGATTTTATTGTATTTTTGACATCACAATATAGTTAATGTTTTAGAATACTGAATGATCAAGTATTTAAAAGTAAGCTCATTTGGATAACTACTTAGAATTAAATATGAATGCAATTTCACACAATACTGAAGTTTAGAGTGTTAAATTTAACCTTGAACATTCCAGGATTTAGCCAACACTTTCTCAAGTTCCTGGTTATTTCAGGTGCTTATTTGCTAATAAATTTTTTTCCCTCCTCAGTTCAAAGCAGTATTCAACGGTTTCAAGAGAAGTTTTTTATTTTTGCTTTGACACCTCAGCAAGTTAGAGAGATTTGCATATCAAGGTAAGAGGAATGTTTTAAATACACTTTCTCTCAAAGGTTATGTGTGTATCTTCTAGAGTTATCTTAATAACTGGGTGAGTTAAATAGAAGTTTATTCCAAGATTGAGGTATTGATGTTTTGTTACTCCAAAAGCCTTTCCTTGGGGCTTATACATTTCCTGTGTCACACATGAATTTTTTCTGTTGTAATGCATTCCACTATGCAACATGACAGTGTCATGATACCATGTCTGTTACCTTAAGAATTTTAATTGCATCGATGATGACAATTACAAATACAGTCATTGTGAGTGAAGACTTCCATGTATAAACTTTGGGGGCTCACATTTCAGTCTATAAAGGTTGACTATTACTTTTTTAAAAAAAAAACTTATACATTTATTTGTGTGTGTGTGTGTTTGTGGTAAATGCCATGGTACATGTGTGATGTCAGAATATCAAGAATTCAAATTAGTTCTCTTCTGTTATGTGGCTTCAGGAACTGAACTCAGATTGTTAGGCTTAGAATCGAGTGCCTTTGCCACTGACCCATGTTGCCAAGTCCCAATTGGACTATTTCTCAACTAATATGAGTATAGTTTGACAAAGATTAGTCAAGTAGTAGATACTGTATATTAGAAAATGTTGTAACCTTTGAATTAAACCTCAAGCATTTTTTAGTCACATATGCCAGAATATTTTTTTGTTTTATTTGTATTTCTGGTGCTTGGAAACAAACCTTGGAACTTCTGTGTGCTGGTCAAAGGTTCCTATCACCCTCAATATTTCAAAGGGAAATTTTATTACAAATAGGGCAGCATAATAAAAGATCTTGTGAAAATTGGGCATGGTGGTGCATGCCTTTGAGCCTAGTTCTCCAGAGGTAGAGGCAAGAAGATCAGAAATTCAAGGCCAACTTTGGCTACTGGAGATTCTCTTTCAGAGTAAAAATGAACTTGATAATAGCCCAAAGATAAAGTAACTAAACAAACATTTTTGAGACTAAATGTGAATAACATTAATGATTCTTGGTTAAGAACAAAAGCTGAACTGGGCATGGTGGCACTTGTCTTTAATCCCAACACTCAGGAGACATCTCTGTGAGTTGAAGGCCAGCCTGATCTACATACTGACACTTGGTCTTAAAAAGAAAAGTGCTGGCCAGGTTTCTGTCAGCTTGACACAGGCTAGAGTCATTTTGGAAGAGGGAACTCAAAAGTCCCCCTAGATTGGCCTAAGGGTTTCTGTGGTGAAACACCGTGACTAAGCCAGCTTTAAAAGGGTCTTGTTTATGTTTCAGAGGTTTAGTCAGTGATCATAGTGATCATCATGGCAGGAAGCACGTAGTCACTGGAGCAGAAACTGGTAGCCTGATTTGTAGGCAGAGAGATTGGAGGAGGAAGAGAGGAAGAGGGAGACAGACACAGGGTCTTGAAATCTCTAAGGTCACCCTTTGTGACACACCTTCTCCAACAAGGCCACACCCACTCTGACAAGAATGCACTTCCTAATCCTTCCCAAATAGTTCCTCTAACTGGTGACTGAAGCATTCAAACCACCACACCTGCAATGCATTGTCTTGATTGCTGATTGATTCAGGACAGCCATTTCTCTGGATGGTGCCACCCCTGGGTGCAGTTTGTAGGTACTGTGAGAAAGCAAGCTGAATAAGCAGTACTTCTCTCTGGCCTCTGCATCACTGCCTGCCTCCAGGTTCTTGCCCTGATGAGTTCATTCCCTGTCTTCCCTCAATAGTGAAATGTTTAAGAGTTATATGCTGAGCCCAGCACTCGGGAGGCAGAGGCAGGCGGATCTCTGTGAGTTCGAGACCAGCCTGGTCTACAAAGGGAGTTCCAGGACAGGCTCCAAAGCCACAGAGAAACCCTGTCTCCAAAATCCAAAAAAAAAAAAAAAAAAAAAAAAAAAAAAGAGTTATGCTGGATCCTTTCATGGTTCATGAGCATGCCGCCCATTAAACCTTGTTATGAAGTGGGCACATTACCCATCCTACGTGAGGGAAAAAAAAGTTGTATGCTGAAATAAACCCTTTCCTCCTCGGATTGTTAGGGCCATGATGTTTATCAGCACAATAGAAACCCAAGACCACAAACCAGTAAAACCACAAAACCCAGAATAGTTCAGGGAAAAATTAGCTGTGCCTCCCTGGCCTAAATATTAAATACCCCCAATCAGGAGAAATACTGTTGTTAATTTTGTCAGTTTTGGATGGAAAAAAGAGGTCCTGTAGCATTTAATTTAGGTGAAAAGAAACTCAAAGTCATTTTCTGTCTCTGCAAAAGTGCACTTAAGATAAAAGGGAAAGAGAAGGGAAGTCTGTAGTACGATCATTTCCAGCTAAAGAGGGAGTCATTTTGCAGGTCCTCGGGAAATGCACAATGGTTCAGAGCTTGCTGCTCTTGCAGAGAACCCAGGTTTAGTTCATAGCTCTCACCAGGTTCGCAACCAGTTGCATTTCCAGTTCCAGGGTTCTGGTGCCTTACAAGCATACAAGTAGTACACTACATAAGTGCTGGCAAAATACTCAGAAAAACAACCTTTTCTAAAAGGGTGAGAAAAGTAGACAGTTGTTTTTGCTGTTAATACATTATTCATGGCCTTTTTCTTTCCCTTGTGGCACTAGGGAACCTCAGAGGTGGCTAAGCAAGTGCTCTATGGCAGGGCAGCACTAGCAGCCACCAAAACTGCCTTCTTAAAAGACTGGCATTAGAGAACTGAGGGTTCGCAGGTTAAATTACGTCCTGGGGCCATCGGGAAAAGTAGAGGGAAAATTTGAAATCAAATGAGAGGTCTTTTATTACCTCTTCCTTAAGAATGTTTTTGAGATGTTAGCATGAGTTTTTTTTTTTTTTTAAAAAAAAAAGAGAAAAGATACTGTAGCAAGTAACTTTGGGAAATTCTGTGCTTAACATATATGTATTTATAGACAGATATTTCAGTCCTTATTATGTAAGTGTGCATTGTTGAGCTTCTAAGTGATTATATCCACCTAACATTTGAAAGTGTGTAGATTTGATGATTAATCATAGTGTTTTAATTAAAATTACATAATGTTTTTTGTTGTTTGGTTTTTTTAGTTTTTCAAGACAGGGTTTGTCCTGGCTGTCCGAGAACTCTATAGACTAGGCTGGCTTCAAACTCATAAAGATCTACCTGCATCTGCTTCCCAAGTGGGATTAAAGGCATGTGCCAACCACCGCCTGACAAAATTATATATCTTAAAAAATCCTCAATATTTTATAATCTATAAAGTTTTAGGTTTCACAGGGTAATGTTTACATAAATAAACTGGTTTGTAATAGTTTTGAGATATTACTAAGCCAACAAAGAAAAAAGTACATTTTATATAAAAATGTATCATTAACATCTGTCTAGTGATAAATCTTTGCTTAAGGTCAACACTGAGTGATTGCTAGGAACAAGGTGAGATATGGAATGACATAATCACTTTTTCACGTCTGGTTGCGGTCTTGTTGTTTGTTTTGTTTTTTGAGTCATAGTTTCTCCTTGTAGCCCTACCTGTCGTGGAAGTCACTCTGTAGACCAGACTGACCTTGAACTCACAGAAATCTACCTGTCTCTGCCTCTTAAATGTTGGGATTAATGGCAGATTGCAGTCTTGTTAATGAACTGAATTATTTAAATAAAATTTCCATTGGCACTGCAAGGTGTTATATTAAAAAAACTAATTTAGTCATGGCTGTGAGGAGATACGATCACTGTTAATCTTTGTGTCTTAGGAAGCTTTACTGAGTTAGTATGTGTGTGTGTGTGCCTGCATGTGCACGGTTGTAAGTTGTTGCAAGCTACTTGAGCTATCTCTCCAGCCCCCAGTAACCATGTAATCAAAAAAATCTGTTTTTTTTCTTCCCTTTGGTGTTTAAAAACCTGTGTTGCAGGACTTCTTTGTATTTTGTCATCTGCAGCTCCTCTCACCTGTTTTCTGTGCCCTCCCTCTCTTGGCTGGGGCATGGCTTCCAGTCTTCTCTCCTCCAGCGCTGTGCATTTTATGCCTTTCTGCAGTCGCCTCTTGGTATTTCTTTTTCATGTGCTCCCAACCTCACAAAGTTCCCATCAGTCTGTCTCTGGTTGAGAATCCCCTTATGCTTGGAAGCACTAAACAGAAAGAGAATTATTCTTGTACAATCATGTGTTCTAATTTGGTTGTGGCACATAGCTTGATCTTTTAAGACAAATCAGATTTCCCTTTTTCCTGTAGTAATTGTCACATTTTATTTTGGTTGTATCTACTAGCATGTATCTTTAAGGATAACTGTTTCATTTGCCTTTGAATCTTCAGGTCCAAGACTGAATTGTTTGACTTGAGTAAGTGGAATATTTGAATGATTTAATCAAGAATTGCTTAGAAGGGGTCAGTAGTATATAGAATATTGGAATATTTTGAAGAAATGCTTGAGGAAGATGTAGGCCATTGGAAGAAAGGGACAGGAGGCAGCTGCTTACACTCCTGTGCCCACCTTAATAAGCCCAGGCATTTATTTGAATGACTGTGTTTGAGTCATCACAGTAACTTGATGAAGTGATGTAGTCATTTTCTGTCTTTAAATGACATCGAATATAGAAAGGTTGACTCTTTTGCCCCAGGTCAGAAAATATGGGATTAGGGAGTTTAAGTAGTTACTGCTGTGCCTTCCAGGGAACTATAGAATAAAAATTAGCGAGCAAGGTGAAGGCTAAAGGACTACTCTAATATTTTTCCTGGTACAATCCAACATGTAGAACAATGGTTAAGAGTGATACTTCATTTTTATCAGATTTTATGTATTGAATTTAAAAAGTGTTCTTTTGAGACAGGGTGTTATATAGGCCCAGGCTGACCCAAAGCTGTTGGTTAGCTAAGGATAACTTTAGATTTCTCATCTTCATACCTCTGTGCTGGGATTTCAGGCATATACTACCATGTGTGTTGGCTAGTTTTTCGTTTTTTGTTTTTCTATGCAAGGTAGAGTCATCCGAGAGGAGGGGACTTTAATTGAGAAAATACCTCCATAAGGTTGGGTTGTAGGTAAGAGTGTAAGGCATTTTCTTAATTAATGACACTGTTCCATGGTTTCTGCATCACATCAGCTCCTGCCTGAAGGTTCCTGCCCAGTTTCGGTTTCTGCCTTGACTTTCCTCTATGGACTATGGGTCAGGAATATAAACCAAATAAACCCCTTCCTCCCCAAATCGCTTTTGGTTGTGATGTTTCATCACAGCAACAGTAACCCTAAGAAATTCAGCAAGGAAAGATACTTCCTGAATTGTAATGTGCATACATGTCACCTGGAGATCTTGTTTTGTTTTCTTCTTTTTCTTGATTTAAGTATGTGTGTGTAGGTGCCGACATAGACCAGAGGAGTTGGAAGTCTCTGGAGTTGGGCTTTAGGTGGTTGTGGGCCATCTGATATGGATGCCGGGAATTGAATCTGGGTGTCTGGAAGAGCATTGTGTTCTCTTAACCATGGAGCCATCTCTCCAGCTCATGGAGATCTTGTGAAAATGCAGATTCTAGTTGTATAGGTCTGAGACAAGACCTGATATTCTGCATGTTTAATCGTTTCCTAAAAAATAACAGTTCATCTTCAGTTTAGACTCCATTCTGATACTAAATATTCCAGAAATAATAAAAGATTCTGTGTTTGTGGTTTGATACATGGTTATGAAATTACCCTTATTATCATTTTGAAACTGTAGGCATTAGTTTTAATTCTATGTTAGAATCACCTGTGTAGCTCTAAAAGCTATGATATACTCAAGCCAATAAGAATTACCTGATGAAGGAAACTGTAGTATACAAAAAAGTCTCCAAGTGGTTAGAATGTTCAATCAAGGTGAAGAACAACTAAGCATGTAGATTAATTCGGTAAATTTCTCCAGAAACTAGAATGTTCTTTTCAGGCTAAATTTGTTATGTATTAAAGCAAATATTTTATCACCAAGAACTGAAAATATACCTCAAAACTGATGTGAAGAATGATTAGTAAGTAGGAGTTATAATTATTGCATTGTTTTTGTTTGTTTGGTTAGTGTCATTTTGAATATTTTTTTTTAAAAAATTGTGTGTCTAAATGATCACCTGTGAACTCACTCATGACAATCTGTGTGGTTGCCGGAGGTCAGTGTTGATTTTCTTCCTCTGTTGTCTCTACCTTGTTCTTTGAGCCAGGGTCTCTCTGTGAGCCTGGAACTTGTTATTCTAGTTATACTGGCTGGGCAGCAAGTCTCAGGGATTATCCTGTCTCCATAAATCCTGCCCCCTGCAAGGGTTGGGATAGGGTGGGTGTAGTTGCTCACTGTTGAAACAGCACCCCAGCTTTAACAGGGTGCCTGGGATCTGAATCATTACCTACTGAGTCATGTCCTCAGCCCTTGGTCTGTGAAATTTTATTGTTCTTTTTTAACCTCTTTTTTTTCCCCTTTCTTTTTTTTTTTTCCCCTTGCCAATAGGGATTTTTTGCCAGGTGGCAGGAGAGATTATACAGTCCAAGTTCAGCTTCGGTGAGTTTGATATTTTCCTAATTGCTATGTGCATTGGAATTTTAAACATGTAAGCATGTTTTGGTTCCCTAACAATTTTTTATTTATGTTTTTTTAAATACAGACTTTGCTTGGCAGAGACCAGTTGCCCTCAAGAAGATAACTATCCCAATAGTTTATGTATAAAAGTAAATGGGAAACTCTTCCCTTTGCCTGTAAGTTGCTTTCAGTTCACCAGATTTTTATGTAAGTTTAGTGTAAACACTGGCAAGGGTGGGAACAGTGACAACTTGGTACTAATTAATATTTCTAGCCACCTTTAGAGACATGCTTGTAACTTCTTGGATAACTAAATGGCTGATTGGGGGCCTAAGGAAGATTAAAAAGGATAAGCCTGAAATGTTCTAGAATTCAAGCAAGTTTTCACTGGCTTGGGTCATATCTAACTGCTGAACTTGGGCACTTGAGCATACAAAAACATGCTGTAGTGAATTTCTGGATTAGCTGTGTTTGGCCTGTAGAGTCTATCAAGGAAAGCAGAAATAGCAACAGAATCCAGGATTCTAAGCTTGGCCTTGATGATCCTAAGGAATCATGCTTCGGATCCCAGGGAATGAATAATTGATTGGCGGCTTGTTGTCTAACAATGAAGCAACTTCTGGAATATATATATATATAGTGTGAACTTGGATAGCATGTTTCTGGCTGAGATTACTGGAATGTTCAAATCCTTGGGTCTTAAAATAACTCTTCAGTTGTTGAACTGTACTATGTATTATTTCCCACTGTGGACTGGAATACATTACTAAATTGGATGTAGAATGCTACCAATACTGTAATTCGGGGGGGGGGGTGCCTAGTTATTGAGCACTACAAAGCAGAGGTGTACATTTGTTGTCATGGAAATGCTCCGTGACTCCACTGCTATTCCAAGTTACCTTTTCAGCAAAAGCAGCTATTAGAGACAAGGAAGCTATGTGACATCCCTGCTAGGCTTGAGACTTGACTTTGAATGACTATGTGAGTAATTCCTTTGAGTAGCTGAGCAAGTCATACAGTGCAGTCCAGAAATCTAGGTTCTCTAAGAACCAAGTGCTTATTACTGTTCATGACCTAAGCTACCCTCTACCCCCAAGAAAACCAACCTTCCATAGTTGCTAAGTGTGCCATTTGTCTTATTCATTGATATGGGACCTGAAAAATTACTTGTCCCTTGAATTTTATGTGTGTGTGTGTGTGTGTGTGTGTGTGTGTGTGCGCGCACACGCATGTGCTTCCATAGAAGTGCCATGGTGAACATGTAGATGTCAGATGCAGTTTTGACTAAGTTCCCTCCATCTTTATATGGGTTCTAGAGATTGAACTCTGATCACCAGTCTTATATGGCAAGCTCCTTTACCTGACGAATACATTTATTGGCCTACTCAATGAATTTTACAGAGCTTAAGCACAGCTGTACCAGTAACTGACTCTTGTAGAAGAAGTTTGAGAGACTGAAGCCTGAGACAATCCTTTGAGGACAAAAGGGGAAATTAAAGGATCTGGGTCCACACGGTCTGGGAGGATTGCTTACCTTACATGATCTGTACATGTTCAAAAGCCATGTGAGTTAGACATGGCAACACACCTGGAATCCCGTCATGTGGAAGCCTGAGGCAGAAGGATCTAAGGTTCAAGGCTTGTCTGGGATACATTGTGAGACTCGAAAACCCAATGGGACATTTTGCCTCTTGGATTTCTGACTTCAGCATTAACAGTCAGAAGAGTTGTCTTTTTCTGAGTGTATTGCACAAACATCTGAATCAGGGGAGGAAGCACCTCTGCTTTGAGCTGAAGGATGACCAGTTGGGTGGTTGGATGTTTGAAAAAAGGAAGCCTGGCAAAATCACAAATCATAGGACGATTCTGTGCATACTTTATGTGATTATTTTCCCCCTACATTTACTTTTTAATTCATAGTATGTGCTAAGATTGCTGGACTCTTCGTTGTCTAGTTCTTTTACTATCCTTGAAGAAAGATAAAACTGTGGAGCCTTTTTGAGTGTTTATAGACTCAGTCTCATCCTATCCATTGTGATATGACTGCCATTGATGGAGTTTGTTTGCAGTGTATCAGAGCTTCCTAAACTTGTTGGCGTTTTTATTATAATGACTGATGGCTGTGCAGTGTATCTGTGTAAGTTTCACAAAACTCTGAATGGCCCAGTCAGTACCATGCTTTGGCTTAGTATTTAAATGGATGAGGTCTGTAACTTCACTATGACATGTCTCTGTTACTCTTCTAGACATTTTGAGACAAAATAAATGAGATATTTGGAGTATTCCTATGACATTGTTAAGACAATGTTGGTGTCTGCCCTAAAACACTAACGACTGTTAAGTCCTTACGTTAGGCTGTTTGTAGAGATAGATATCAGGAAGAATGTGAGTACTGGGAGAAAGACAGACACATTTCAAAGAGGGAAAGCAACAGGCTCTTGGCATTTTGCATCAACTCCACATGCTTCATGAAAGTTTCTTTCTTGTTATTTTGAGACCTGATTGGCCTGACACTTGGTATGTGGACTAGGCTGTCCTAGTTATAATTTACCTGCCTGTCTTCTGAGCTCTAATATTACAGATGTGTGTCACCATATGTGAGAAATCTTAGGGAACAGGTGACAAGCTCACATGGAGCTGATGAAAAACTGCTCAAAATACCTGTTGCTCCCCAATTACTGGTCATTGGGATAATGAAATGTAGTGTCTCTTTGTACTTGGCAGGGTTCTGAGGTTCATCAAATCCTGTAAGCATACTACAGCCTCAAAGATGCAGTGGATCTTTGGGGGTTGAATTGAGCTCTGGAGCTTGTGGGACCTTAACCTTATTGTAAAAGGCATTAATAGGGCACAAAAGATTGTGACTTGTTCTTGCCTTGATCTCAGTTTGCTGAAAACAGATCCTGCAGGGATAATCTTGATAGGATTATGGAATTTTCCATGGTAAATTTGAACATAACTTGTCTATGACCTAGCATAAGTCCTTACATATGTGTCTCTGTTACAATATCCAGTCATTGTAGACCCATTGCAGATGGCTGCTATATTGCATGCACAAAGTAAATGGAATAAGGAATATTAATTGCTTTGATAGTATTGTGTCCTCGAACTCCCACATATCAAGTACGTGATAAAAGCACTTTTATTTTACCCACTTCAAGATGATTTCATTTTTTTTTCTTTAAATGTATATGTTATGTGCAAGTATGTAGTATTTTATGTTCACATGTTGACATGTGTTCAGACTGATGTATGTTTATGCATGTAGAGGCCTAAAGTTCATGTTTGGTGTCTTATTTGATCACTCTCTACTTTATGTTTGGAGGCAGGGCATCTAATTGAATCCAGAGCTACCAATTCCTGCCAGTTTGCTCCAGGAATCTTGTCTTTCCTCTTCATTGTTGTGATTCTAGGAGGCTGCCATGCCAGCCTGTTTTTTTCCTGTGTCCCAGGGATCAGAACTCTGGTCTTCATACTTGTACAGCAAGTGTTTATCTACTGCACTGGCTACATGTTTAATTTTTAAATTTCTGTGTGGGTGTGCATGTGCCCAAGGTTGATATTGGGATATTTTCCTCTATTCTCCATTTAATTTTTAGAGACAAAGTCTCTTGCTTAAACTGGAACTCACCAACAGTCTGAGTTTCTTTTCCTGTTGCAGTTATAATATAAACACCTGGGTAAAAGCAGCTTGAGGGAGAAATTTCCTCCTTGATGGGAAATCTTATTGTGCAGATTAAAGTTCTTGGGTTGATGAATCATTGAAAATGGGACAAGTAGCTTTCATTTGCTTCATGATGTGGTACCATAGAAGGACACAACATTCCCTATGAAATTTTGTATCCAAAAGTCCAAATCCAAGGACTAGAGAGATAACTCAGTGATTAAGAACTCTTGATGCTCTTGCAGAAGACCTGGGTTTAGTTTTCAATTTTCACATAGGGCAAGTCACATTGAATGGCCTGGAACTCCAGTTCCAGATTCCAGCACTTGCCTCAGATTCTTCTTGGCTCTACAGATGCTACATTTTAGAAATGATTAAAGAAATAAAAGCTGGGCCTTATGCAAACTGGAGAGAATGAGGCAATGCTGTTGATTGAGCCAACAGCTTTGTTCTGGCTCTAGAGTGCTAACACCTAGCCCTAATCTATCTTTTGATACATTTTTATTTCTCTTGGTGCTCTATGAGAATCTTGTCTGAGAAAGTTCCCAAGGATACAAAGCCTATGCAGAAGTTGGTTGGGAACGGAAACCTTCCTTTATTGGGAATTTACACTTGGCATTTTCCCTATGGAAGCTTGCCAGGTTATTTTGAGCATATGAAAATCATCTGGCTAAACTGTAAATACAGAGGACAATAGTAATGCTTTGGGTGAAGGAAAAGTGTTTCGGTCCTTAGTGCCGGAATCTCCCTACAGCCGCGAGATGCTAAATTCATTCTTTTTTTTTTAAAATATTTATTTGTTTATTATGCATACAGTATTCTTCCTGCAGGCCTCATTACAGATGGTTGTGAGCCACCATGTGGTTGCTGGGAATTGAACTCAGGACCTTTGGAAGAGCAGGCAATGCTCTTAACCGCTGAGCCATCTCTCCAACTGCTAAATTCATTCTTAAGGTATCTCTGAGTCTTCTTTCCATGGACCCTGTGAACCCAACACCTGTGCCATGACAAGACACAGTGAAGGATGTTCTCAAGATCTGTTTTACTTGGGTATATTCTGTAGCTCTGCTTTTGTACCAGTCTGAATTTTATCTTTTGTAAGGTATATAATTCAACATGGCTGAAACCTGTGGTGATACTTTGTACTATAGCAAATAAAGCTTATCAAAGATTAGAGTGCAGAATTAGTTCCATAGTTAGCCATAGAGGCCAGACAGTAGTGCACACCTTTCATCCCAGCACTCGGGAGACAGAGGCAGTTCAAGGCCACCCTGGGCTAAATGAGATTGAATCAATCTAAAAGAGAAACAGAGCTAAGTGGTGGTAGCTCACCCCTTTAATTCCAGTGCTTGGGAGGCGAAAACAGGATGTGATGTAGCTGGGTGGAGAGCGGAATATAAGGCAAGAGGAGACAGCCCCTCTTTAGATGAGCTATTATTGAGGTATCAATTTATCTGTATAGATTGGTTTTCTGTAAAAAGATTCATTAGCCAGTATGCCAAAATGTCAACATTAATTTAAATGGTGGAATATGGGTTTTTATTTTTCTGGTATATTTGTATCTAAGACAAAATAAAAATAATAACAAAAATTAAGCAAGGTCCTGTTTGTATCTTGAAGAAAATGGTTAAGTCATACAGAACCTTTAGAATTAATTTTTTGTTATAGGGCTATGCACCACCACCTAAAAATGGGATTGAACAGAAGCGCCCTGGACGTCCCTTGAATATTACATCTTTAGTTAGATTGTCTTCAGCTGTGCCAAATCAGATTTCTATTTCTTGGGCATCAGAAATTGGAAAGGTAAGAATTGTTTTCCTGGGTAGGATGAAAGCGTGTCTTCATTGGGAGTTGATTTCTTTTTTTAGGATGCCAGCTTTGTATAGTGATTGCTTGTTGCTCTGAAAATACCTGATAAAAGTACCTTCAATGAAGAGAAGCGTATTGTGATTCATAGTTGGAGTTGATAGAGTTCGCCGTGGTGTGGTGGAAAAGCAGCTCCTTGCTTTGTATCTCAGCTTTACCCCTTAAAGGTTCCACAGCCTCAAAGCAGCACTCCCACCTGGGAACCAAGCTTTCAGACACGTGGGCTGATGAAGGATGCTTCACATTGAAACTGAAGAACGTTATTTCCTTCTGTTTTCCGACTATAACCTCTGAAAAGCAATTTTTTTCTATGCAGTGATGATAATGTGGAGATTAACTTTAATATTTCATGAATTTGGTTTTCATTTTACAGTGAAAATATATGTATGTTTATATTTCTTCAAATAGTGGTTTAGTTTAAGCTTGGTGTGTGTCTAAGAAGTATTTTTATAACCTGAAAATGTATTTATGAAGATCAAAAAACAGCTTATTGGTCTTTGTTGGAAATGGTTAACAGTACTCATACTTAAAAATAATCTGTTAATAACCTGTTCTTAGCTGGTTGGTGGTGTACATCTTTAATCCTGGTACTTGGGAGGCAGCAGCAGGCGGATCTCTGTGAGTTCAAGAAACCTGTCTAAAAAACCAAAACCTTAGAAGCTTTTCTTTTTTTTTTTTTTCCAATTGGTGTTTTGTCATGGGTGTTGTATCCCCTGTGTGCCCTGAAACTGGAGTTACAGACAGTTGTGAGCTGCCATGTGGGTGGTGGGAATTGAACCCAGGTCATCTGAAAGAGCCCCCAGTGCTCTTAACCTCTGAGCCATCTCTCCAGCCCCCCCCCCCCAACTTTTTTTTAGACTGGTTTGGTGGTGCGAACTCTTAATCCCATCACTAAGGAGTCTAAGATAGGCAGATCTCGTTTGCAAAGCAAGTTCCAGGCCAGCCAAGGCCTGTCTCAAAAAACAAAAGAAAAAGCACTAAAAATCAGATATCTGTTCTTGCCTTTAAATAAGCAACTAGTAAGTCAGATAAGATCCAGACCATGTCATAAAATAATCAGAATTGCTTCAGGTTGATGAGCATGACTTTCTACTGATGCTCAGTCTCAAAATGAAGATATCAATTATGATATTGGCTAAAGCAGACAGTTTGTATTGAGTTCATTGTTTATACAATAGACAGTAGAAACATTTTTGAGTATTAACTGTCGTATTCCCATTTCATGGAAATAAAATGTGATGTTCCTGTATCATGGCCAGAAATTGAGCTCTATGTTTATTGTAGGTTTTTTTATTTGTTTCATTTTAGCTACAAAGATAATTAGAGATCTGTAAATAACTTAAATTTTTAAATAAATTTGCAGACATCCTAGTTTTGTTGTATAATGGGAACACTTTTAATTAAGGTGATCACTGAACCTAAAATTTAAGCAGTGCTGTTGGAATTTGGATACTTAAAAGAACATCAAAAATATTTAGAAGTATTTGGTTTGGCAATTATTTAATGGTTTCTCCATTGTGAAATTGAGTGGAATTATGCAGTGAAGAGGCAGAGCAGAGTATTTTAGCCCTCAGGCCTGTATAAATAGTTAGCAGCAGTTTCTTTGTATAGTATCTAGGTTTAGAATCAGACATAGGAGCTTTCTGCTCCTGGTTTTTATCTTTGTAATTTGTTTTTGTGTTTTATTTGTCCTTTCTTAGTAAAATGCTCCTTAGCAGTGGAGTTAACTTGTTAGTCTTTTCTTCAGAAAAAGCTAATATGGACTTTATGGTGTAATTTGCCTGAGGTCGTGTAACAGGTAGTCTCTTCTGAAAGAATTAGAACTTTAGCACTCTAAATTTGAAGTGTTAATTTAGAACACTGTCATTGAACTTGGTTTATGCAATGTGAACCGTTTTCAAATGAAAGTATGAAAGCAAGCATTATTACATTAGTAAATAAAAACAAAATTTTAGTTGCCATGGGACGGAACATTCTCAGGGTGGCCCCAAGCTACTCATTTTGCTAAGTTAGAAAACATAATCTGAAAGCACTTGTCCACGCTATTTACCACTCATGGAAGTCTTAAAATGACAAGTGACTGGAATGTAATTTCACAGTGAGGAAAACCAGTGCTTCCCCAAACGCTTAGTTGATGTTGTTCCTGTCCCAGTTGCTGACTCTCTTTTGGGGGGTTATTTGAGTGTTACCTGTAGAGTCTGGAGTTTCTTCCATTTGTATTTTATATAAGTTTTTAAAAAACTGTCTTGTCCTTAAAACAGATTTTCTTTTTTATAGAATTACTCCATGTCTGTATATCTTGTACGACAGCTCACATCAGCCATGTTATTACAGAGATTAAAAATGAAAGGTATTAGGAATCCTGATCATTCCAGAGCGCTAAGTAAGTAATGTTTTAAGACTAAACATATGAGACACATTGATGAAGGAAAGTCCTTACATACATAACAATATACAGTAATATTAATCACTAATATATACATACACATGCATACCATATATACACTATATATGTATACACAGACACATGCATAGTATATATGTTCATGTGATTGTAGCAAGTAACTTGAATTAGTTACTTAGTGAAAGAAACCTCAGACACATTATTACATTGTTATCAGTTGTTAGAGGAAATAAAGAATATAGCTTTTCTGTCTGCAAGTTTACCCAGTTGTTGGAAACAGCTAATGCAGTCTAATAAAAATGTAATGAGTATGTGTTGGAAAACATTAAAGTTCAGGCCCCTGCTCCATTCCTTATTCCTCTCCTAATTGTGTTCTTAAATCCTAAAACTGATTTTTTTTTGTTTGTAACTCTTTCCTCCCAATGGCCTTAATTTTTAAAATCTTAAAAATTCAGCATGTGATACAGAGTTTAACCTGTTGGTGATTCCTTAATCTAATAATGGAAATGTGGTTGTGTTTTTACTACATTAATAGTCAACATTTTGTCTTTCTTCACCTATTCAAAGGGGGGTTGGAACTTTTCAAATATTTTCTGTAATTTTTCTCTAATATTATCATAATTTCTAAGTTTATTACCATTTTCTTTTTAAAGTTAAAGAAAAACTTACTGCAGATCCTGATAGTGAAATTGCTACAACTAGTCTTCGAGTGTCCTTGATGTGTCCTGTAAGTAAGCTGACAAAATATTCTGATCATTTTGCATTTCATAAATGACTAGTTATCTTATAAAGTTGGGGTGGGTATAGATAAAAGAATATTTTGATAGAATTCTAAATTTTTGCCTTTTCTATTAGATATCTTCATGAGTATGTGTTAGGGTATTTTGTATCTTAAGCAATTATAAAGCAGTAACTTACAAGAGAAGAAGCCTTAGGCTCAGAAACCTGTCATAATTAATGATGTAAAGAATGCAGCTTCGTTTGCATATTAAGAGCTTCTTTTTATCAGAATGCATGTAATACTATAAATAGCAATGTTACTAGAGTCTGATAAATGCTAATTGATGGTCTTGGTTTAATGAGTTAGGATGTGTGGACTGTCTTTTTAGTGCACTCTTAAAGTTACACAGTAATTTTTATTTCTTATCTCCTTACATAGAGTAAGGTGAGAAATCATTCAGTCGCTCTGAGATCTTCTGCGTAATGTGTGGTTGGCACTGAGCTAACTGAGAGAAAAACAGTCTAGTTAGAGAACACATCCCATGAAAAAGAGGCAGACTACATGTAGTGATAAGTGAAGGGGGGTGGAGGAGTGTCAGGATGTGGCTGAAGCTTCTGTAAAATGAAGTGTGTGGAAGAAAGCCTTTCAGACAAGAAGATCTTTATGAGAAAAGCTGTGAGTCATGACTTTCTAGTGTAGTTTAGATAACATTTGGTGATTGCTACCTTTGTAAGACGTGCTTTGTAAAAATTTAATAGAGAAGTATGTTAGAGGGAGAGGGAAGAAAATAATTGTTGGGTTCTGTAACATGCAAATGTTGGAGCAAGGTGTGAGTGAGGCATTATATTTATTTTGTAGATGAGGGTCCTGGTCAAGCATAGTTAACACAAATCAAAGGGTCACAAATAGAACTGTCATCCTTCCAATTTTGTTTCCAACAATTGCTGCCAGATTGGGCTAAAATGTCAACGCACTGGTTTCTAATAGACTTTTTTCTGCTGTCTTGATAAATGTTGTTTGTTTATTTATCTTTATGAAGCTTTTTTGGAAAGCGTTTGTGTGTATGTGTGTGTGTGTGTGTGAGCGAGCATGTCTATCTGCATGTCAGGCCAGATGGCAATCTAAGCCTAAGGTGTCATTTTTTTCAGGAACTATTTATTCTGAGTTTTTGAGCCAAGATCTCCCTGGGACTTGGTACTTGCCTGCTGGGCAGTGTTTTTGGTCAGTGAACCCAGTAATCTTCTATCTCTGCCACCCCAGCACTGGGATTACAAACATGCTACTACACCCACTTTTTTTTTTTTAATCTCTCCAGCCCATTTTTTAAAAACTGTTTTTCAGTTATCAAAATGTATTAGTAGTTACACTGTCTTATTTTCTGTCTGTTTTGTTGAGTAAGTTAGTATAACTTACTCAGCTTATTTTCATGACTTTTTCCACACACTAATAGTGTAAAGAAATAAACTCATTTATATTGATGCAGGATTCCTAAATTGAATATGACTATTCCAGAGACTATACCAGTACTACATAAATACAGGGATTCCTTCTAAGATTGCAGAGATAGTTTGGTTTTAGAAAAATTCTTATAACTGTTTTATCTTATACTTGAAAATGTTATATATCTAGTCAGCTTCGATTCTGAGTAGGACATAAATTTAATAAAATCAGAAAATATAGGGATTAAATTCTTAGGTCAGTATTCTATTTAATGTTATAAAAACTAGAGGTACATTATGGCAATGAGGAACATTTGGATATGCATGTAACTCTACTAACTGTCTCTCAGGAGTCTAGTTGTCTGTAGTTTCTTGTAATATTTACAGCTTTAGCTCAAAATAGAAACAAAGTTTGTGGCTCCTGGACTATGGGTTGCTCTTAACTTTATAGTAGAGTCTGGAAAGCGAAGGGGTAATCTGTTTTCAAAGAAAGAACAAGGAAATGCATGCTTTAAGAGAACAGACTGGATTTTCTGTTAAACTCAGGTTAATTCTACATGGTGAGGTCTCTAGCTTTTTTGTTTCTTTAGAGACAGGGTTTCATCATGTATACCTGGCTTTCCTGGAACTCACTCCGTAGACACGCTGGCCTCGAACTCACAGAGACCCTTCTACCTGTTTCTGGCCCCCAAGTGCTAGGATTAAAGGTGTGTACCACCATAGCCTGGCTTAGGTTACTAACTTTTTAAGAATCCTTTCTCCTGCCCTTGTTTTCTCTTTCTCCTTTCTAGTCTTATACATTCTATTACCTAGTCAACAAACACCAAGAACACTTTGAGCTGGTATTGAGCCAGCACTGGGGAAATACAGGAATAGACACAGATACTATCCTTTGTTAGAACTGCTCATAAATGGAGATGTTTTCTGTAATGATATGTGGAAAGGTCTTAAGGGTTCTAAAAGGAAACTTCACCTGGTCTAATGAAGGTGTGGGTGTCAGTGGACCTCTTCTCTAAGAAGTAAGCAGAGCAATATAGATATAGCTATATAGAAACATACTGGAAATTGACACATTTGATTATATAATAGTAAATTGTAAAAGTTTTCATGAATATTTGAAATTTATGTTGCACATGAAGCTTATATGTAAAGAGCTCTGAAGAAGTTTAGTGACTGTGAAAAAATCAGTAAAGAGTGTGCATAGAGAGTTCTTAGAAACATACATAGCTCTTAAAAGTAGAAGAAGCTTCAGTTCACACTGAAAATAAGAGAAATGTAGTTCATAACTGTCTTGAAGTATTTCTTACCAGCCGGACTGGTGGAAATCAAGCATTCAATAACACTGGTGATAATGGTTGAATGGAGTCAAGCCCGTTAATGTATGATTTTTACAAATCATTAGATTACTCTATTTCAGGTAGTTTGTCAATGTTCAAAGATCCCAAAGAATTCTTTTTGATCCAAAAATAATTTCATTTTGAGGTACTTAATTTATAACATCATGGCGATACAAGGTGGGAAACGCTTAAGTGTCTGCACCACTAGTGTACTAATTAAGTAAACCATGATGTCTTTGTATTGTAGTAGCTTAAAAAAAGATTTACTTTCTAAAGTGTGTGTGTGTGTGTGTGTGTGTGTGTGTGTGTTCGTTCGTGTGTTCATGTGTTCCTGTTCACATGAGGGCAGGTGCCCATGAAGGTCAGAGGCATGTGGAATTGGAGTTACAGGTGGTTGTGAGCCACCTCATGAGGTTCCTGGGAGGCGAACTAAGGTCACTTCAGCTTCAGTATGTGCTTTGAACCATTGATCTTGCTCTCTAACTTCTAGTGGTTACTTTTTTATACAGATTTATGTAGTAGCTCATGGGTAACAGTAAGGTACAAAATTTTGTAAAATGCACCATCATTTGTGAGAAAATGAGTTGTAAAATATATATTCGATTTCTGCTTAGAACTTTCACGAAAGGGCATGCAAGAAATGTCTAACAGTGATTTCCTTAATAGAGAGATTAGGGGCCAGGTAAGATGCAGGCTTGGGTTTTGTTTTGCTTTGGTGTGTGTCTTTCTCTGCCTTTGGACTTGCACATTACTAAAGTGAAATGATCTTTCAGAAATCTTGAGATTACCCATAAATAAAACTATAAAAATATCTTTATGAAAACAAATTTAGGTTGGTTCTTAAGACCTTTATGAATACCCTTTTTCTCCTGAAGGCTTTCTTGTCCTATTTGAGCTCATTTTCATGTTGTGTTCTCTGTTTTGTAGTTAGGAAAAATGAGGCTGACGATCCCGTGCCGTGCAGTGACTTGTACACATCTGCAGTGTTTTGATGCTGCCCTTTATCTTCAAATGAATGAGAAGAAGCCTACCTGGATTTGTCCTGTTTGTGACAAAAAGGCTGCCTATGAAAGTCTAATCTTAGATGGGTAAGTAAGTGTATCTATGGGTATAACTGTGGCCAAACAACTCAAAAAAGAAATAGGTGGAAAAATAGGGGGCGGGATGACACACAACAAAACACAGCCTGCTGATGAGGCAGATCTCTGCATTTAAGGCTAGTTAGGACTGTATAATGAGACGCTGTCTTAAAAAATCAAAGCACTAAGTAGTAATAGGGCAAGTGGTTAATGCCGTCACATTATATAGCTGCTAAGTTTTAAGGCTGTGCTTAGGTTATTTTGACTCAGGAGTTAAGTTCTAAATGTTATTTCTTACATTGTTTGTTTTAGAACTGGGCAAATTATATGAACTGATTTTTAATAAGTGTTTTTAGTAAAGGTTTACTTTTTAAATTATGTGTATATATGTGTGCCTAAGTATGATCATATGCAGTAATAGGCCTGATTTCTATTCCTGTTCATCTGTCCATCCATCCACCCTCCCATCCGTCCATCCATCATTTTGCCTCCCTCCCATAAACAGGAATTGTAATTGTCATAAAGTGTAAAGTAATTGGAGTTCCAAAAAAGTTTTTTTTAAGTTTTGCACTATTACTTTGTTTTTAGTGTATACTATTTTCTTACTCCATCTTTGACTATTATGACATGTATGTACTTCTAATTGATTTACAGGCTTTTCATGGAAATTCTCAGTGACTGTTCTGATGTAGATGAGATCAAGTTCCAAGAAGATGGTTCTTGGTGTCCAATGAGACCCAAGAAAGAAGCTATGAAAGTAACCAGCCAGCCTTGTACAAAAATCGAAAGTATGTGCTGAATGGCAGCAGTTCCCAAAGAAGTGCAAATTATTAAATATTAACTTTAACCACTAAGAATATTTTTAGGGTTTAATTATCTAGCTTTATCTTTGGGCCATCCGCCCTTCTTTTTCTTCTTTTAAAAATATCTTACCAATGGAGGGGGGGAGGGACTTGGACTTTACACAGGGCAGGGAACCCTGACTGCTTTTTGGACTGGAGAGGGAGGGGGAGAGGAGTGGGGGGAGGAGGAGAAGGGTGGGAGGAGGGGGAGGGAAATGGGAGGCTGGGAGGAGGCGGAAACTTTTTTTTCTCAGTAAAAAATTTAAAAAAAAAATCTTACCCGCTTCTAAATAGTGTTTTATGTGCAAAACAAGTAAAGGTATCTAAAGTTAGGAAGCTTTGGATATAGCTTGAAGACTGGAATTCAGATTCTGGGCACCCATAAAAGCTGGGTGACCATGTGTAAGCCTAGTATGATTCCAGTACAGAGACAGGAATCCCCAAGGAAAGCTGTTCTCAACTGTAGATCAAGACTCCTTTGAGTTTGTGTAACATCATCAAAGTTTACAGGTATTTACATTATGATTCATGACAGTAGGATAATTAGAGTTATGAACTAGCAACGAAAATGATTTTATGGTTGGGGGTCACCACCACATGAGGACCTGTGTTAAAGCATTAGGAACCATTAAGGTTGGGAACCATTGAACTAGACTAAGTAATCAAATTGGTTCAGTCTATATGCGTTAGTAAAATAGCAAACAATTGAGGAATATTAACCTCTGTCTTTCACATGCATGCTCATATATGTGCAGACACACACATATGCGTACATGCATACTATGTATACATACTTGAGAAACAAACAAGAAAAGTTAGACATTGTTTTTTGTATCTGTACAGAAGCCAGTGTGGTTAGGGAGGTTACGTATTATTTATTAGTGTGAAGACAGTGGTCAGGAATTAGCTGTTATTGAACAAATTCTTCTATTTTTGTTTTTGGTAGAGGGATTTCATAGCTTTAGTCACCCAGCGTGTGCACTTGTTTTTAATCTCCTACACTAACCTGCACTAAAGGACACACTGAAAGAGTTTGAGGAAGTGAAGTCCATGCATACATTCAACCTCTGAATTCATTGCATTTGACTTTTTTCTGTGTTGAAATTCTAAAAAAAAAAAAGTAATAGATTTTCTGAATACTAGAAATAAAGACTTTATGGCTATGTTCGTTATTCTCTTATGATTGTCACGGATCTCTTAGGGGTTAGATTGCCAGGGTTGCCCTTATTATGTAAAAAGTGTGCAGACACAGTTTTATTGATTAGTATGTGATGTTTTTTCTTTCTTTCTTTTTTTTTTTGATAGATGAGAGGGTGTAACGTTACATAACATGCTAAACGTGATTGCTTATATTAACATAATGGGTGATGACTAGATGATTCATATCAGTTACTTAGGTAACTAATTTGGGATTTTTTTTTTAAAATATGAGCAAGATTGCTATAGTTGAAATGTCAGATTCTGACTCAGTGATGCTACATGTAAAAATATGCAGCTGCTGATACTGCATACTCGAGGCCAGATGTCTCTGACTTAATGGTGCCACATGTGTATAACAACACAAAGCTGACTGTGCACATTCTACACCGTTGTCACATGGCATGATACCAGTTCCCTAACCCTTAAGATCGGTCTGTATAATAATTACTAACCAGACAGACAGCGTGAGCAGTACTAGACCCTGTACTAACCTCCTGATAGTCCTGGAGAGAATAAGTGTACTGTGAAGGAGGCTCTGATCTCTGTCTGGAATGGCCCTGACTTTGACATAAATGTTTAACAGACAAGGTAGGCACCTGGACTCTGTCCCTACTAGAGTGCAACGGCTTCCCTGGATGTGTATCATCATGTATATATGTAGGCATTTAAGACTTAGAGCTCGTTTGTGTTTTATCTTTGATATTTCTTTTTTCTTCCTGTTGATCCACCTCCAGGTACAAGTGTCTTTAGTAAACCTTGTTCAATGACTATATCCAGTGATGCAAACAAGAAGAAGATAGATGTTATTGATCTAACAATAGAGAGCTCTTCTGATGAAGAAGACGACCCTCCTGCCAAAAGGAAATGCATCTTTATGTCAGAAACACAAAGCAGTCCAACCAAAGGGTTCGTCAGTTTATAGTTCACTATTGTTCATTGCACTTAAAACTAGTTGTTCTTGGGGTGGCTTTGAAATATGTCTGTGCAGAGTCACTATCGAAGACAATTTTCATCTGTTTTTGGTATAGTTGAAATATTTTCAAGTAAGAACATTATTTACAGGAAATCAAACTTTGATAGAAATATTCAGCGTCTCTGGGAAGTGGGAATTTAAGTGTTTATACCTTGTGTTATATTCTTGAACCCACTTGTATGATTTGGTATCTCAGTCCAGTGTAAGGATGTTGGTGTAATGGAATGTAGATGCCGGAGGCTTGGAAGGACAGATCATTTCTGCACTTGTATACTTGTGAGGTGATTTAGGTTGTATCCCTTGATTGACTTTTACCCACTTTCTGTTCTGTTAAAATGAGGAAAAATACCTGCTTCATAGAATCACTATTAGGTTTTCATGAGATTATAAAATAACCTGGCCATCATGTCAGGGACATGGTATTTCCTTAAGGAAAATTCATCATCTTTCCTTTCCACTTTACAAATCAAAATACGGACAAGCATATGGGTGCACCTTATCATGTACATTCTGTGACTAATATGGGGAAGGTATTGGGACCTTTGGAGCCCAGCTAGTCTTAACTGTGTCCTCAGTTTTATTTAGTATTTTCTTCATCTTTTTAATAACAAAATTTTACCCATCTTCAGCATACATCATATCATTGTACGTTCAGTACTCCAGAACAGTTCCAGCATATTTCCAGTGTGCAAACCCCACTTCCTCACTTGTTTGTTATCGCACTTCCTCTATATGTAGGCAGTGTCAATTTTTCTACTTATATTACAGCTTTTGAGAGACAGAGACAATCGGATCTCTTGAGTTCGAGGCCAGTCTGGTCTACAGAGTGAGCTCTAGGACAGGCAGAGCTATATGGAGAAACCCTGTCTCAAAAACAAAAAACAAAAAACAACAAAAAAATGTTAGGCTTAAAACTATTGACTGCTTTCTGTGCTATTAAAGCACTTATTCTAAGCTGGTATGGTGGCTAATACTTGTGATAGTAGCATTTCTGAGACTGAGGTAGGTAGATCACCATGAATCTAAAACCAACCTAGGCTCCTGCCCCCCAAAAATCCTAAAATAAAGTATTCATATTTAGGACTTGATTTATATATCACACTATGAACACAGGCTTATGTTTTCTTTTACCTATTTAATTAGAATACGTTTTTATTTTTAACACAAAGTGAGGAAACTATGTACTATTTTTTAGTGATATACTGAATTGCTGTTTTTTGCATAATTTGTTTGATACTTCTGAAGATCAGATGATAAACAAATGAAGATTCAGTTTTGAAGTGCTTACTGAAGTGTAGAATCAATGTATGTTTTAAGTATTTCTAAATTTTACCCTATCATTTTAAGTATAACTAAATGTTTATAGTTATAAGAGTTTCATACTTATTCATGTTTAAAATTCTATTCATGTTTTTCTATTCAAGGTTTAAAAATATTTCTTTTGGCTTTTTTGATGTTTTACCTACTTGCATGTCTACATGATAATGTCTGATTCCCTGGAACTGGAGTTATAGACAATTGTGAGCTGCCATGTGTGTACTGGGAATTGAACCTGGGTCCTCTGGTAGCTGGTGCTTTTAACTGCTGAGCCATCTCCAGCCCCTCATGATCAGTTTTTGCCTGAGAAATTGTTATGTGATCCCAGGAATAATGAACTAAGTATGCACATCATTTACTTATACTAAGTCATAAACTTATTTAGAAGCAGTTCTTTAGTATATATATATAACTACCATTTATTAAAAGTGGAAACAAATTGATACTAGTGAGGTAGTATTCTTTTACATAAAGAATTAAATGGTTGGTGCTGGAGAGATGGTTCAGAGGTTAAGAACACTGACTGTTCTTCCAGAGGTCCTGAGTTCAATTCCCAGCAACCACATAATGGCTCATAACCATCTGTAATGAGGTCTGGTGCCCTCTTCTGGCATAGAGGTGTACATGCATGAGGAACATTGTATACATAATAAATACATCTTAAAAAAAAAAAGAATTAAATGGTTGGACAAGGAGATGGTTCTGTGGGTGTGATTCTGAAGTTAGGTCCCCAGCACCCATGTAAATTTCTGATCTATATGCGTCTTGTGATTCAGCGCAGAGTTGAGGGGATGGACAGGCAGATACCAGAGGCTAGCTGCCCATCCAGTCTAGCTGAATCAGTGAGTGCCAGGTTGGATGAGAAATCCTGTTCTAAAAAATAGGATTGAAGAGTACATCTTGGTAACTGCCTTTGACTTCCACATATACACAGTTGAGTACATACACAAACACACTAAATTTTGGCTAAATATTTGGTGTTGCTGGGTATAGAACATCTTTAATATGTTTTAGATTTGATCACTTTTAATTTTATAATCAGTGCCAAGAACATTCATTCACATTAAATACATAGCATCAAATTATGTTAGTATGTTAAGGAACAGTTCAGAAATTGTTGAGAAAATTTTCCTAATCATACTTCAAAATTCATTTAATAATTTTTTTAAATGAACCTCAAATGGGCAACTCTAAAAGAAATATTTGAAGTCAAACTGTGTAATACAGTATTATCCAAAGATGTTATAATTTCTTATATCCTGAGAAACAGTGACATAAAGAAATTAAGTTTTATTTTTCATAATTATTATATTCTAGTAACAGTAGAAAACTTATATGTACAGTAAAAACATGGCAGGTCATAATAGTGATGAAATTGAGCCAAGGCATTTCAGCTGTCGTGTTGGAATGGTTTAACTGCATGTGCAGTGCATAGCATGTGTATTTGTGTTAAGAATGGTTTAAATGGAGTCACATGGTGGAACGTGGGTGACTATTGCCAAAGACACCTTGGATTATGATCTATTTACAAATTTAATTTTGGGTGTTTATTCAGACACCTTTGCCTGTAAGCCCATTGGGGACATTACCTGTAGTTAAAGAAACTGTACTTTATAAGATGAGGAATACTGAGTGACAGGTCTTATGGTTCATTTCATGTGTGACTGAAAATTGTGTAGCAATTCTGACTCATAAATTGAAGCAATTATAGACGGTGCCTGGTTTTATACTACAACGGTCTACCGCATGTGTCCTGTACTCTGCTAACCCGGTACTTGAGGATGACATGAGACTGGAGGGATAGCACATACGTGAGGTGAGAGAGGTTCAAAATGACCACTTTATGCATCAGAATAGAGATAGTTTATACTGTGGTCACATACCACAGAGGTGGATATTAAGACTCTTTATGGAGATTGAAAAGAAAAACACAACACTGGTAGATATAAGGTGAAAATTTGTAATTATATTAAGGATACTTGAAAGTTTATATCTTAAAAGTCTAAATTTTAGCTACTTGATTATTTTCATAAAGTTGACATAATCCTAAATACCTAATACATAATACCTAAATCACATTTGCACATTAACACACACAAAATGAACTCATATAATGAGAATTCTGAGCTCAGTCTTAGGAAGTTAGTAATTATGTATTAAAATGAGATAAGTAAAGTTTTTTCTAGGAGTTCTTTAGCATTGGAAACTACATTGATGATTGGTTTTTGTCATAAGGACAGCTGTCTAAGTTAATAGATGCTTTAAAAGTATTCAGTAAGTGTGTCCTGATAAACTTAATGATGATAGACTCTCTGCTTAAACTGAGTTCTTATTAGATTGCTTCAATAAAAGAAACAGTGTATAGTATACATACCGTACCAGTTTTGTTCCATTTAGGGCATGTGTTTGTACTTAGTATTTTAGCCAGTGTTGATCATTGAGAAATGCCCATGAATGCAGCCCAGAGGAAGCAGCAGGAAAGTGAGTAGTGTGAAGCCTGGAATGTGATGGATGAGTGGATATTGTTAGGACTGATGATATTAAGCCACAAAAGGGGACTGTCACAACTATTCTGATTACTTTTTTTAAAAGATTATTTGTTTGTTTGTTTATTTATTTATTTATTTTGAATACAGTGTTCTGCCTGCATATATGCATGCAGGTCAGAAGAGGGCACCAGATCTCATTGCAGATGATTGTGAGCCACCATGTGGTTGCTGGGAATTGAACTCAGGACCTTTGGAAGACCAACCACTGAGCCATCTCTCCAGCCCCCAGAACTATTCTGATTCTTAAAGAAAACTATTGACTGAATTTTTCTTTATATGACAGTTAGCAGAGTCCAGATCAGTAGAACAGTAATACATGGAAAATTTCCTGATCACTAATAGTTGCTGTTTTGAGTTAAAATTTCATTTTCTGAGGGCTGTAGAGAAATATCTTAATGGTTTAGAAAACTTGTTGCTGTTCAGAGGAAATGGGTTCTTTTACCAGCACCCACATGTTGGCTCACAACTGAAACACTCCATTTGCAGATGTTGTGATGCCCTCTTCTGGCCCCCACTGATACCAGGCACTCACGCTTCATGCAGTCAACACACTAAAATAGTGTCTCTTAATTTTCTCCTTCCTCCTTCCTTCCCTCTTTCCTTCCTTTCTTTTTTTTCTGGAGACATTTTCTTAAATGAGGTTTTCTTCACTTAGATTACATTTTTAAAAATTATGATTAAGAAAGCAATACCGCGAGACAGTAAGATTAATCAATATTTTAAGTCCCTCTTCAGGTCATAGGCATTATCTTAATTCTTTCCTCTTTACTACTCCATCTTATTTCTGTTGAGCCCATTCACTGAAAACACTTGTCTTTGTTAGGGTTCTTTTTACTGTGATGAGCACCCGAAGCAGCGTGGAGGGGGAAGGGCCTGTTTCAGCGTAGAGCTTCATATCACAGTCCACCCTCGCAGTCAGGGCAGGGACTCAAGCAGTAACTTGGGGATAGAACTGAGGCAGATTTCATGGAGGAAGGAAGGCTACTTAGTGACTTGCTCCTCTAACCTCCTCATCCTGCCAAAAAAAAAACACCACTCAGGGCCTTCTTCCCAGCAGTGGTACCTTCTGCAGTGCTGGGCCTTCCCATAGTGATCATTCAGTATTGTGCCCTCATATAAGAGGTCATTTATGAAGGCATTTTATCAGTTGAGTTTCCTCTTCTCAGATGACTCTAGTTTGTGTCAAGTTGACAACTAACCAGCACATTTGATCCCTTGTCATCCTGATCACAAGCACACCACTGTTCAGACAGCCATCTGCTCCCAAGATGACATCACTGTAGTATCACAAAATAAAATAGTCCAATTTTTATTATTTTGTTTTATGTGTGTGTGGTTATTTTGTCTGTATATATGTCTATACCCTGTATGCAGGCAGTTATCTCAGGACCAGAATTCCTTGGAGCTGGAGTTACAGTTTTTAGCTATCATGACCCTAAGAATCAGGCTGTATTTGGGGGGAGAGTGACCAGAGATTTTTTACTGCTTCGCTATCTTTTCAGCCCCTGCTCAACCTTTTAAAAGTCCCAGGTTTTAAAGAAATCCAAGACTTAAAAAGTTCAAAGTTTATCTAAAACTCCAGAGTGTCTCTAAAATAGTCATGGTCTCATAATTGTGTGTTCTTATGAAATAAATTAAATCTTTCTTACTCCCAGGTGGGCTAACCAGGACATAGTTACATTCAAATCTAATCAAAACCAATGCCCCCCCCCCCACCATATCTAATGTTCCTGAATTAATACCTCTTCCCCAGGCAATCTCCCAAATTTATAAAAAAGGAGCAGAGCTACATTAGCTTAACCTGACCCTTTGTTTAGGATGGTGTCAATTTGTCTGGAAAGGGTAGGTCCTTCTGTGTGGCAGGTGCAAACTGTGGCCTGAAATTCTTGCTGCCATATAATGTAGAAATATGGGCCTGTATAATATGGCCCTACAGAATGTCTGATCTGTTAAAACCTTTATTACCCGCCTTTTTTGCCATTGTCATAATTATCAATATAATCATGTATGTATTCTTTTTGCATTTCCATTATCTGTTTTTGACAAATAATGTGGAGTAGCAGCTAGGGAGGTTTTAGTGTCTTTATATCATGACACAAACCAGTTGGACTCTTGTCTAACTGTATTCTAACTACTTAAGGCTTTCACACTAAGTCAAGATTATAGAAGTTTATTGGTTAAATTTGACTGAAGAATCATGATAGTTGAAACATGTTTCAGCTATGGAAATAGAAGTCTAGATGCCCGGATTATCATCCTAGTCCCACTTTGTCACCATGGTTTTCCATAAAGTTTCTAAAGAAGTTGTATTTTTTTCTTTCCTTTTTTTTTTTCCTTGCCTTTTCTCTTTTGCCCCCACCTCTCTGCTCCTACCCTCCTTTTTTGTTGTTTTGTTTATTTGGGAAAGCATTGACCTTGAACTTCTGATGTTTGCATCTCAAATACCGCTGATGTTAGGGTTTCAGACTTGTGTCAGTGGTTAGATTTTAGTGGTGGTGCAAACCCTGCCCAGAGAATTGTGCTGCCTTCATCCTCATACTAATTTTGAAAATTTGGTGTTAACTGGCAGCTGTGGGATGCTAATTTAGATATTTTACTCCCTTTCATATCTTCATACTTGTTGCTAAAGTACCCATTTCCATTGTAAACAGTTCATAATGTTGCTGTGGCTTTTCCAAGCTAAGAAAAAAAATTGGGTAAATATGAATGAAATCTCTCTGTAAGCCTAGACTTTCAAACATAGGCTAAACTATTAATTATACTGCTTAATTATATAGTATGTATATTTTTGTATAAAGTAGATTGTAAAGTATTTGTTGTGTGCCCGATTTGTGTTTGTACTATCCTGAATAGCTCCTCGAGGCATAGGTTTTCTAAGTAGAGTGGCAGTATATCACAGTAGTAGCCAACATTTTTATTTCTGGACATCATAAAGATCTTAAATCCCAAAGACTGGTCATTTTCTCTTAATTTCTGATTGTATCATTGTACCACCAGACTGGCTAGCTTTAGAATCAATTAATTTAGTTCAGATCACATCCAGATTTCAAATTATGTAATTGAAATTGATTAGATAATTAAAACTGAAGAGACTGATTGAACTGGTATTAGTATTTTCATAAAGGTGTTCTTATTTTAAAATAATTTTATTATTTCTTTTTTGTTTTGTTTTGTATTGTTTTTGAGACAAGATCTCACTATGTAGTCCTGGCTGGATTGTAACTCACTATGTAAATTATACTGGGGAATGTTGGGATTAAAGGCATGTGCATTGTGCCCAGCAATTTAGGTAAACCTTAATTGTCATCTATTTTAATCTTAAATTTTTTTTTTCTTTTTCTTTTCTTTTCTTCTTTTTTTTTTTTTTTTTTTTTTTTTTTTTTTTTTTTTGTGGGGAAAATTCAAGACAGGATTTCTCTGTAGCTTTGGAGTCTGTCCTGGAACTAGCTCTTGTAGACTAGGCTGACCTCAGACTCAAAGATCCACCTGCCTCTGCCTCCTAAAGTGCTGGGATTAAAGGTGTGAGCCACCACCCCACCTGACAGTCTTAAATGTCTTTATAGACCAGTTATTTTATCTATATATATGTTTTGTATATATTAGCAGAAAATGTATTTTTTTATTTTTGAATTAAAGTACTGTTTATTACAGCATAGTTTTCAACCTTCCTAATGCTGTGACCCCACCCCCAACCATCAAATTATTTCCGTTGTTACTTTATAACCAATTTTGCTATTGTTTTGAATCATAATTAAATAAATCATAATGATGTGCACGGTATCTGCTAATGTGACCCTTGTGAAAAGGGCCATTTGACCTCCATAGGGTGAGAACCACTGTTTTCTGGTCTATTTTAATTCCACTTTGCTCCTACACCAGCAGTTAGTGTTTAGAACCAAGATGGATTCATGTTAGAATGAAGGGTGTTAGGAAAGAGAAAATAGGATAGAGAAGTATTATGTAGTGAATGATTGAGACTAAGTGATCATACATCTGAGAATGCCCAATAGTTTAGCTCTTTTTTCTTGTGAACTAACAGCCGGGTTATTTGGAATTTCCCATATTTTTTTAAAACAGGGTTCTCATGTATCAGCCATCTTCTGTAAGGGTGCCCAGTGTGACTTCGGTTGATCCTGCTGCTATTCCACCTTCATTAACAGACTACTCAGTACCATTCCACCATACACCAGTGTCAAGCATGTCATCAGATTTGCCAGGTATGTGGGGAACTTTTCTTTCCTTTGATTTAGTTATATTTTTTAATCTTAATCAACACAACAAATATATGTTTGTGTCTGTACACATATATACATATAAATAAATTAATTTTGAATGTAAATGCTCAAGGAAACTTCAAGACCTCATGTAGAAGTATTTCTGTCTTAGTATGTTATATTCAGTTATTATTTTAACTAATGAGAATCTATAGATTTCTGATGATAGGATATATTGGAGTAAAGTAGGAAGTTTTTGTAAAATTGTAGAAAATTTGTACCCAGGCTTTTTCTTGGAAGCTTAGGGGACAGAGTTTCCTTAAAAGGCTTTCTTCAAAACTTCTATACATTTGGGCCCATTTTTGCTTAGTGATCTTCACCTTGTTAATTTTCTCTTCTGTAAGGATGTATTTCTCTAAAGTAGGTCTTAATATTTGGAGATACTTTTATATGTATAATCATCACATGTTAGCAATTCAAATTTGCTTTAATTACCTTAGTACAAGAATTTATGCAGCCAAGACCATGATATAAAATTTAACCACAGTCTCCCAGTCTTTTTTCTTTCTTCCTCTGTGCTAAGATGCTTCTTTTAATATCTTTTGTCAGTCACGGCTGAGCAAAGTTAGAACTAGTACATCATATATTTATGACTTCTATCTATGAACAATTTTAATTTAATACACTTTGCTCCTGTTTTTTTTAAGTTGGTTTTGATCTTTGGTTTATTTTATTCTTAAATTGATAGTTTTATTCTTGTACAGTTTTTTCTCTTGAATTTAGTTTTATCTGAATAAAATTTAGTGGAAAACAGCAGATGAAAAATAATGCCAAAAATGTCTTTTAAAAACCATCAAAGGACATTGGAGATTAACATATGTTTGCTTCACTTGTAGCCTGTGATTTTTGTCCTTTTCACATTCTTTGTGAGACTATCTAAGACCAGTCAGAACATATTCATTGTGTGCAGAGACTGCTAGGACAAAGATGTGAGGGTTCATAGTCTCACAATAGAGTTCTTAATGATCAGTGTGTTGGAACCTTGGCTAAACTGACGAATGAATGTTCATTGTCTTCATATGTCTTAGAAGTATGTATTTCTAAAGGATTTGCTTGAGGCCTTTAGCTGAAAGTTAGTTTTTGATAGTGAACATTTCCATTTACTAAAACGAACCTCTATTTCGTAGAAATACCAAAAAAAGGGTATGAATCACTAGTCCCGCTAGTTTGCATATCATGGGAGTCTGAATGGTTTCTTTAAATTTGGGAGAATTAATATTCTGGTTTTGAGCGTAAGTGAATTTTTTTGTGTTGGTATGTCTTTCTAAAATGACTTTTATATTTTTTAAAAAAATTAAGCATGTGGAAATCACACTTATATTCAAGGCTGATAATTGACCAATATAAACCAATAATCTGGTTAAATACTGAAAAACATTCTTAACATTTGAAAAAGCTTAAATAGAAGAGGACCAGTTATTCTTAGGAAAAATTGTTGGTTCTTAAAAGTTGTATAGCAATTAGACATGTAAGAAGTTTAGCTTTTTACTCCTGTTTTATTGTCTATGCACTTTTTGGTAATTAGTGATCTGCTATATAATTTTTATGTAATTAGTCATAATGTACAGTTTCGCTATTGCTAAATTTAATAATTTTATAGTAAAAATTTAAGTAGCACAACAAGAATGGAGAGAAGACAGTTTTCATAGATTCTAACATTCTTTTTAAACATCATAAATCTGAATCTTCTGAATCTGCAGGAGAACAAAGAAGAAATGATATTAATAACGAAGTGCAGCTTGGAACATCTTCTGATACTGTGCAACAGTGAATACAAAATAAAACATAATTTGTATTTATGGAGTGGAAAACAGCTTGATTATTTCAAGAAAAAATATGTCTGCCTTATTATTGCTAGTGCCATATTGTCAGGTGTGAATGGTGCTCAAAAGTTGTATGATTAAATTTTAAAGTGCTAAAATCTTTTACATATTCAACCATGTAGCATTTATTCTTTGTGAAGTTTATGGATCAATTAAGGAAAAATTGTGTGTTTGTCAATGAGGGAACAAGAAATAAAAGATCAGCCCTTTTTATTAATGAATTTAAAATTTAAAAATTGCAATTTTATTAGTATTAATTAAAAGCATAATTGTATTGTTAGCATTCTTAATAGCATTTTTTTTAAAGATAACAGCATTTTCAACTAAAATGAGGACAAAAAAAGAAACTGTCAATATGTTGCTACAATTGAAACATAATAAGAAAATAGTATTCCTAACAAGGCAGTAAAATTTTACTGTTGAAACCATTTCATATGCAAAATGATGTTCTTAAATGATAAAAATGATGATAGTCTATTCTTTTATTAGTAGGGATAACTTTCAAACTACATGGGAATGTTTTCATTGAGGAATATTCACATTAAACCCTTTGTGGAGTTTGTGATTCTTGGAAGGCAATCTGAATTTTAACGAAGCTTTAGGAAAATGTTTATACATCTTATGGGCATGTGTAAGTTGTAGTCTAGTTATCTGTGGGTAAGACATTAAAACAAATACATCAAATTCATCCAAAAACTTTTAAAATAGATTTTGCATTTGCTGGGACACGCGGAACCAGTAAAAAAAAATGTCAATCCATCTGGAAAGCTGGGTTGAAATAACCAATATTGGGAACCATTGGCGCTCAGTGTACATTCTGTAATAGGAGAGCACAGAGATGGTAGTAATATTTTATCTAACTTTCATGTCCACTTAGAGTCACGAAGTGGCAACAGTTGAACATTGGGGAAAGTGAGCATTCTCAAATAATTTGTTTCGATTTGTGGTACATCTTCTGAAATGGTAGTATTTTCTTTAGCTTTTTTTTTTAGCTTGTTATTAAAATAGATTTGAGTAATCAACGTAAAAATGGAAAGTCAGACATGGTGACTTGTGCCTGTTATCCCTGCACTTAAGAAGGAGTGAGTTCATGTGTCAGCCTGTGCTACAGAATAGGACCGTTTGTGACAAGAACACTTACTGTTCCTACAGAGAACCTGACTTGATTTTATAGTACCCATATGACAGCTCACCAGCACCTTTAACTGCAGCCCTAGAGTATCTAGTGCTCCCTCTTCTGAACACTGTGGGTTCTTGCACACACATTCACTCACGGACAAACTCAATAAATAGATTTTAAAATGTCTTGAAAAAGTAGGAGCTATTTTAACATTGAACAAATTATTATGCCACTTGGAGCAACAATGAATAAAAACAACAATGACTAAAAATCAACCCGGTTTAATAAATGATATTCCATGACTTGGTCATATAAAACTTTCAGAAGGCATAAAAAAGTTAGACATTTTTGAATTGCTATTTAAAAGCAGAGAGGTTTATTAAATAATTTAAAGTGTTCTCATTTAAATATATCACCTTCTGGTTATCATTTTAATGGGTAAATTATTTCAATAGTGAATTGTGGCTTGCTTAGTTCATCAGTTTAAAGTTCTATATTATGTAGCTAATTAACAGATTATACTAATAAGTTTAAAATGTGCTTTAGAAATTGTTTCAGTAATTCCTCCCCAATGGCTGGGGTTACTGCTTGTATCATAAGTGTTTAAAATACACTCATTTGTAAATAAGGAAATAATGACACTTTAAATATTTTTAGTTAAAATTGTTTATAGTTTTTATTAAATGTGTCCATTATCTTTCTTACTAATCTCTATTTTCATAGTGATATAGTATTATATTAGAATTTCACTCCATGTGGTTGGTATAGTAAATGCCAGCATATAAATATTTATGGAATTGAATAGACATTGGCCTATTTTGTTTGTTTGTTTGTTGTCCTTTTTGAAACAGGATCTCACTGTATAGCCCTGGCTGGCCTGGAACTCTTAGAGACCTGCCTGTCTTTGCCTCCAAATTGCTGGGCAGCCTTGCCCTAACTTAATGGCCTCTGTCCAGGATGTGCTTTTTAAAATGTTTTAAAATAACAATAACTTAGAAGCATTTGATCACACAGGGAAGTCTTCAGAGTTTACTTTGAAGATTATTGGTAAACTTTTCAGACAATGTTTTTCCTATAGCTTACTGTTACTTGAGTATTTATTTAAGGAACTTCTTTTTCACATTTCTATTTCCAGAATGCAGTTGTAGAGTTCCTTCCAGTTCCTTGGTTTAGAAATTGCATTGGCTGAGTGCGAATGTAATGGGTGTTAACTGGTTTAGTAGTGAGTAGCAGTTCCCAAGTGCTTGCTTTGTGCAGAGCATTATACTCTGTAGAATTCTTGATGTGGGATCTGTTAAAGAACTGGTATTCGCACTTAACGTGTATTTCTGAAAAATAAATGTGAAGTATCATAAGAACCTAAGTATGTTGTTTTTTTAATGGTCCAAAGATAATTACCATGTTTTTCTTTTTTATTGCTTCTTGCTATATTAAGTTACAAAAGGAAAAGATTTTGGTCAACTAGCCCAACTCTGGAAATTTTTGGACTGTTGCTTTTGAGTTGTCAGAAGGCAGTTTTTCCAGTTGTTTGGTTAGAGCATATATTCACCTTTCATTTTAGATGCATTAGATATCACCAATTATGATTATAGAACTTCAATGTTGCTGAGAGGTGAGCATTTGCCACAGATGTTCCCTGGCTTATAAATGCAGAATGATCTTGGGAAATAATTCTTGTCTCCACAATATGAGACAACTATTAACAAAGCATTTTTGTTCTAGGTTTGGATTTTCTTTCCCTTATTCCAGTTGACCCACAGGTATGTATCCTGAATTTAAGCAACTAATTTGTCTTTGGTTGTTGATTATGTCGTACTAACTGAAAATGACCAGTTGCATAAAATCAGGACAGTTGATTCTCATGTGGACAGAAAGGAAGTACCATAGAAAACTTGTACGATTTTATTCGAAGGAATAAAGTTACTGGTTTTCAATTTATTTTTTATTGTTCTTATTACTTAACTTTCTATTTTTATTTATCATAAACAGTTGATCTTTCTTACAAGGGCTTGAGTGATTAGAATGAGGGACAGCACTACTAAATGCATAGAAGTTAAGGCTTTACACATTAAAAGATTTATATAAAACAGTCAACTAAAGTTCATCAGATCTGGATCACTGACTGAGACTGGATCATTGTTTGAAAGACAGAGCCAGACTATGAAAAGGCTTCAATTGAAAGTTGCTGTGTTTCCAATCAAAGGAAAGAGATCCCAGGAGTATCCCAGAATTCCAGTCACTGCATGGTGAGCATGGATTCTGCTGACAGTCATTAACAGCAGAGACAAAGCACAGAAAGTGAAAGGGGCGAGGTGGAACAGCCAAAGAAAGCACTTGAGTGGTACCTAGGGAGGGGTGGAAGAATTGTCCCTGTCTCAGCAATTTCAGAATTGACTAACTGCAGGTCCAGTATGAGCCTCCTATCTCCTCAATATCTGCATTTGATTGCACAAACAACACAGGAAATTTGAGCCCAAGATATAAATGGACTGAGGATTTTCTTCTCATCCTGACTTTATTTATGAGTAAGACCTTACAGGGGAAGTTACATAGTTTTCTAGGACGTAAGTTCTTCAAGCTTAAGAGAGTTATATACTTTTATGTGAACAGTGGTTTAAAAGAAAAATAATCTTGGAACCCATGGTTTTTATTTCATAGTTTTATTTATATGCTTAGTGGGAAACTGATTTATTTGGTAACTTGGTAGGAGGGTGAGAGTGACTTCACTTCTATTGACTATAGAATCCATAGGTTTCCTCTTACATCTCCATGTTGTTCCATAATTCCTGTTATCCTTTTGCAGGTATATACTTAAGGGATCTAGAGTAAAAGTTGCAATGGCTACAACCCAAGTCTTAATTATTCAAGGCACAGAGTCCATTGGCAACAGGATGGCACCTTTTAGCATTTTTTACAGCGTAGTGCTATGATATAGGAAAAAACAAGCTTGAATGGTAGCAGATTTTAATGGAATCATCTAGGCTTTTTTAAAATATTTTTCTTCAGTTTCAATATAACTAACTTGATTTTAGAGAATTTTTAATACTTGACAATTTCACTTTCAGAGCTTCTTATGAATGTCTGTCAAATTTTTCATGGGTGGCATTAATTTTATAGACAAGCCAGGAATTATCCATCTGAAAAACCAGTAACTTTCTTTGTCAAAAGGCAGTTTCAGTCGGGCATAGTGGATCACCTGTTTAATCCATCACTTGAGGGGCAGAGGCAGGCAGATCTCTGAGGTCCAAGGACAGCCTGGTTCATGTAGTGCTTATGTTGTGCTTTCCAGAAAAGCCGGAGATATATAGTGAGACCCTGTCTTGGAAAAAAAATCAAAAAAACAATCAATAATGAATGAATGAATAAATAAATGGATAGGCAGCCTCAATTTTACTTGTTCTCTCAGCTGTTTTCTTTTTCCTCTTTTAATGCGCCTTGAAAACCATGTAATCTGAACAGTTTAGTTTTGAATTGCTGTCCATAACTCATTGTCTCTAGAAGTCTAAATGATATAGAGGATACATAACGTTAGGTATCCTTGTTGGTTTTTTCCTGTAGTCTAACTGAAGACAAACTTAATAGCATTAGACATTATCTGTACCAAAGTCAGTGCAGTTGTGCCTCATGTAAAACATGGTATTGTGAAATATAAAATTCCAGTTAGCTCTTATTTTAATTCCTTATAATTTTAGATTACTGTGCTCAGGTTTTGTATTTTATGTGAATCGGCTATCCAGATGGAAGGGTACTTGAAATAAGAATATTTGGAGAAGGATCTTAAGAAGCGTTATAAGGAATATTAAATTTGTGGTTATGATATTATTCTCTCAACATCCTGTGATAATTAGCTACCATATAGCCTCAAATTCAGAATGAATGTTGACATGCTAATTATACAGGTATTGCTGTCTTTGTTTAAAGCGGACTCCAATGCCATCATTCAGCTTGTTGCTCTTAATATAACTCTTAAAGGGTCTGTTTGATTCTAAATTTTGAAAAATCAATGAACTTTGTTTCAATTATTACATTGTTTTTGAGGTCAGTTTTAGTCATAATTTGGGGGTGTCAGTATTTAACATGAAATGATTTCAGTCATTGTTGACATTGCGTTTTCCCTGTGTATATGGCCAACAAACAAGTTCCACACATTCAAGACAATTAAAAATGTGTGGCATTCATGAATATAAAATAGCTAAGCCCCTACCACCTTTTATTTAAATACAAAATTTGTTATTTTTAAATCCCCTGAGGATTTAACTTTGTACCTGTCATTTGTAAGTATTTTAACAATTTCTAGTCTGTTTATTTAAACCAATGTAGCCTCTTCCTCATCAGCATCATTGTTTGTTTCAAGCAGTACTGTCCTCCTATGTTTTTGGATAGTCTCACCTCACCCTTAACAACAAGCAGTACGTCCGTCACTACCACCAGCCCCCATGAAAGCAGTACTCATGTTAGTTCATCCAGCAGCAGGAGTGACACAGGGGTCATAACCAGCAGTGGAAGTAACATTCCTGACATCATCTCACTGGACTAAAGGCGGCCATACTTGATTCTGGGAATCATTCATCAGAACTACTCTTGGATATCTAGTCCATGGAAGCTATTTTTTTTGCAATTTAATATTTATTGAAATGTCAGATGGATTCTTTGCTTTCTGAGAAATGAACACAGATGACTCCTGCAAGAACCAGATGGCAAGCAAGGACTTTTCTTATGCCGTACACTGAACATCAGATATATTTCATCTATGACGGTGTCTTCTTGAGCAGTGGATTTCAGTTCCTACATTACTGGATGGATTCTACAAACAATTTTTTTGTTACAATAAACAGCAATAAAGTTATGTAAATACTTAAACTTTTCTAATTAAAAGAAAATGTAATCACTGATCTATAATAACAGCCACTTCTGTTTAATCCAGAATGAAGGGAAGAAATCATGTTTGCTGAATGAATACTTTCTATAGAGTTGTGTTCTATTTTGTTGAAGTAATGAAGCTTCAGTAACTAGCCAGAACTTGGTTCCACTTTTATTCTTTCAGTTCACCACTCTTCATGATAGCATCAGAGAAAATGCTATTTGTGTTCTGTGTTTTTCTCTTGTCACTCATACTTTGACATTATATGCTGGTGTATGCAGAGTTAAGTGTTGAGGTTTGGTTGCTCTTTTTAGTTACTATGTTTAAGAACACTAGGCAGATTTTATCCTATGATATAATGTGTTATTTTTGGTTACCATACATTCTTATTCTAGAATTTTTACAATCTTGAGCCTTTTTTTTTTTTTTTAGAAAGAAAAAGTATACAGTGTTTGGATGGAATGTGCTCAAGTTAAGACTGGAATAGCTGGTAGAATTTTCTTTGCAATGTTCGGAAATATTTAATACTTGGGAGGAACCAGAACATATTTAGAAGTGGAAATAACTAAGTTCTTCCTATGAATTTAATTTGTTTCATATATTTTATATACTAATACAGAATACTTTGTTGGTTGAAACTTTTCACATTTTAATGTCACAGATATAGAAATTATATTTAAAGTCTTTGATCATAATTCCTCAAATGTAATTTCAGTTTCAGCAGTGATTTTTTTTTTTCCAGTTTAAAGAAAAGTCAATGGAGGGTCATACCAGATCTCATTTTCCTGTTTTTTTTTTTTTAATGAAGTCTTTTTGTGAAGACACGGACACAGAAATTAGGGATGTTTGAGTTGAAGTGAGGGAAAGGGGCCCAAAATTCCACTTAATGCTGCCTTTAAAACACACCTCTCATGTGACTGTTCTGGGTGAGCTTTGGAAAGCGCTGTGTCTCCAGTGTGTTTGAATCACCGTAGAAGCTTTCAGCTTTCCTGGTTTCCACTCGCGTCATTTGGGTTTCTTAATTTTCAGTTCTCAAAGATGTAGTACTTTCTCTACCTATGCTATGTCCTAACGCATAGGTTTTTTTAGTGGCTACTCTTAATTTCTCAAATAAGTTTCTGCATAAGGACTCTCTGCTTCTACTCATGACAGGGACTTATTGCTTTAGAATTGGTACAGTTCTAAAGAGCTGGCTTGTCCCTGTTTGGTGTTTTATCTTTCAAGTTTTCATGGCCTTTGTGTACTTTTTGTACAAAATGCTTGTGTAGTTCTCCATATTGCTTCTTACTTGCCTCCAGCACCCTATGTTCTTTCCTTTTGATAGGACTTTTGTATCATCAAAGATAAGGAAAGCTCAAACAGCCCCTGTGATCACAGTAGGCAATGGTACTTTGACCCTATGGCCCCTGGCTTTTACTTTCTTAGCCAGTCCAGATAGAGAATTTCTTCTTGTAGGACTTTATGTTGCTACTGTAAGTGCAGATGCAGTTTCTGTTACCTCTGTAATCAGAAATAGTAGCCTAGCCTGGCTTCTGTAGTATAATTTGTTAATAAATGATGCAGAGTTGTTATCATTTTGTTTACCCATTAGAGTATCAAAGACTCCCTTACAATGAATCAATGAAGTCTTATTAGTAACGAAGATGGTAATAGAAATTATTTACCTAGTTCTTATTATGAATACCTCTGTACATTTGTCGTTTTCACAGGAACAGTAGTAGTGTTCATTTTCAGGGGTTTAATGAAATTACAAAAAGTTTTACTTTTTCTCAGGTGACTAGCACCTTTAAAATAGACTTAAAAGTTTTTCATATTGATATTGGGACTTACTTTGCAGGTATCTTTAAAGGTATGTACTTTTCTTTCCGCTCCTGGCTCTGTGGTTGTAAAGCCAGTCTCTCCTTAATGTCACATTCTTAGGAAGATCTGGCTGCTTAGCAGTGTCTTGTTAATGCAAATTTCTGTTTAACCAGATAGAATGAAGAGGTCATCCTGGTGTTTGTAAGGTGTTAGCGATGTGGCCATTATCTTCAGATATCTCCACCTAGGGAATTGTGCTTAATGCTTATAGTCACTTGGCCAATCTCTATTTTCATCTTTATCTTTTTTACCCCACTTAGAAATATTGAAGGGCTTTGGTAACTTGAGACAATGTAGCTGCTACACAGAGCTCTCTCTCTATTCATGAGGACTGCTTTCATTAGCTAGCCTTCTGACCCCCAGAAGAATCAATTTTAGATTTTATTTCCGTTTTGGCCCCCAAATTAAAAATATTTGGTATATGTCCTAGGATAATTCTAAAAATCAGATGAAATAGGTCAGGTGAATTTAAATGTATGGCCTTGTATTTCATTCGTTCTATAATACTATAATAAAACCATGGTAGTGATATCAGAGATAGTGAATGTGATTCAGTTGGTCATAACTTTTCATGTTAAACAAGTTTCCATTAGAGTAGTCTTAATGAATTTGAAGGGAAGATGCAGAATTTTAAGCAAAGTCGTGCTGAATGGGGTTGAAAGAGCCTGTTTTGACTTTAATATGCCTTGAGTCAGTCTTGAACACTCACCTTTGTCTGCTGCCAATAAAGACACTCATTTAGTTGCATTTGTATTTTTAAGTAAAGTCGATTTTCATAAACTATTTTTATTATTATCAGGTATGTTTTTTCAGTTCTTTTGCTTGGTTATTTAAAAGAAAAAAAGTACTATTTTAGTAAACATTGTTTTCCTGCAAGTTTATCTCTACTTCTACGAAAAGTCATAACTTATTTCCCAACTTTTTTCACCTTTAAAAATAAAAATTAGTTCTCATTTAACTTGAGTCTGACATTGATTTTTAGTAGCCCTGGGTCCAGGTAGTGTGGCAGTTTGAAGTTGCCGTTTGGCAGGCGATGAATCATTGAGCCTGACTCAGCATCTTTCCTGTATTTCATGTATTGCGGTGCAACATATTAGAAAGGTTTGAAGGAGCTCTCTGCTGTTCTTAGAGATTGGTGCTCTTGGTAAATGTCTTGTGTCTTCCTTCTGTTAGGAGCTACATCATAATTTACAAAAGCAGCAAATAGAGCTAGGTCAGCATGTTGGCCCTTTGTTCTTCATTGCCTGTCTTGTAGTCATTCTTTGTTTTCTTGTTTGCCAGTAGTATTGCTCTTTGCAGAGAATTGAGACAAAGGAGAGAACCAAAGTTACAGGCAACTATTATATTTTGTACATAACACACATCAGCAGATAGTATAAGAGAGCAGATAGCCTCTCTTCCCATAGAACACATTTGTCTTTGCAGGTATCAGCATTAATTTCTCCTGACCCCAGTGAAGTGGACCATGAGGCAATGATTGGCATTTCTCAAGCTTCCTGAAATTGAAAAAAAAATACTTTGAACTATATTTATGTGTCTGTGTGTATATTTGTGTGAAGGCCAGAAAAGTCCTTAGATCTTCTGGAACTGGTGGCTACAAAGCACTTGTGAGCCACCTGATACAGATGCTAGAACTGAACTCAGGTCCTCTTGTAAAGCAGTATTGCTCTTAATCTCTGAGCCATCTTTTCAGCTCCAATCTCTCAATTTTAAATATGGAGAGTTGTTTTGTGTGTAGGAGATTTGTTTCAGAATCCTCCTCCAATACAAAAATTCACAATGCCAGAGTTTCATAAAATGGCATAGTATTTGCATAAAACTGACATAGTATTCATATATGTTAAATCAGATTGAATATAATGCCTAAAATAAAGGCTATGTAGGGAATACAAGGAGTCTGTTCTCAAAGTGCTGTTTCAGCTCTTCCTCTGGCAGTAGAACTCTGCAGTTGATTGGATCCTTGGATACAGGATGGATGGATATGGAGAGCTGACTATACTTGTCTGGCATGTTCCTGAAGATACTGTATGTGGATACTCAACTGACTTTTCACGTGACTTTACTTAGCACTGTGAAGATAATCTGAATGTCAGACTAAGTTTTGATTTTTATTTTGTGCCTAAGGACAGCCCTTAAATGGTGTGCACCTCTTGTAAGGTCCATTCCCCTTTCAGATCTCCTAATGCCAGTAGGATTTCCTGAGATAAATGCAGTCCAACATAAACTGTGAAGGAGGTAAAGCTAAGACAACCACTGCTTTTCACTTTGCCTTCTTTTCTGATGTATTCTTTCAGTGTGTGTATGTGTGTGCACAGGTGCCACAACAGGCGTGTCGAGGTTAGAGGACAGCCTACACAGCAGTCAGTTTTGTCACCGTGTGAGTACTTTTATTTTGGTCACCATAAAGTGTACTTGCCATAAAGTACTGAGACTAGTTCCAGGTTTGGAAGATTTATAATCCAGTTCTGAAAGGTCAAGGATTCTTAGTAATTGTGCTACGAACTTAAACTAGTATCCCATTCATTAACAAATGAAGCAGATTTCAGTATGTTTCCTGATAGGGTAAGTGCTAACTCTGACTTAGAAAGCTAGAGTCTGACCTAAACCAACTGAAAGATAAAATATCTTTGGTCTCAATTAAGCTGACACTAATTTAAAGACTGGTTTCAGATGAAGACCACTGAAATTGAAGGAGTATATGCAAGTTTCTGCCCTACTCTCAACTCTGGGAGAGTCATGCTGCTGTTGACAGGCACAATTGCATGTCATTTAGGGGAGACAGTTTAGGCGTGAGATACTTAGGAAGAACTGTCAGGCCCTTCCGTTTTTCTGCTGTTAAATTCAGTTTGCTTTGTCACTCATTTTTGTCTTTTCCAGATAGTGTGTATATACTACTCACAGTTGCCCATTCCCTCCTTAACGAGCCATCTGTTTTGGGAATCATGTAGTAATAGGAGTGGTGGGGCTGCATCCCCAGCACCCCGGCCGCCTGGCTAGCTTATGCCCCGAAATAACAACACACAAAGTGTATTCATTCAAATACTGCTTGGCCCATTAGCTCTAGCCCTTACTGGCTAATTCTGATATCCCGATCAACCCATCTCCAATAAACTGTGTAGCACCGGTCTTACCGGGAAAGATTCAGCATGTCTGACCTGGCAGCTTGCTTCATCACGTGCGTCTGCCCGGGAGAGAGGAGCATGGCGTCTCTCTGAGCTCACTTCCTCTTCCTCCTAGCATTCTGTTCTGTTTACTCCTCCCACCTATGTTTTAACAGGGCCAAGCAGTTTCTTTACTGCTTAACCAATGAAATCAACAGATTGATATATGACACTCCCACATCAGAATCGCCCTGGTACAGAACAATACCACCTAGGGCCTGTTACTCCACAGCTTACTCACTGGTGCATTCATACAATTCTGCTTACTCAAGAGGTAGTTGCTGCTGGGTTGCTGTTTTAGATACATTGCCTGCAAGAGGGAGAACTTATGGAATAGCTCTGGAGAGCTCCCTGATGGATAGTGTATTAGTTAACTTTCTGTTATTTTGTTGAAGCACCCCAACAGAAAACATGAAAGATTTGTTTTGCTTACAAGTTCCAGAAGAGATACAGTTCATCATAGGACATCAAGAAGTTGAATGGTCCCATTTCATTTGAGCACAGGGAGTAGAAAGAAGAGGAAGTGGGGCCAGGCTATGAAACCTCAAAGCTGGAAATGAATGTTGTACTTCCTCCAGCAATGTTCTACCGCCTTAAGGTTTCTGTAACCTTCCCCACCAGCATCAACAGCAAAGGACCAAGCTTTCAAATAGATCAGCCTATGGGAGATAGGAGTTCAAATAGATAGCCTATGGGAGTTTGTTGTAAAACTTACACCGTTATCTCTATATTACAAACAGGGAAATGGTCAAAAATGACTTGTCCAAGATCATGTAACTAAGAAGTGAGTCAGTTCTTAGCCATTTCTTCAGGGGCTTTGCTAGATCATTCTTGTTGGAATTTTTTTTTTTAATTCCTTCTTAACAATTTTGGTGCAGAATCTTGGAACCCAGGGCCTCTGAGCATTTGCTCCAACACTGAACTACACTCCAATTTCCTGATCATAAGTAAGTGTTCCCTTAGTATTTTCTGTCATGCCACCCAGTTCATATCCTGCTAATGGTAATGACTTTATGTATTGGTTCACCACAATGCTAGGCTGTAAGCTCCATGAGGGCAGAGTGTTTTTACTTGTGTCCCACAGTAACATGGTATGTCATGCATGGTGGATATTCCTTAAATATTTGTTAATGAAGAAGCAATGATAGCCATTTACATTTGGCTTATGTTGAGGATGGAAATTCAATACCTGTTGAAAATTCAGTAGTAGCAGGCATTTAGCAGGAGAGGAAAGCAAAGGGAGAAATATGTTTAGAGTGGGTGGCAGAGGTAATAGATGTGGCTAGTTGGAAGGAAGGTATCATGTGTAAATAGACTTTAGTCTTGAGGCTGCGAAACTCACTATTGGACTCGGGACTTTAAATGGTACAAAAATAAATTAACCCGATGACCCTAGACAAAATCCTACAGCAGTCTGAAAGGATTTCATACTCAATAGCATCTACTTTGCCATTTTTCCATCTATCATACTACACTCCCATCCCACCCAGCTCTAGGCAATCATTATTCAACTTACTGTTTCATGTGCCTGTTTGAGTATTTTGTGTACATTAAATGAGACCATGTGGTGTTTGTGGTGGCAGCTTTCATTTGGCCTAGGTCTTCAAGAGTCACAAGTGTAAGTGACTAGCTCCTGTCTTGAATATATATGCATTTGCTTACCTATTTTCTCATAGACGTTTGAGCTATCCCCATGTGCTCGCTGTTATGAATAATGTCATGCACATTCACATACACAAGAATCAGAGACCCACTCATTCAGACACTCAGGAAGCCTATAAAAATACCATGCCATTGAGGCTGCGCAAAGCAACCCAACAGAAGGAAAAGAGCTCCAAGAGCAGGGACAGGAATCAGAGACCCACTCATTCAGACACTCAGGAAGCCTATAAAAATACTAAGTTGAAAATATGTAACTCAGAATATAGATATTGGTTGTGTTGTGCTTTGTACCAGTCAATCTGTCCCGTTTGAATGATGCCTCTGCTACTTGGGATTTTGGCAGTTATTTAATTGCACTGTGATTCAGGTTCCTTGCATAAAATGGGATTCACTGAGTTCTTTGAGAGGTGTTTTAGCTAGGTTTACTACCAGAACAACTTAGGAAGGACCGGGTTTATTTGGCTTACATAGCCACATCACAGTTAATCATCCAAGGAAGTCAGGGCAGGAACTCAAGCAGAGCAGGAATCTGGAGGCAAGAGCTGTTACAAAGGCCATAGGGGTATTGCTTACTGGTCTATTCACATGGCTTGCTCAGCCTACTTTCTTACAGAACCCAGAACTACCAGCTAGGGAATGGTACCATCTACAATGATCTGGGCCCTCCCTCATGAATCACCAAGAAAATACCCTGTGGGCTTGCCTACAGCCTGTCCTTATGGAGGCATTTTCTCAGTTGAGGTCCCTTCCTCAAATGACTTTAGCCTGTTTCAAATTGAAGTATCCAGCACAGGGGCTTGTCATTCTTGAGATGGAAACACATGTAAAGATACTGTATCAGTACTTAGCATCTATTTAGAGCTATTTCCTTGCAGAAGTGGCTAACACTGGATTATTAAGGTCTGGGGTGTATAAATGGCCCTCAGTTTACCCAAATATTATTTTCCACTTCATGAGGACCATGAATGCATCTGAAGTATTAAAGTAGTGAGGCAGTGTTAGCAGGCCAATTGTACTTAAGTATATGCCAGCTGTATTCACAGACTGAGTTTAAAAGCAACCTGGTTTTAAATACATTAGTCTAATGCAGTATTAGGATATGTTATTCATGAAATAAACTTACTGTATTTTACTAATTTTTATTTTAGCCAGGTTCCATTTTAATTGCTTTAGTAACTTGGCATTATCATTACCAATATGCTCTATAGAGTGTAATGTTGAAAGTATTAGAAACTCTGAAGCAAAATCGCCATGGAAACAAACCTCAAGGCTAGGGGCATATCTAAGGGATTATTTAGCTAATCCATTCTGTGGGCTGAGATCCAAGACTGCATTGAAAGGGGAAACTGGCCAAGCACAGGCATTCATCTTTGTTTCCTGATTGTGGGTGCAGTATGACCAGCGTCTATCTTGCCCCCATACCTGCCCTGCTAATGGTGGCACATATTCCTTGGATCTGAAGACCAAAATACTCCCTTTCTTAAGGTGCTCTAACTTTTCTAAAAGAAATTGGCGAGGTGTTTATACAAAACTTTATTAGGCAAGATATTTATGGAATTCAGTGATTAGTGGAATGAAGGTTGTATGTTAATCCCATCAGTTGATATGTAAACTAATGAATAAAAACAAGTATAAATGCTTTTTATTCTACTGATAACATTGATAAATGTAATTTGAGGAAAATATTTTAACTACTTTTTTCTAGAGCAGATAAGCAGAAAATCTGAACTATCATTCAGCCTAGTTAAACACCACTGTGTGTGTGTGTGTGTGTGTGTGTGTGTGTGTGTGTGTGCATGCATGCATGTTCTCTAAGACTTTTTCTTGTGTGTTTGCTTGTACACTGCTTGTGTATCTGGTGACTGAGGAAACCATAAAAGGGATCCAGAGCTCCTGAAACAGGAGTTACAGATTTTGTGGATGTTAGGAACTGACCCTAGGTCCTCTGCAAGAGCAGTAAGGGCTCTTAACCTTACTTGCCCTCTTTAAACAGAATATAGTAACCCAAACTGACCTTGAATTCATTATGTAGTGTAAACAGAGGCTCTCTGTCCTGCCTGGTCTGCAGCTACTTCTAAGTAATTATTCAGTAATTACAAAATGCTTGACTGAACAGCTCAGGTTTATTACTGACTAGCTTTTGCTTCTAAATTAACCCGTTTTTATTAACTTGTGTTTTACCACGTGTCTCGTGCCTTTTCCTGTGCTCTAAATACATCTTGTTCCTCCAGAGGCTGACTGGGATCTCTCAATGATGCCCTTCTTTCTCCCTATTTAGTTTTTCTGCCTAGCCATATTCTGCCTTGCTTTAGGTCAATGCAACTTTTATCATCAACCAATGAGAACAACATATTTTCACAGCTTACAGAAGGGTTATCCTACAGCAATGTAGCTGATGCTAACCTTGAACTCCTGATCCTCCTGCTTATACCCAGTATAAGATGAGATGTCAGGTTTATTCTACTATGCCTGACTGAACACTGCACATTTATTCAGCAATATACCTCTTTTGTGTATGTTCACCTGTATGGGTATTATGTTTTAGCCAGAAATCTTAAGGAGTCCTCCTCGATTGCTTTCCATCCTGGTTTTTTGAGACAGAGTTTGTCATTGAACCTGGCGTTTATGGATGCTACTAGATTAGCTGGCCAGCTATCCCTAAGGATTTTCCTAGCTCTGCTTCACCAGCTCAGGGATTATAGGCACATACTGCCATTCCCTACTTTTTACATGTGTGCTAGGGATCAGAACTCAGGTCCTCATGTTTGTGTGGCAAGCACTTTACTGACTGAGCTCTCCTCTCCCCACCTGATACTCTTTTTAATTATATTTTAAAATATTTGCTAAAATTGATCACAGCTGTACCAGTAACAAAAACAAAACAGTGGGATCAAGTTAGGGGGGGAAGAACTGCAAAGTTCTTAACTACTTAAAACGTAGGTATTAGCCGCGTGGTGGTGGCGCACGCCTTTAATCCCAGCACTCGGGAGGCAGAGGCAGGCGGATCTCCGTGAGTTCGAGACCAGCCTGGTCTACAAGAGCTAGTTCCAGGACAGGCTCCAAAACCACAGAGAAACCTTGTCTCGAAAAACCAAAAAAACAAAAAAACTTAGGTATTACAATTCTAATTGCGTGGATTGGAAATCACATGGTGCATCAGATAGGATCATATGCTGCTGTTACAGGGCTCAGTTGTGGTTCCCTGCACCCACTTGTAGCTTCACAACTATCAGTAACTCCAGTTTCAGACACCACCTCCCGGCCTCTGGACATCAAGAGCTTAGATGGTATACATATATGCAAACAAAATACTCAGTCATGTGAAATTAAAAGAATTGTTTTAAAAAGTAAATACTAAAAAGAAATGAAGCCATACAGGAAATCGGAAGATATTTTGGGTGATAATGAAGGCGTATCATTTTAGATCCTGTAGTGTACAGCTTGAAGTTGTGCATTCAGTTTTATTTTTGAGACAAGATCCCTTTAAGTAGCCCAGGCTGTCCTTGAATTTATGATCCTACTACCTGTATCTCTCCAGTGCTAGGATTACATATACTTGCTATCTTAGCCAGCTAAATTCATGCATTTATAGCAAGTACATAATATCAGCTGGGCATCGAGTCTTAAACCTATAATCCTAGTACTCCGGAGATGGAGGTAGGAGTGTTGCCATGAGTTCAAGGACAACTGTGCTACAGAAGAAAGCCCCTATCTCAAAAGCAACAAACCAAAAATATTGAAAGAAATTGAGACATTACAAGAGAAAGAGAAAAAAGGCTGAATTAAGTGCATATAAAACAGATGTAAGTTAGTGAAAACACAGAGTAGGGAATTATAGTACAGTGTTAGGTACAAAATGTAAATTTAAAGCATAACTTATGAGTCAATGTGAGCAGCTAAGTGTTAAGACCAAAAAAAAAAAAAAAAAAAAAAAAGTCTGTTCCAAAACCAGCACTGGGCTGTGTTCTCTGGGAGAACTGAGAACCACTGTCGTCCTTGGATGGAGATGTGTAGAAAAGAGCCAAATGGTCCTGAGAGAGAGCTTTCACAACCACACTTAGAGTTAAACATAAAGGGCATATAGGCAAAAACAAAAAAACCAACCAAACAAAAACCAAGGGCTTTAAGCCTCTAGTCTTCATTGGGATAGGTGGCCATGAAAACTGCATTCTGCCCATTGTGGTGGTTTGAATAGGAATGGCCCACATAGACTCATTTGAATACTTGGTCATCGAGGAGTAATAGTATTAGGAGGTGTGGCCTTGTTGAAGGAAGTGTGTCACTGAGGGGGGGTTTTGGGATTTCAAATACTGAAGGCATTTGCCTGCGAATTTGAATGTAGAACTCTCAGCTACCTGTCCAGCACCATGTCTGCCTGTGTGCCGCCGTACTTCCCACCATTACAACTATGAATCAAACCTCTGGGCTTTATAAGTTGCTGTGGTCATGGTGTCTTTTCACAGCAATGGAAACTAACTAAGCCCAGGATAGTGTGAGCCTTGGGTATGAGAATTGGGCTCTACCTCAGGTTAAGAAAGTGATGGTCACATTCCATTGCTGCTGCGTTCAACAGGGCAGTTAGTTAAAGGCCCAAGACTCATGCCAGCTGTTTTATATTACTGAGACTTTAGTTTCTTTTAGGATTTTTAGTTTTGTTAGACTCGCTACTCCTTCTTGAGTTAAACCTGGTAATTGTTATTTATGGATGATTTACTTCATCAAAAAAGTCTCACAATGGTTAAAAGTTTCAGATAAATTTAACACTTTTGCCAAATATATAAGTAAATAAAAAATCTCAAATTGGAAAGCCTTCAGACAGAGGTTCAAATAATTCAACCATTTCATAAACTTTTTTTTTAGATAAATTCATGTACACATCGATCTGCCTGTGTGTGCTCTCTTCTTTTCCATTAGTAGTCAATAGAGTTCACATTTCACTACTGTGCTCATTTTATCATGGTTTTCAAGCAAGATAGAAAAATTTTCATGCATGCAAGGGGAAAGAAACCCTTCGCACTGAAATCTGGTTGAGAGCTGCAACTTTAATACAACTGGCTAAAATTGCAGTTGCCTACCGAGATAGTGCTTGTATTTCTAAAGGTATCTTAAATATGCTTGTTAAAGCAGCTTTTTTAGGGCTATAGTGTTTGTGGCCTCAACTCTAACCATATCAGCCCTCCACTCAAATCTTCTAAACAGGCACACCAAAGCAACAGACAAAACCCTACAATTTGACTTACAAAAGGAAATATTTTTTGTTGGCTTTTTTTTTTTTTTTTTTTGAGACAGGGTTTCTCTGTATTAAAGTCCTGGCTGTCCTGGAACTAGCTCTTGTTATCCAGGCTGGCCTTGAACTCACAGAGCTCTCCTTGCCTCTGCTAGGATTAGGGGTGTGAACCACCACAGCCCAGCTCAAAAGGAAATTCTGTGAAATAAGAAAAGTAAACCAATGTGTATCCTTCCCCTTAATTTTTAACCTTTTCTTAAAATTTAAACTGCTTAATCTTTCAACCCTGTAAATTCCTGTCTTTGGGGGAAGGTAGCATAGGAAGCCAGAAGCGTGTGTGTAGCCACTGTGGGAACACCTAATGTGGCTCTCTCTCTAGTGCCTGCACTTGAATCTGAGCCATGTGGTAGCTATGTCTTAATAAACTTGCTGACTTTGCTTCGTTCTGGCTCATCCTGAAATTTTCTCCTGTATAGTTAGGAATCCGGCTTTCCCTGGATGGAGTTCCCCAAAAGGGAAGGGTGTGTTGGGCTGTGGCTCTCCACTGCTACCGACATTGCTACAATGTGGTGTAGCATCTGGTCAAGCTATTGCTCTCTGTTTTTCAAAGATTGGGTTTTTCAAAATTAACCAAATAAAATTGCAGCAAATTTCCCAAGACTCCCGTTTCTCACTCATGTCTGCTGCCGGTTCTGTCCTGCTTTGCACTTGCTTTCAGTTCTTTTCCTCTTGTCTTTGGTGACACCTGTTATTTCAGGAAAGACCTCATACGCACATAGGTGAAGTGGCCCATGTATAATGCCTAGAACTTACCTCTTGTAGCACTGCCATAGAACCTGAAAGCAGGGTCTAAAAATCAGAATTCTGGGCTTAGTATTTTGCTGCATGGTAATTTGCAAAAATGTCATGCTTTTTCAGTAACTGCAATTAATACAGCCAGCATATGCACTGGTCATTAAATTTCTTACTGTGCAAACATTCCAGCCTTTCTTCTTCCCTCCCCTCTCCCTCTGAAAGCACCCAAATGCTTGGAGGGATATGTTCCAATAGGAACTCTCATTCAGGGATGGGAGAGCAATATGGTATAGCTCTACTTTGGTTTGGAAGTTTCCTTGAAAAGTGAGCATACAGCCACTATGCTCCGTAGTGAATGAATTTACCCAAATGAATTTAAGACGGACATCTCACAAAAGTCTGCCTGTGGAGAGTTACAGCTTTGTTAGAAATTGCCAACACTCAAAAGCAACGAAGATGTCTTTTAGTAGGTGAGTGGGTAAGTAAAGGTGGTGCATCTGGACAGTACAGTATCATTCAAACAAACAAGCAAAAGGTATATCACCAGTCTGGAAAATAGCTAAGTGCTGTTTGCTATACAACACTTAGTTTGGATCCCAGAACCCAGGGGATAAGCTGCATTTGCTCTCCTGCACACCTATTGCGCTAGAGCTATGGAGAGCAGAGACCTGAGAATTTCTGGGACTTGTTGGCTGCCCAAAGCAAGTGCCAAAAGATAGCCTCTGCGTCAAAGGATTGTAGATCAGTGGTTCTTAATGTATAGGTCTCTACCTCTTTGGGGTCCTATATCAGATATCCTGTATATCAGATAGTTACATTATGGTTCAAAATTAGTTATGATCTAACAATGAAATTTCATGGTTGGAGATTCACCACAGCACGTGGAACTTGTATTGAAGGGTCACAGCATTAGGAAGGTTGAGAAGCTCTGGTGCAGATAGTGATAGAGGAGAACATGACCTCAGGACTCATGCGTAGGATCAAGACCCACACATCTATGCACACATTTATCACACATGCAAAATAATAAAAGGAGACTGGCGAGATAGTTCAACAGGTAAAGGCACCTGCCACCAAGCCTGATGACTGAAGCCTGATCCCTCAGACCCACTGGTGGAAAGAGGACCAGTTCTCTCAAGTTGTCCTTTGATTCCTGCATGCGAAACAAGACATGGTGTTTGCTTCTTCCCCCCAACCCCATGCACACAAAAATTTTCAAAATGTAATAAAATTTAAGAGAAATGAAGTATTAAGACAGTCTTTAAAGTCTGCACACCATATGGTTTCATTTGCATGACAAACTGAAGTAGGCAAAACTTCACAGAGTGAAAAGATGAGTGGTGGAGACGAGGGGATAGAGGGTTTTGAAGACAGGGAAAGTATTTTGTATGGTGCTGTGATGGGATATAGAGACATTATACATTTGTCAAAGGTCACTAAAGTGTAACACAATGAGTGAACGCTATTGTAAACTATGAACATGTGATGTCATGTAAATTACTGTTTACATGTAGTAACTCCATGTAAACTACTGCAAACTACAGAAGAGTCGGTGCAGTATTGACAGTGATGGAAGCTGTGCATGCATGTGGACTGGGCCCTTAGTTTTACTATGAATGGAAAACTGCTCTAAAAGGTGCAGTAGACAAAAAAGGAAGTGTACCTAAGCAAGCAGTTTAAACTTCACCCATTGAGCCTAGGCAGTTTGGATGCTCACCTTATTAGACCTGGAAGGAGGTGGGAGGTCCTTGGACTTCCCACAGGGCAGGGAACCCTCACTACTCTTTGGGCTGATGAGGGAGGGGGACTTGATTGGGGGAGGGGGAGGGAAATGAAATGGGAGGCGGTGGCGGGGAGGAGGCAGAAATCTTTAATAAATAAATTAATAAAAAAAACTTCACCCACTTAAAATGAGGCTGAGGCATGTTAGCTGTCGAGGTGGCTGGAGGAAACTCTAAGAGGGATCATAGACCTAAATACGTAGAATCATGAAGTACATAGAAGAAAAACAAAGCAGGGAGTGCATGTGTTTTTGTTATTAGGCAGAAAGATTTGTTAGGTCAGTGCCTTAAAAATCTAAGAAGAAATGCTGAGCTTTTAAAGTTCTGTTTTAATAGACATTTGAGAAAAGTGAAAGTATGAGCTGGAAATTGGGAGAAAATATAAAAGTTCTATTTTTCTCCAGAAAATATATAAGATACAATGTGTGGGTAGATATGAACGAGTCTGAGTGCATATCTTTAATCGTAGCATTTGGAAGGCAGAAGCAGCTAGGTCTCTGAATTGAGGTCAGCTTTGTCTCCGAAGCTTATTGGCTAGGACTACATGATGAGATCCTATCTCAAATGAAAAACCAAAACAACAAAACCACTTACCAAACCTACCTAAATATATCCAGGGGTAAGAGTGTTCTGGCACCAGCTCCTACACTTTCTTTTCAGACAGATAATTATTTTTCTGGAAGGATCCACTGTCACGCTAGCAATCACTTCTCAACCAAATAAAGGATTCTGACTTTATGTGCAGTCTAACAGGAAGCTATGTGAAGTCTCCAGGTGCCACTCTGTGAACTTAGAAGCAACCTCTCCTGATACTTAAAGACCCAGTCACTCCAAATGCTTATTTTAACCTTAAATCATCATCAACAACAACAAAAAACCCTTCCAGAAAGCATTCCATGTTTAGAGCTGGGGAGAACACAAGCTGAAGACTACCTGAAATATTCTTCCTAGAGAAGCAGCACTAGAGGAAACAAACAAACAAAAAAAAAAAAACCAAAACAACACTGGGGGTTTAAAAAAGTAAGAGAACTCTTTCTTGCCACAAGGGAAACGAGTATACAGTTAAACACAGCCTAGTCTTGGACTCTCTGGAAGAGCAACTAGAATATACAAAGAGGGGGCTCTCAGTGTGGAGTTAGGTCCAGCTTCAAAGGGAAATAGAACAATCAGATGAAGCTATGTGCAAAACTTAGATGACTTAGAAACTTGATGTCTTAGAAGAGTCTTTGACATTGATGACAGCTCAGCAAATGGCTAAGGACAAGACCAACTGTCTCATGGGAAAACAAAAGCTGAGCTTCAAACTGGGGAATCCAAGGGAAAAGGAGAAATTGGCAAAGAGAAGTTAAAATGAGCCAACTTTACTCAAAGAGCAATGTCTTTTGAGTATGAAAGCTTGGCCAGGGCTGGCTTTTCTGTGAACGCACACTTGCCAAACCTGAGACAATACACTCTTGTTGCCCACGTATCCTCTCAAAACTTATGCCCACCGCAGTGACTGAGCTTACAAGCTGCCCAGAACAGTTAGTTGTCCCGTGTGAAACTGTGCCTGGAAACTCAGAGAAGTCTAATCTATTTTTAAAAATACTTTATTCTTTGAGAATTTTGTAGAACATGTTTTAATAATATTCCCCCAACTTTTCTTAAATCCACACCCTTTCCCTACCCACCCAAATTTATGTTTTTCTTTTTAAACCCATCAAGACCAGTTAGTGCTGTGCAAATATCCTTGGGTGAGCTGCTTTCCACTAGAGCATGGTCAGTTCACTAGGGGTGCACTCTTAAAGAGCACTGACCACCCCTTCCAGCAGCTAGCCATCATTGCGGATAGCTCCTTGGCTAGGCCTGGTACCTCATCCACAGCTCTGCCCTCCATGCTGAGACTGGGTCTTCGTTGGACTTGCCCAGGTCTTTACATATGTATAACTCTTATGTGCTACTGTTCTTCTGTGTCTAGAAGTCATCCATGGCCTGATTCTTATACTGTCTTAAGTCCCTTCTTCCATATGATCCCTAAGCCTTGGGAGTGTGTGTGTGTGTGTGTGTGTGTGTGTGTGTGTGTGTTGTATGTTCTAGTTAGGGCTGAACATTCCACGGTTTTATTTTCTTCGTTTTGGCTAGTTCTGAGGGTTTCTGTTAATTACTATATACTGCAAAAAAATTTTTCTGGCCAGGCGGTGGTGGTTCATGCCTTTAATCCCAGCACTCGGGAGGCAGAGGCAGGCGGATCTCTGTGAGTTTGAGGCCAGCCTGGTCTACAAGAGCTAGTTCCAGGACAGGCTCCAAAGTCACAGAGAAACCCTGTCTCAAAAAAAAATTTTTTTTTGTGATGATGATTAAGAGATGCATTAATCTGTAAAGTTACACAGTTTTATGGCAATACCTTTTGTTCTTGCTAAATTTGAAATGAGGTTTTTATTGTAGCTCAGGCTGGCCTCAAACTTTCATCTCTCCTGCTTCAGTTTCTCAAGTGCTGGTATTGCAGGTATGATTAACATCTAATATTCTGTTTGTTTTTTAAAGATTAGGGTCTCTCTCCAGCCTAGTCTGGCCTCAAGCTTAATGTGTAGCTGAGGGTGAACTTGAACTTGTAATCCTCCTGTCTCCACCTCTCAAGCAATGGATTACAGACATATGCCATCACTTGCAGGTTGTGAGGATGCCTGTGACCAAGTGGGAACACAGAAAGCAGTGGTGCCCTCTCTTCTCGCCACTCTTTTGGTCACCTGATTTCTTTTTTAACATTCTGATATGTTTGTCTTTCTGCTTTATAACTTCTGCTGACCTTTGTCCTTTGCATTATATATAATGATCACTAAGTTGACAATGTTAACTTCTAGGAACAAAAAGGTAGTATTTTTATAAGATTATTCATGAAGAAGTTGGGTTAAGAAATTAAACTTATCCACCAAAATAGGTAAATGTTATATGTTTTTATTTTTTTATTTTAAAGTCTATGACCTCTCAATAGACTTCTCTGTATCATGCTGTATAATAAATTTATACTTGTTCACTCCAAAATAAAAGTATCTCTAACTCTGTTACTCATTAGGCAAATGCAAATTAAAACTACACTGAGAAATTGTGGATATTGCTCACTGGTAAAAAGCTTACCTAGCATGCATGAGGTCTTGAATCCAGTTCCCAGTACCATAAAATATAGAAGTTAATTAATTTTAAAATGTTCAAAACCTTCAAAGAAATAAGCCGCTACAATGAGTACTACATTTGTATGTAGCTACTAGCCTGTTGGATTGGCTAAGGGTGACCCATAAGCTGCAGGGCTGGCACTGCAAGTCTTGTGTGTTCCTGGAGTAAGTGTGAAGTGGCACCAGAACCTTAAAACACAGGCCAGGGGCCCGGTGGTGGTGGTGCACACCTTTAATACCAGCACTTGGGATGCAAAGGCAGTCAGATCTCTGTGAGTTCCAGGACCACTATGGCTACATTGGGAAACCCTGTCTCAAAAACAAACAAACAAACAAACAAACAGAACTGTAAGGGTTGAGTTATTCTTTGGTATTTGAATCTTCTGTTGGGGTTGGAGAGCTGGGTCAGCAGTTAAGAGTACTCAAACTCAAGTTCCAGGGTAGCTGATGCCATGTCTGATCGCTGTGGCACCAGGCATGTTGTGGTTCACAGTCATACACTCAGGCACACATACACACACCTAAAAATAAATATTTGAAAGCATCTAAATCTGGTGTTTTGAGGCGGGGTATCACTCTTCAGGTGTAGTCCTGTTTGAGCCTCTGAGTGCTGCTATGTCAGGTGTGGTGTGGACCAGCACCCAGCCTGTACTGCACTTAGAGTAGGGTAGCAGCTCCATCCGAGGTGGTTAGCTCGAAGAAAGGAGCACTTCTGCTGTGGAAATGTGTATGCATACACCTAGAGCATTTTGTTAACAATTGTTCCTCACTGGAAACAAGGCACAAATAAGTAAGCAGTGGCGCATAGGCATCCTAGGAAAGGAAAGGAACTGGTGTTTATATGCACAGTAACAGGTGTCAACCTCAGAGGCGTTACGTGAAAGAAGCTAACCTCAAAAATCTCCTAGTAAATAATGCCAATAATGTCATTCAGGAAAACCAGCCGTGGCCCAGAAGCTAAGGGAGTAAAGGGTATGCCAAAGGCCATGTGTAATTTGGGGTGCAATAGAATGTGTTCCTTAAATAATCTGTGTGCATGTGTTTGTGTGGCTGCACATGTACATGTGGACACCTTGGAAAGCTGGTGCTCAACCTCAGGTTCTATCCATCCTGGGTTTTTTTCTTTATTTATTTGACAAAACAGAACAACCAAAACCACGTAAAAAACATTATTGTAAGTATAGCACACCTAATTTGGTGTGTTATACCAAATCAGTTTAACATTTCTGCTCATTTTGCAGAACACAACATGTATAGTTTGCTTATAGGAAATGATCTATTCCTTCTATAGCTGATTTTGCTCACAGTGGACTACCACCTGCCTCTACTTCCCTGAATGTGTCTCTATCTTGGAGTTAAGGTCAGTGTATGGTGGGGACCAACCTCCTCTCCAGATCATTCATGTTGAAGCTCACGTGGTCCTTGGGCTGATGTGGTGGCAGAGACACACTACTCTCATTTAACAGCTGGGCTAAATGTCATTGCTGCAGCAGTAGGCTGTGACCACATTGAGCTCATTGCTTGAGGCCCTCAGGGCCTCTGTGGCATTCTAGAAAACCCCATATCCATGCACTGAACAGCCTGCTCCTCAGAAACTCTCTGGAGAGGAGATGCCCAATGTTCAGATTGAGGCCATATTGATAGTTTATACCAAGATGAAAAGCTGATTTCAATGATCATTCCTCCCTACTGCTGTCACCTCAGTTGTGCAAACTGAGAGTTTCAGCTCCTGGTTATGCTCTTGCCAGTGGGTTCTTAAGATGACAGGATAGCCCCAAGATCTTGAGAGAAGAACTGGACTATCCTACTGTGGATGCAGAGCACCTGGTAAGCCTGGAACATTTTGTGGTTTTACCACTGCCAGAAATTAGTCCGCTTACAGCTACAATCCAGATGAAGGAACCAGAGATGAAAAGTTGTAGTCCCAGTATGTAAATCAATGTCTTGATTGCTATTGACAACTTCCCCAGAATTTGTGCCACTTGGGACTCATGGGATGGAGCAATAAAAGGGTACAAACAGCAAACACAAGGGCCAACAATCCAGAAGGCAAATTGTTGGCCACATGACCCCCAAATGAATACTACATGGCTCCCACAAGGATACAGGCAAACAAGACTGATTAAGAACCAGGAGCCCAGGCAGAAGGATGCAAATATCCAACTTCCATGTCTTCTTTCAAATATTCTGAAGTTAAAAATCAGAAAACTACTGCATAAAATGTAAATCGAAGAATATCTTTTGCATACCACCCTCCAAATCTGGAAGTCATTCTTGATGTCATGGAGGTCATCCCTAAAGAAATTCCGACAGTGAAGCTGCAAGGGAGCAGAAGGGATGGCACTGGGGTTCAGTGAAAGCTTTCAACAGAGGAGCCAACGATGATGAACATTGTCAGGCCAGACCTGGAGCCCACTTGAGTGGTCAGGGGGAAGGGAGGTAGAGAGCCCCTAATGACCCCCCAGGTGAATTCCCATCCCCCAAGTGAAAATAAAAACTCAGAGAAATTGGGGTTGGTTCATCCTGAAGATCTGAAAAGCAAAGCAGCCAGCCACTGGCTCTTTCCTTGACCTCAGTTTGAAATGGTGATCTTATTGGCTAACTCTTACATCTTAATTTAACCCATTTCTATTAATCTGTGTATCGCCACAAGGCTGTGGCTTACCAGGTAAAGTTCTGACATCTACCTCCAGTGGGGCTACATGACTTCATTCTTTGACTCCACCTTCTTTCTCCTAGCATTCTGTTTAGTTTTCCCCACCTACCTGTGTTCTCCCTGCTATAGGCTCAAGCCAGTTTCTCTATTTATATTAATGGTAATCACAGCATACAGTGGGGAATCCCACATCACTCAACCTTTTTGTTTTGTTGGTTTTTTTTTTTTTTGCAGGGGGGTTCTTTTTGAGACAGGGTTTCTCTTTGTAACAGTTCTGGCTGTCCTGGAACTTGCTTTGTAGACCAGGCTGGCCTCGAACTCACAGAGATTCGCCTGCCTGTCCTTCCTGAGTGTTGGGATTAAGGGCTTGCCCAACTATAACTCAACTTTTCTAAAGACTGGGAGTCCATATTGAGTTACACAAATGACTAAATGAGTCAGTAACTGGAAGGCAAGAGACAGTTCTTTTATGCAGACTTCAAGATAGTTTATGTAGTTATAAAACCCTGAAAGGCATGGAACGTACAGATTTTTAAAGAATATTGTGCATAGAGACCTTTCCTTCTCAATATAGTATGAAAAGGGCAGGAAGAAAGTAGTCTATAGAGGAAAGTGTTATCCAGGTGGTCAAGATCAAAATTAACAGTAATTAGTAATGTTGACATTACATGCCCTTGATGTGATAAAAGCAGTACCTTATCCCCCTAAACTTCCTGCAGAACCATGACAAAAAGCATCAGCGAAGTCTTCATTGACAGGCATTCTGCAAAATGCCTGCCCAGTGCTTCTCCAGGCTTTTGAAGCCATTCAACAAGGAAAGTCAAGAGACTCTTGAGGAGACATGATGATTAGTTTATCTTACATGAGTTACCAGAATTTGAGGTCAATGTTGATCAAATCCTGGCCATGACAGAGTGTGTTAGCATTGGCTCATTCGTTTTGACAGATACAAGATATGAATGCAAGCTGTTTGTGATAGGAAAACTGAGTGTGGAATATGTTGGAACCCCTACAAAGTGTTCAAAAAATTAGGCCAGGGATGTAGTTCAGTTGATAGAGTGCTTGCCTAACATGCATGAAGTCCTGGGTTTGTTCCTAGCACTGTTGGGGGAGCACAAATCAACTGTGGTTGTGAAAGCCTGTGATCTCAGCATGTAGGAGATTGAAGCAGGAGAATCAGAAAGCCAAGGTCGCCTTCACCTACATATCAGGTTTGAAGCCAGCATGAGATACAGAAAACCCAGTCTACAGATGAAAGAATAAATAAATAAGCCACTAATTGAGAAAAACTGAATTAGATATGAATAAATAGAGAAATAGAAGATAGATAGGTAGGTAGATAGATGTTCATAGTTTTAAAGATTTAACATGTACAAGATTTGACATTGATAGATGGCATTCCTAGAATTTTATCAGACTATAAATCGATAAGTGACTCCAAAATAATCTTAAAGACTAAAGTTGGAGAATATATACCTCCAAATTTCAAGGCACGCTAGAAAGCTATGTTGAGAAACTATTTATTGCATATCTGTAGTTGAATAGACAAATGGAATAAAACATCAATCAGAAATAAACCCATATAGGTAGCAAACTTGCTTTTTTAAATAAAAGTGCCAATTTAGTGTGGGAAGGATGTTTTTTAGTAAATAATGTTGGGATAAGTTGGAAATTCTTAAGGGACAGATGTGAGATCCAACTCCTGCCTCACACCATTCATGAACATAACTTGAGCTGCATCTTGTATCTACAAAAGGTAAGCCTTAAGCTCAACAAAGAAAATTCTAGCAGATGTTTTTGCAATTTTGTAGGCGATTTCTTAGAACTCAAAAGTCCCAAGGAACAACAACAACAAAAATAGACTTGACTTTATCAAAATGAAAATTTTCAGATAATAAACATTTAAAATGAAACTATGAACCACATTCTGGGGGAAAATTACATGCATCACATGTATTTGACAAAAGTGGTCCAAATGATCAATTAGCTATCAGCAGTTTATTACCTATCTAATGTATGTCATCTGTCAAGTATCTGTCTCTATGCCCATCTTTTTATCATCTGTCATCTATCCACGACTACAAATCGATAATAAAAGTTAAATAGTGGCATCGAGAGATAGACAAACTTCTTAAACAGAATCTTCACAAAGGAAAACGCAAGAAAGACAGGTGAGCATCGCAGACTCTTCAGCCACTCAATCAAGTACAGTGTGTTAGGGTTCTCAGATAAAGAGAGTTAATAGGTAGAAGTGTGCGTGTGTGTGTGTGTGTGTGTGTGTGTGTGTGTACATGTAAGTGCAGCAAATGGGGAATCCAGAAGAGACCCTGGGGTCCCTTGCAGTGGAGTTAAAAGTGGTTATGAGCTGCTAGAATGAGTGCTGGGGACAGATCTCAAGTTCTCTACGAGATGAGTACCCACTCTTACCTGCTGAACCGTTTCTCCAGTTCCACAATGAAGGATTTAAATAGGACATGAGATTGGCATTGAGATCTTGGAGGCAGGATGGAGAACAAACTTCAGGGCAGGTATTGGCCCTGGAGGCTTGAAGAAATGCAGAGTTCTTAGATGAGGCCAAATATCAGGTCGATACACAGATACCTAAGTCAAGGGCAAGCCAAACTAAGTTGCTGTGGGAGGTGAAGGAAGGTGATTTCGAACAGTGATGAACATGGAAGTGGCTTAGCCCAGCACTGGAAAGGCCCTCAAATACCCTACTTTATAGATGAAGTGACCTGAGGCTCAGAGAGGGAAACAACTTTCCCATGTTACACAGCGCACTGACAACTTGCCCAACAGAATCTAGGTTCTGTCTTTGGTTAGGGGCTTTCTCCATGCATTTTCTCTTGCTCTCATAGCTTACCTTGTTCTCATGTTTGTCCGACATCACCTGGGTGGGGTACCCAGGTCTCCTCACTCTGTTACCTCTGACTTCTCGAGAGTGGGCAGGACATGGCAGGAGCCAAGCTAGATGTTTCATCTGGGCTCAGCCCTAGTCCTGGAGCAGTTTCCCTCTCTGCACGGCAGCAAGACTGACCCTGAGAAGAGTTATTTTAATCAAGCACCTTGGAGGGAGGGAGTGACTGTAAGAGTGAGAGGGTAGCTGCTGTAAGATGTGTGTGCTCAATGAGATGGAGCAAAAGACACACGAAAAGGCACATCTGCGATTTTGCTCCTTTTTATAGCAACCCACAAGTCTGATTTTTCACACACAGCTCTTAGTGCTTTCCTGACCCAAGGCCTCGCTGGGGGTCAGGGTGGACAGCCTCGGGCATGGTGGTACCAGAGACTGTGTAGAAGGCTTGGGTGGACTTTGAATACTTACTTTTCCGCCCACCCCCCCACCTCCACCCCAGTGCTTACTAATCACCTTCCTACCTTAGTCAGGGACCTGCAGATCTAGGCAACAGCCAGGAACGCAAGGGGATAGTAAGAATATAGATGCTGTCTCCTCAGCTCAGGAAGTGCCGACATTCCCCCACAGAGTAATTCTCTGTATTAGAGGTGGACTGTGCTGTTGGCACTCCTGCAACCATAGGGACTAAATATGGTGACTGGCCTGTCACCAAAGGGGGACCCTGAACTTTCCGCAAGGGAAAATATTCGTTCAGACCCCATCTGAGGAAAGGAGGGGACGGCTACGGTGACAGGATGCCTTCTTGGCTGGGGCCTTGAGTTCCCCTAGAGAAGGCTCTGGTTTAGAACCTGGTTTTCTTGAGAATGTGTGAAGCTATAGTGTGAGTGTCTTAGTTCTCAGGTCTGTTTTGCTGATTGCATGCTGGTTCTGTGTTAGTATGGAAGCAGCCTGCTTCTGCCTTCCCAGAACATCAGGGCGGGAAATTGATACCTGGATAGATAGCTATGTAGCATGCCAAGAGTGCTGAGGACTTGGGGTCGTCTGTCTCTAGCTGGGAGCAGCGCAGGAGCTCCTGGGGAAGTCATCCTGGATGTAGACCGGCCACGTCAATTCAGTGCTCAGGGCAGCGTCTGCTTTTCTTTTTTCTTTTCTTTTATTTATTTTATTTATTTATTTTTTCGAGCTTTTTTGGTTCTTGTCCTGGAACTAGCTCTTGTAGACCAGGCTGGCCTCCAACTCACAGAGATCCGCCTGCCTCTGCCTCCCGAGTGCTGGGATTAAAGGCGTGTGCCACCACCGCCTGGCTCTGCTTTTCTTTAAAGTGAGCTAAATCAGACTGTGGCCATGTGCCCGAACTCTGGGGTGAGCTGAAAGGAAGATATTGGATGAGAGGCTCCTGAACAGGAGGGAAGACTGGCAGGGGGAGCTCATCTTTGTGCTCTTTCTTCCCCTTTCCTCCACTGTGTGGCTGTCAGAGTCCTAGAGCAGAGATGGTGTTGGAGTCTTCGTGTGTCAGATCCAGTCCAGCTCTTTGTTCACCGGATTCTCGTGCCCATTTCATGCACCTAGGGAGGGAAACCTGGACTCAGTGGTGAACGCTTCACAGCTCATAGACAAGACCTGGAGCTGTGATGGGACAAGGATGCTGTGGCAGCTGAAGAGGCTGCTAGGTGGACAAGCAGACTCAGAGGTGCCTCCCTCCTCCTTGTCAGACTCCCATAAAGACAGCAAGAACCAACCAGGTGTTCGCGATACATTCATTTCTCAGGCCGCTGCCCAGAGTTAGTAAATGATTGGTTTGTATTTCTAACACAAGAAGGTACCTGCTCTCCATCTGAACAAGTATCTGAACATCCTGGGAAGGGGTAAGGAACTTTCCTCTGAGCCCTCAGCACACAGCAGTATGTGCATGCTCCAGAGTCGCTGTCCAGTATATTTATTGTGTGACAGCATGCATGGCCTTCCCTGGTTTTGTTGATGTGACCAGCATGGGGCTGACTGGTTTTCTGCTCTCCCCTCCACCTCCCACAAATACTGCTCACAGTCATAGACCAGACTGGTCCTCGCCCTGCTCACAATCATAGACCAGACTGGCCCTCGCCCTGACTGCTGATGCTGTCATGGCTCTGACTGCCCTATGGTCTCTTGGCTCTGAGAGTCCCACATATTCTTCGCATGGCCACTCATCTGCCTCTGCAGCTATTATTAGGCACCACTGCAACTCAAGCCAAAGGATTTGGTTTTTATTAGCAAGTGTCATAAGGCTGGCATTTATGTGTCCGTTTAGGAAACATCCTGGCAAGGCTGAGATAAATATTAGTGAAGATAATCTCTTAAAAGGACCAGCACTCTGACCCAAAGTTGCATTCAGATGTCCATGGGACTGTGGGTAAGTTTGAATCCCCTCCTGGATCTCATCACCTCTGGGTCACACTGGTCAGCCTTGGAGCTGAGAAACAGTTTCCAGTCTGCCCTGACTGGACTGGTCATCTCTCCTGACAATCACAGAGGCAACCTGTGAACCAGACACAGTGACTCTCCACACAGGACTGTAGAGGCCCACAAAGAGCCTGATTGTGAAGATTTAGTGGCTTCATGCTGAGCACCAGCCCCACCCCTCTGTCCTGTGGAAAGTGGACAGCACACTGGGTCCCCAGGACACTCTTAGGGAGATGGTATGTCTTACCAGAGCCACAACACTAGCGAGTGGTAGAGGTGATAGGCTCCAAAGTACATGTTCCTTCTACTGTGCTAATCTCGAACTGGCCCAGGATCCTGTGAGGTGCACCACAGAGGAGACGGGGCTGGGAAGAGTAGTGAAGATGACAGGGTTCGAGATGGCACCTGAACCTGAGGGAACATGAGGGGCTCTAGGGACTAATGGTTTCTTTCCTTCATTGTTTTTTTTCTCACATTGCCATCACATTGTGTTGTGATTATTCAGAGAGCTGTGTACTATGGTTGATGTACTCTTTGGAGCATATGTCCTACTTTTTACAAAGCTTACAAAGAAAAGAACTTTTGCAGCATCCAATCACTGGATCCTAAAGTATTTTAAAGTTTACACACAACTACAGAGCTCTTATTTGCACCTATGCAAATGATATCCCGTAAGAATCTGAAGGCATTCAGGTAAAATCCCCGAGTTCCTCAGATCCAGTGTTAACTGTCATTCAGATGGCTGGCTTCTGACCTGGCTAAGGAGATGGGTGGGGAGACTCACAGCAGCGAAGTTGGGGTGGTAGAGAAGCAGCTGTGGTGGAGGCTGGAGAGGACATGGAAGAGTCGAAGTTCTGGGAGCTTGAATGTGAAGCTGGCAAGGAAGGCACTGATTAGTGTCACACATTTGCACTGTGAAATGACTTCCCCATCTAAGGTCGCAGTAAAGACTGGCTCACCAGGAAAGAGTCCCCCTACACAGCACTCTCACGGTTTCACATTCGGTCCTGACAAACACTTTATCCATGTTCTACAGTTTTTAGTGCTGCCCCGGCTCTGGGACACCGCCAGTCACTTCCTTCAACCTTGTCACAGCCTTCACAGTCAGATGTCAGGGCATTCAGTCACAACAAAGAACCTGACTCCACCCTTGGAAGGAGGTTGACCCAACTCGTTACTTATGTGAACTTGATGGTCACAACCATGCAAGCAAGGGTCTCCCAGGCTCTTAGCACCCTCTCAGTCTGCTTCCCCTGTAGAGAATCCCAAGTGTACCCCACAGCTGATGTGCTCATTGGTATCTCTGTGGCTCCTGCTCTGCTGACACTGATTTTAAGGACCTAAGAATCTGTTGTCTCCAGGCAGAAAGGTGGAATCGTACAAACAACCTATTGAATGGTTGCTCTGTGAACCATAGTGACCAGAGACAAGTATGTATGAGACTGTAGGCCACAGTCAGGGTCATTTGTGCATATAAATGTCACACTGTGAGTTCCAGGTTCAATTCAAGGGTAAATAAATCTAATGTATTGGCGGTGGATAAGAGGTTCTTGTAAGTTATTAAGCCTTTGTGGAGACAGTGTCTAAACACAAGGGAAGGCCTTCTGTGTTATTCAGGTCAGTGGGCTGGGACTGTGTGCAGAAGTTCTGCATATTCCAGCGTGGAGTGGAGTCAGTAACACAGCTCGTGGCTCAGCCGTGCTTCCACATTATGATGACTTAGTGGAACACTGGCCACAGAAACTGTTTCATGAAGCCTGTGACAATTACCATCTGGTCTTTCAGAAATCTTGTTAGATGCTGGTGTTCTTCTTTGTACACTTGGCCTGTGAGAATGATAATTAGGCTAAACTCATATCATAGCAAAGCCAGACTGTCAAACTGATGACTGCATGTGTTGTGGACAATGATCCCCTTCCAGGGTCTCAGGCAGAGCATCAGCCTTAAGTATTGGCTAGTTGGAGGAAGAAAATTTCCTACAACATCTTATCCCCAACAATTCTGTTAAAAATCAAGTAGATGCTCCTGAGGAAACCCAGCCCCAGAAGACCGAATTGAAAATGTGTGAGGATGTGATGACAGTAGCTGTATCTTCCTTTCCAGTGCTGGGAGCACAATTGGGGAGAGACACAGTATCGATGACACTCCAGGGTCAGTCTCCATCAAAGGTTTAGAGGACAGTTCTTAAAGCCTCTCTCAAGAGGAGAGGTGGGAGAAGCAGGGCAGAGCATGGACTTATACCAGGAACCTGGAGGACAGAGGGCCCCAGAAGGCAGGGACAGTGCACACCAGACACAAGCTCTAGCAACTGCATGATTTTGTAGCAGGCATCCCTAGACATGCTTAACCCACTTCTATGACTCTCAAGTGAACTGAGTGATGAGCCACTTAATATGGTGACAGCTTTTACAAAGCAGTGATCATATTTTACACTCTTTTTCTGCTTCCATGGGAGCAAAGAACGAAGTCTTACCCTGGCCCGGACTGCCTGCTGATAGGGAGTGGGATCTGATGCCTGCAGCCAGTAGAAGTCTTATGCCTCAGCAGCACTGCTCTCTCAATGCTGCCCCCTCAGTTTGCAGATGGATTAGCTATGATACAGTTTTGACATAGTCCATGGATGGAGTCCCAACTTGCAAGGCTCTGCCTCTGGGCCACACACCACCTTCATCTCTAAGAACCATGGAGCCAGCAAGCCACAGCTACCACTGGAACCTTTACTCATGCTACAGCCTCTACCGGGAACACCTAGTCGCATTGTTTTCATCAGATTGACTATCCGTTCCCATGCCATTGCAGCCCCCAAATACTTCTAGACACCTTCCTGTGGTCCATCCTACCAGCCACCCTCCTGATCACTCCCAGTTACTCAGCATGTAAGGATTGTCTGACTTCCTCACTAGACTTTAATCTCTTTTTAATACAAACTAATAACTGTATGTAGGGGTCATGCCAGCCATGTCCACAGAATACATGGAGCTTTAGAACTTAGGGTGGTGGCTAAATGACTCATATAGAGTAGCTGTATAGGGGGATTGGGAGGCCTTCATTGGTGCTTTATAAGTGAATGGTCCTAGTGGGCCACCTGTCCCTTTGTAGGTACTGAAGGAGCACTAAACTTGATAAGAACCCAAACTATTTATTCTCTTAGCCCTGTTCACCAGTGCTCTTTCTCTAAAGAGTAGAACTGGATTCCATGTTTCTTTCCCAGAACCCAGCCTTTAGGATGAATGAAGGAGATGTGGGATTCAGTTAAGCTGCCATGTCATCTAAGTGGGACCCAGATGACCGTATCCCACTGTGAGTTGTGCCTGGCTAGCTATGAGAACATGGCAAACTTGAGGCGGGCCAGAACCTTTCTGCTTTCTGATGCAGTGATTGACTGCTGGAAGGTGAGGAGCTTCTGGGGTTGGAGATGCCACGGCAGGAAGGTTTAGGATTACCAGTGACTTACACATAACCCATAAGTCACAATGGAAATGCATGAGGAGTAGACATTATAGCTCCAGCACACAATTCGAAGTGATTAAAAATCAAGCCGGCTGATGTGAAGCGCAGCACCTGCAGTGAACTCTGTGGTGGTTAGCTGAGCCGTAGATTATGGGGCTATCACCAGAGCAATTGGCTCACATGGTAACAGACGCTTTCATCACAAACACTGTCCCCAAGCCGAGAGCAGCCCCTCGCAGGCCTGACTTGTTAGCACAAATGTCAAGAGGCATAAGAACGGCACACCCTTGTCACACACTCCTTGAACACGTGCGTGGAATGCCACTTACATAATCGCAGATTGTGGTTGGGCTGCACAAAATAAAAGCCCAGAGAAACTGCTCAGTTCCTTCCTCTTTTTAAGCTGCTCTATTTTATATTGGAGACAATGTTCACAGCATGAGTAATACCCATCAGTTATCAGTAATTTAGCAGATTGTGCCAGTGTTGACATTTGTTCTTGGCTTAATTGTGCGTGAGTGTGTATTTTAAACAATGATGCAGCTGTCCCCATCCCTGGCCATTACAATATAAAAATGGTGTTCACTGAATCTGGCACTGCGATCACTTGGTCACGTGTCTCCTCTTTTGTTTGTAAGTCCTTCTGAGTGTTTGCTGCAATTCTACAATCAGAGCATAAATTTGGCCTAAGGTAGAGTCTGGCTCCACATTGCCAGTAGCATCAAAGATTTCAAACTCGTTCGTTTCATGACCTTAGTTCTCTGATTCCACTAGCCTTGCAAGACATTTGTGGGTGGGTTAAATATAACTCTTTGGTTTGATCTGAAGAAATCAGATATCAAGAGCCATTGGGCTGGATAAGCAGCGTCAGCAGAGATGGACTAGATTACTGCTGGCCATTTGCAGAGTGATGGAGAGCCACCCCATGGTGGATCCCCACCTGTCCCCAACACCTGCATCGAGCTTATTCCCTGCAGGTCCATGCAGGTAACAGAGAGTAAGGACCTCTGGGGCTGCCACTGTCCCTCAATAATTTTGGTGCTCTTTTTTTCCATTAGGTTAGGAGATTAATGCTCACATCACCTCATTTGGTGATGGCAAGGCAGATACCTAGTTATAAATAATGTGTCATTTTGGAAAACCATTTGGCAGTAGTCACTAAAGCTGAACATCCATACAGTATCTGACTGAAAATTTCCAAATTCAGATGCCCAAAAGATATGCATGCCTCAATCCATCAAGGAGCAGGCTTTGGAAGCTTCATGGCAGCAGCTGCCAAATGTCCATCAACAGTAGAAATACTAGTGCTGGCCATGTGGTATGGTGGTCTAATGCTTTGGCTGAATGCACAAGTCCCTGGGTTCAATCTGAGGCCCTAAAAACACAAAGCAAAAGGAAAGATAGGCATGCTACAGTATTATATAGCAGAAAGATTGCACAGACGCTAACTAGAAACTGGTTTTATCCTGTTGTGAAAGAACCACACATTTAGTAATGTGAGGAGTTGTATAGCTGAGGGGCAGGGTCTCATTTTTAATGCGTCTCAAGGTCAGGGCAGCTGGAACCCAGGACCCTCTTCTTCAGGTTGGAAGAATTCAATGTCTTTTGTGTGGTTGTTGGCTATTGACCAGGAGCCAGTCTCTGCTCTGAGAGGGCATCTGAGTACTTTGCCAAGAGGTCTCCTCTATCTTCAAAGCCATCAGTGAGTGCTCTCTAAAGTCAGTCCCTAGAATAATTCAACTCACCTCCATAGAAGATCCCAGTCTGCTTCAAGGACTCATGTGATCAGGGCCATAGAGAGCCACCTACTGATCTCAACCACCTGACTTCAGCCTGAAGACATACGAAAACCCTCTGCCCAGCAGCCCCTGTGTTAGCATTCATCCGCATGACTGGTAAAAATGTGCACACAAGAGGGTACACCCATACATATACAATAACATGTATGGATTTCACAGCTAACAGTGAGCCGGAAGAAGCCAGACACAAAACAATATTCCATTTACAGAAACTGCCTGAACGGGAAATACATTAGGTTGGCATCAGGAGTCAGAGCTAGCTCTGTGAGTTGGCTTAGTGGTATAAGTTTTGGCTGTGTGAGCCTGATGCCTAGAGTTCAAGCCTCAGAGCCCTTGAGTGCACAGTAGCCATAGTGGAGCGTGATGAGCTCCTAGGTGGGTGGGAGGACTTCTCCTCTGGTTCCCATTCTGGCCACATCACTGTGCTCAGCTTATGAAAATACAGTGAGCCATACACTGGTGGTCCATGCTGTTTTGGTAAATGTATTATACTTCAATTAAAAGGTTCTTGGGATAATTTGGATTCATTACTATAAAATGGATTTGTTTTGGTTTATTTTGCAGAGAAGCTTGTATCCAAAGGCAATTCTCAGAATGGGGAGGGAGGATAAGCAGGATGAGAAAGGAAGCAAGGTGCCGGGGCTGGAGGGAGGGGCTAGCCACTCCAATTTGTATATGGTTGGATGACAATGATCTGAAAACTAAATTAATTTCCAAGAACTAAAGTAACCCGATTCTCTGCGTGTTTGTCCGTCCTGCCCTATTGATCCCAGTAATGTGCCTGAAGAGATACTTATCTGTCACCTGACATTTTCTAATGCATCACTCCCTGGTTACTAACACAGAGGGACAGCCATGTGCCAAAAATGTTAACTTTTTAATCCTTTCCCTTCCCCATTCTCCTCTCTAACTACCCCAGTTTAGAATCAGACAGTGGACTCCGGTTTCTAGACTAGAGAGACCCCCTCCAGGGCTGAATAAGAAACTCATGTTGTCACTGAGTGACTGCTTCTATCTCTGTATATCTTCCTCGCTAACCTCACACGAGGAAGGCACAAGGTAGATTTGACAGTCCCTGCTCTGTCAGCTTGGAACTTGGGTGTGGGACCTATTCTGCAATATGTGGAGGACCCAGTGGCAAGTGGTAGGTACGCAGGAGTCCCTGTTAAAAAGTTAGAGAGACCAGAGCGTGGTATGGTGACACACACTCTAACCCCGCGTTGAGAATGGGCACAAGTTGGAGGCCAGCCTGGGCTTCAGAGCAAAAGCCTGTGGTGAAAGAAAGAGAGCAGAAGAGAAAAGCACTAAGTCAGTGCTGTTGTTGGGGTACACCGACAGGTCCCCATTCCCAGCATGTACAGGAAACCTGAAAGTCAAGAACTTCTTGCTAGGCAGACCCGACTAGGTAACTGCACTTGGACCAACTCAACTGTAGACCATGATAGAAGACAGGAGGTAAAAATTCATGAGTGTACATGAGAGTGATTATAGGTTGATGTGTAAATCATCAACGGATTCAAGGCTAATCAGACAGTGATGAGCCCTCCGGATTTCTAGATTATCCCATTAATTGGCTGAAAAGCCTGAGTACTCACAGATAGGTAGAGGGGATAGAAAACTACACATTCTTCAAAGATAATACTTAGTGTTTCAATCCTGTGAAAGAATACAGTTGAAATTATTACTGGCTCCTTAATCATGGAAACTTAGCATGCATCCCTTGGTCTTTCTGTTCAAAAAAAGATTTCTAAATGCAAAGGGGTTGGAGTCTGGACATTTCTTCAAAATTCTTTTTCCTGCTGCGATTTGAGTTTTGGTCAAATTTTGAGCGCAAGGCAGGCATGACTGATATAGGTATGAATAATTTGCATTAGTATAGATTTTGCTTTATTGATAGAGATTTATGGTCAATTTTGTTACATATATAAGTGTTTCTGATTTTGATTAAGGTATTGTGATTGTGTAGTTCATTTAAATATGTACTGTATAATTAAGAAATATATCTTTGTTAATGGATAATCATCGATAATAGTAAAGCTTGTAGTCATGTTAGTTAGATTTTCTAGACGTGCATAGATATATTTTAGATAGACATTCTTCATGTCTTTCAAAGATTACAGAATAGGACATTTAATGTTTTAATAACTGAGGACTTTTCATGACAATGAGACACTCTGCTCCTGGCAGCACCAATCTACTTCAAGAGGAAGATGGGCATCGAAGAGGCTCGTTATGGAGTTTGATAGCCATTTGGGCAAGAAACTGCTCTTGCCTGGACTATTGCATAAACTGGACACAGAGAACCCACAGAGAGAGAACTACTGAACTTGCCTAAGGTGAGATGATCTTTTGGGGTTCCTGATTCATGAAAGAGTCTGTGAGACATTCTGCAGGACACAACAGATAGTGACTGAACTGACTTTGAATTTTCCTGCTTTATGGAAATGTCTGCTGGATACCATGGGCCTGAAGGCTGAAGATGGATGCCCCAACGGTACAGAGGAACTTTGGGTGACTGTCCAGGCAGCGAGATGTCTCTGTCATTTCTATAGTTTAAAAGTTGCTTTTGTCTTGTTTGCTTAGGTAGTATTGTATCTTTCTGGAGTCTTTGATGGAGTTAAGAATAGTTAGTTATAGTTATAGTTTTCCTTAGTTATGATAAAGATTATTGTAACTTTTACTTGATAACTGTTTTGTTATATGTAATTTTGCTATGTTAAAGCCTTTTTTTTTTTTTTTGTTTAAACCGAAAAAGGGGAAATGATGGAGGAAGGTCATTGGCTAATAAAGGAACTGCCCTGGCCCATTTTATTGGTTAGAGGATAGGTGGGAGGAGTAAACAGAACAAAATGCTGGGAGGAAGAGGAAGTGAGCTCAGAGACTCCACAGCTCTCTCGGGAGCAGACGCCTCAGAGAGAGACGCCATGCCCCGCTCCCAGGATGAAGCTCCGACCCAGGATGGACTAGGCTGGAATCTCCCCGGTAAGCGCACCTTGGGGTGCTACATACAGATGATTAGAGGTGGGCTAAATTAATATGTGAGAATTAGCCTAGAAGAGAATGGGCCAGGCAGTGTTTGGAGGAATACAGTGTCTGTGTAATTATTTCGGGGCATAAGCTAGCAGAGCGGGCGGCTGGGGTGCTGGGGTGCTGGGGAAGAGGCCCCGCCGCCCCTAATACTACATATGGCGCCCACGTGGACAACTGCTTCCACATAAAGCCTGAGACAGCTTGGGAAGTAATTCTAGAACAAAATGAAAGCATTGTGCCTGGTTTCTTGGTAGCAGCAATTTCTCGGTTCTACTCTGCTTGCTCGAGGCAAGCAAGCGCCTCATCTAAGAGAGGCTTCCTGACTCAGCTTTAGCTGCAAAGCCTGCAGCTCATTAAGAGGTCCTGCCACGAAACACTTAAATGGTGTTGACGAAAAGCTGAACACATGCTTTTTGGTTTTCAGCCATAGCAGGAAAAAAGCTGCACCGTTTAAAAATGCCGGCTTTCTGGGCTGTCCTGCCAGGACAAACTCTGACTCTTTTATGCAGGCGGTTTGTGCGGTTTGCAAGCATAGGCTGCTGAAGCTCGCTTGCTGGCTACAGCCAGTACCTCAGCCATGAGGCTGGAAAGCTAAGGAATGGGCTGGATCCAGCCGGCAAAGCCACGCCTTTATTCCTACTGATATTGCTTGGTAAATTAAAGACTCATGTGGTCAGAAAAAGAGAGATATACAGTAAAGAGAGATTCAAAGACAAAGAAAATTTTTAAATGGTTTACTGTGTGTTAAAAATATATGAAGACTAAAACTTGAAGTTCTTAAAGTAAAAAACAAAAAAAGGAAGAGAGTTGTTGTGTGTGGTAGCACACACCTTTAATCCCAGTGCCTAGAAGACAGAGACAAACAGATCTCTGTGAGTTCAAGGTGTACTAGTGTACACCTTTAATCCCGAATGCCTGGGAGGTAGAGACAGGCGGATCTCTGAGAGTTCAAAGACAGCCTGGTCTACAGAGTTACTTCAGGTCAAAGATACAGAGAACCTGTCTCAAAAAGCAAAGAGTTAAAAGTAAAAATAAACAAAATAGAGGTTAAAACAAAGCTGCACAAAGATGGAAAATACACAGAGAATTTTGATACTGTATGCTATTATGCTCTCTTTGAATTGTTTGAATGCTGAGGAAAGAGCAAAAGCTACTAAAAGATATTTATTTATAAATGCTGCTGAACTAATCCAACATAGATATTATGATGCCTTGACTTTGAAATTGGGATCTAAGGACATGATGCTTTGGAAAGGAGTTTCTTATTTTGTTTTCACAGAGGATGAGACGCTGTTCATTTCTCCTATTCTGATTTGGTATGATGGACCACGTCCTCCTGAATGGTTCCTGTGCACGCCTTCAAAAAATTGCTTCGCTCAACTGCCAACTGAGATGAAACTAGCACACAGGTTATACCGTGAAAGACCTAATTAACAACGCCCCCATTCAGCAGGAAGCAGTTTGGAGAGAAAAAACTGCGCCCATGTTCCCAAATATGGTTTATAAATGTTCTTTTACATTTAAAGGGGGATATGATATAGGTATGAATAATTTGCATTAGTATAGATTTTGCTTTATTGATAGAGATTTATGGTCAATTTTGTTACATATATAAGTGTTTCTGATTTTGATTAAGGTATTGTGATTGTGTAGTTCATTTAAATATGTACTGTATAATTAAGAAATATATCTTTGTTAATGGATAATCATCGATAATAGTAAAGCTTGTAGTCATGTTAGTTAGATTTTCTAGATGTGCATAGATATATTTTAGATAGACATTCTTCATGTCTTTCAAAGATTACAGAATAGGACATTTAATGTTTTAATAACTGAGGACTTTTCATGACAATGAGACACTCTGCTCCTGGCAGCACCAATCTACTTCAAGAGGAAGATGGGCATCGAAGAGGCTCGTTATGGAGTTTGATAGCCATTTGGGCAAGAAACTGCTCTTGCCTGGACTATTGCATAAACTGGACACAGAGAACCCACAGAGAGAGAACTACTGAACTTGCCTAAGGTGAGATGATCTTTTGGGGTTCCTGATTCATGAAAGAGTCTGTGAGACATTCTGCAGGACACAACAGATAGTGACTGAACTGACTTTGAATTTTCCTGCTTTATGGAAATGTCTGCTGGATACCATGGGCCTGAAGGCTGAAGATGGATGCCCCAACGGTACAGAGGAACTTTGGGTGACTGTCCAGGCAGCGAGATGTCTCTGTCATTTCTATAGTTTAAAAGTTGCTTTTGTCTTGTTTGCTTAGGTAGTATTGTATCTTTCTGGAGTCTTTGATGGAGTTAAGAATAGTTAGTTATAGTTATAGTTTTCCTTAGTTATGATAAAGATTATTGTAACTTTTACTTGATAACTGTTTTGTTATATGTAATTTTGCTATGTTAAAGCCTTTTTTTTTTTTTGTTTAAACCGAAAAAGGGGAAATGATGGAGGAAGGTCATTGGCTAATAAAGGCACTGCCCTGGCCCATTTTATTGGTTAGAGGATAGGTGGGAGGAGTAAACAGAACAAAATGCTGGGAGGAAGAGGAAGTGAGCTCAGAGACTTGACCGCTTTCCTCTAGGGAGCAGACGCCTGAGAGAGACGCCATGCTCCTGGCTCCTGGGCAGACGCACGCTAAGAAGCTCCGACCCAGGATGGACATAGGCTAGAATCTTCCCGGTAAGCGCACCTAGGGGCGCAACACAGATGATTAGAAATGGGCTAAATTAATATGTGAGAATTAGCCTAGAAGAGGTTAGAGAGAAATGGGCCAAGCGGTGTTTAAAAGAATACAGTGTCCGTGTAATTATTTCGGGGCATAAGCTAGCCGGGCAGGCGGCTGGGGTGTTGGGGACGCAGCCCCGCCGCCGCCCTTATTACTTCACATGACTCTGGGACCTAGGGAGTGTCTGGAAGGTCCTGGGAAGGGCACCCTAATATACAGAGTGAATTGAGTAGTGGATGCCCCAGGCACGTGACTGACTCCCAAGTCTATGCGGTGTCTGGATGGAAGGATGGACTGCTATCGCCAGCCTGGAATCTGGTAGGGGTGGGCATTCTTAGGAGGTAAGAATTTCTGGGATACCACCGCCTTCCCGTTGCATCTCTGGGATCATTTCACCAGTTTACACTGAAGCACCGAGTGCTCACTACTGGACCTAGTGACTTTTTAAAGCTTTGGGGAGCCGTAGTACCCGAAGTTGGCCAGCTGCTGACCTATGGTCTATGAATAGTATTTTCCAAGGATAAAACAAAGTCCCAGTGTCTGGGTGACAACAGAGTTATTGACTAAGGGCCATTAGCTGTAGATGGTGAAAGGGTAGAGGCCAGTAGCCGGGGAGGTGGGGGAGGCAAGGGGTTGGCGGGGATAGACCCCGACTTTCTGCTCAGCAGGAGCCGGGAGTCGAGGCCCCAGGGACAACCCTTCAGGCCATTATCTTGCAGGGGCCGCGCGCGCCGTCCTTGAAGGGCTGCCCGGCTGACCTTGCTCCGTTTTCACCGCGGATTCTCCAGCAGCGCGCGGACGCGGGCGCCGCGGTGACTCAGTGCCCTGCGCGCCGCATGCAAATGCTCGTCTCCGACGAGGCTGGCTCTGCGGTCTGCGCTTGTCCCCGCGCTCCTCCGAACCCCACAATTCCAACCCGGCTCTTTCCGCCTTTCCCTTCCCCCTCCCCACAGCCCCGCGTCCTCAGGTTGCGTCGCCCACCTCGCCTCCGCAGCACCGAAGGGCAACCTTCGCACTCCCTGACTGCGGGCGCGGGGATCAGACACGCTGTCCTCCGGCCGGCCCCAAGCTCCGGCTGCCCCCGATCCCGAGCCAGCCCGGAGGGGGCGGTGCGCAGCGCAGAGTCTCAGCCCAGCCTGGCCGGCCCTGCTCCTCATTGGTCGTCACCTCGGAGGGAGGGCGGCCCGTCTCGGGCACCTGCCGTCGCCCCTCCACGGGCAGATCGGCGGCTGCGGGACACCGGCGCCCAGAGACAGCAGCACGCGAGGACAGGCCTGGGGCTCGGCGGACCGCCTCACGACTGGCCCTGTCCTTTCGCCACCGCGGCCCCGGCTGCGCTCGCGGGAAACTTTGCCCGGCGAAGTCCTCTGCCCTCCTGGCCAAGCCTTGACAGTTCACCTAACGCCCCCCGGGGCCCCACACAGCGCGCGTGATTGCCACGCCGCCCCTCACGGTGCATCCGCGGCGCCGGGCCGCCAGGATGCGCTACGCAGACCCCTCAGCCAACCGGGATTTGTTGGGGAACCGAACTTTGCTCTTCATTTTCATCTGCGCCTTCGCCTTGGTGACCTTGCTGCAGCAGATCCTGTACAGCAGGAGCTACATCAAGAGGTAAGAAAGTCTGAGGGATGGAATACACCCAGTCTAGAGGTGGCCAATAGGCAGCGGTGGCTTTCTCCGAGCAGGTGACAGGAGGTTTGCCCTTAGCCGGAGCGCACCTCCGTGGTGTGCCCTATTGCATCTCCATCTCTGCTGCTAGCTGGAGGACAGCGCCAGTTGTGTGCCTGTCGTGGTGTGTGTGTGTGTGTGTGTGTGTGTGTGTGTGTGTGTGTGAGAGAGAGAGAGAGAGAGAGAGAGAGAGAGAGAGAGAGAGAGAGAGAGAACTTTGTTCTATTGTGAACGTGGGCAGCACCTTGGAACGCCAAGCAGCTAAACTGACCATAAATGCATGTGCATGCCCAGAGCTGCGCTGTCCCCCAAAACCTACATTTTCGTGGTCATTTGGCTATGACTGGAAGGCCAAAGGTTTCTTTTTTTTCTTCTTAGTATGGCAGTCATAAATTTTTGTGGGGGACTTTGGAGGTAAAGGTTTTTTTTTTTTTTTTCTCCCCAGGAACCCGGGATTAGGTGGGATGGTAGTGGTTGGTCTGTGGCCACACAAAGGGACAGTAAATTTTAGATCTGTGAGACAAACTGATGGCCTTCGAAGTAGATGGTTCTTTCCCATTCATAGCCCCAAAGGTCAGAGCAGCAGAAGTTGAGCTCTCTCACCCCTTCTCCATCCACAGCCAAACTCCTTGAAGAGAAAGGGCAGTCGATGCTGTTCACAGCTTCAGTCTTGGTGTGCGAAAGATGCACGGGCATGCCAGGCTCTGCTGCCCCGTGGAGCCTGAGTTGCTGCCGGCGACCTGCCTGCCTGGAGGTGGGAGCTCTGCCCACGCTCCCGGGTGAGGGTCTCTAGTGGAAAGAGCCCCTCTCCTCTCTGTTGCAGGCCCCTCCTTCACCACCAGTGCCTATCTCATCTCACTGCCGTCCATTCAAATGGATAGCAATGGAAATGTCTACATACATACACACACACACACACACACACACACACACACACTCACCATCTCAAAAGTGCCTCAATAATTAAGTGCTGTTTTCTTCCCAGTCCTGGGGTTTGCATTGGCCACATATGCTCCTACTCGGGGCTGCCCAAAGAGTGGGAGAGGGAGGGTTGCTGTAGTGGGAGAGCTAAGATATCCGCTGTCCTTCCCTGTACCTCTCCAGAACTGAGGGCTATGTGACCCCTTGCCTCGTACATTCTTTTCCAGTCACCCACTGCTCCAGACTTCCCCAGGCAGCTCTCTTCCCTAGTTAGCACCAGCTCGTGTGCTCTGTGTGGTACTGGTGTCTTTAAATACACTTTCTAGTCTCCTGACTTGCTGTGTTTGATCGGTTCCACTAAGATGGTTCCCGAACTATCTGCCCTGCAGCCTTGCTGATCTTGGTACCTGCTTCTCAGTGGGAGCAGCTCTTGGTTTCCTCCCCCTGCTGGTAACTATCCAGAATTGCTGGGGCTCATGGAGCTTCTGGTGGGACAGGAGAGAGACATTAGCTCAAAGTAGGTGCCAACCACACTACTGCCGATTTTTCTGTCAAACTCTGCCTGAGTCTGGTTGGATGGACTGGTTGCCCAGAGCCCAGCAGGTGTATCATCAGTTGGTTCCCATTCTCCATCTCTCAGAGACACTGATCGCTAAACAGCAGGTAAAACCTTGCAGGCCTCTCACTTCAGGAATCCTGTTTAATGCAACCAAACTGTCGAGACTGGTATATGTTCCATCCTAGAAGGGAACCAAGGAAGGGATGCTATAAAGAAGCTGATGATGTGGTTCCAGTGCTCCGTGGGATTAAAGTCTGTCTCTGGAAGCAAACGGCCACAAGTGAGATAAGAAGTACATGGCTGAGAAGAGCGTCTGATGGGCCAGGGGAGACTGCTTGGAGAGGTGGAGCTCTCATGGGCCCTGAAAGCAGGCTAAGATCTAGATAGGGGAGGGACATGCACAGCTATAAGGATGGAAGCAGCAGCCCAGCCTGGGATACAGGCATGGAGCTGTCCCTTCCCGTGTCTCCCTCACCGATCTCACTTGGCTCCATTTCTGGTCTGTCTTCAGGCTCCCCTGGTTCTGTGTCTCGCAACTGACTCAGTTGCTTATGTGTCCTAGTTCATCACATCATAGTTGCTAGGAGTTGGCTCCCATCAGGAAACAACAAAGACCTGCAGGGGAGCTCCCTGGGAAGGCCCTGAGATATAGATTCCTGGGCCCTTGGGTCGAACTCCTTTCTAGGTTGTCATCTGGAAACCCATCTCTCTAACAGGCTCCGAGGAACTAATAGCAAACTCACTTGTTGCTGTAGATCAGTAGGTCTCTGTCAGGTTAATTTCACCCTTAGACATTAGATAGCTGTACTGTCCACACTACTATGTGTACTATGGTCCTGTAGTCAGTGCTACTACGTGTACTATGGTACCACGTAGTGCAGAGCCTGCACTACGAGAGGGTTCTTTCACAAGCCCGGGAAAGGGCCTGGAGATTCACACACACATACACACACACAAACACACACACACACACACACACACACACACACACACGGAGACATGGGTCATTCTTGATTTCCCCAAGAATGCTCCCTTTAGTGTATTCAGGGGCAGCTTATATAGGGATCCTTAACTGATAGCCACGCCCTAGCCAAACGCACCAGAGACCACTCGCCTGACATCAGGAACTCCCGAGGGTCTCATGCTCAGAGCAGCTGCAAACGCAGGAAAACAAGTTGTTTTCTAATTCAGAGTCTGGGGGTCCACAGCCCCAAACAAATAGCCATGTCTTTAGTTGTCACATGGGGACAGGAGATGTTACTGTCATCGAGGAGGAAGCCAGGGGAGATGTCTGAAAACTCCCCAAGGCCCAAGTTGCCTGCCACAGCCAAGATGGTTCAGCCCCAAATGTGGGTGGTGCTGAGGTTGAAAACTGCACGGGGCCAGAAGCTCTGAGCTAGGGACTACAGTTTGCTTTAGGCTGCTTGTGTGTTTAGTAACAAGTCATTAGTAAGTATGGAGAATGAACAAATGATTGGAGACAGAAGTAGATGTGTGTGTGTATGTGTGTGTGTGTGTGTGAATGCGTGTGTGGGTATATGTTTAGTTATAGTCATTGGAAGAGACACAATGAAAAGATGGATCCCATGATGTAAGGGGCATCTTGGTATGTGTCAGACAGCAGTGATTAATGGTTTCAGTGATGTGCTCTAAAGGATAGATTGAGCGTGGTTCTAGGTCATGGGGAGTAGGGTAGTAACTTGGTAAAAGTGCCTGGAAAGGAAGGTTATTTAGGTGTAGTACAGGAAGACTTGGAGGAGGAGGGACACCTGGGGTATAATCTTAGCCACTCAAAAGTGAGGGCACGGCTCAGGGATTCAGAAGACAGCGTTAGAGGACAAGGATGGCAAGGTTGTCTAGTGATGTGGAGCCGTCACAGAGTGAAGTGGGTGATGCGGGTCGATGTGTTTTATTTATCCATATATTTATTTATTTATTTTGAACCCTCCGTCTTGCCTTGGGGTGTGCAATGGAAATTTTGACAAGGTCCACCATATGCCACTAAAATTCTAGCGACGTACGTCTGTGGGGGACAAAAGGAGCAATGTGATGACCTAATAAGAACCATCTCTGTGGAGCAGAAAGCATACACCATGGCTTGGGAGGAAATGACACGGAAGGAGCGAGGTTGTGATGTGCTTGGCTTCCCATGTCTGCTTCAGACTTACTACACATTAAGTACTTACTACACACTGAGGACATACTTACACTGAGTACTTACTACACACTGAGTATTTACTGTATACTAAGTATTTCCTATGCACCGAGTACTTACCCTACACTGAAAACATACTATACACTGAGTACTTGCTGTGCACTGAGCACTGCTGTGCACTGAGTACCACTGGAAGTGCTGAGGATAGTGTGTGCAAGGGCCCAGGTATGGAGAAAGTGAACAAACTCACGGACTATGAGGAAGACAGAAGGGCTTGCATAAAGGCATGGACAAGGGACCCTAAGGGCGAGGAGGGAGCTGCTTCAGGATTATTTGGCTTACAGAGAACATTTGAAGTGGTCTTAAAGAAAGAGGAATGCTCCTTGGGCACAGGTGGAGGTGGGAGGGAGGTTCAGGAGGCCAGCATGAGCCAGGGATGAAGGGCAGGGAGACTGAGCAGTCCACACACAGCAGGGCTAGAGCCGCACTGTCCAGGCAGAGAGACAGACACAGAGTATGGAGAGCAAAGTGAGTGTGTGTGAGAAGGAGTGTGTCGGAGGATGGAGAATCATGGTTTGAGTGTGTGTTTGCTTGGACACGGAAGGCAGTCTGTCTGGAGCAAACCAGCAACTCTCTGGAGAGGAACTCTGAAATGGCACAAGAGGAAGGGCCAGGCTAGCGATGAGGCTTTTGGAATGAATCTCTTGCCATCAAATCAGCGTGTTCTGAACTTTTATGATTGTGATGTCCAGTAAGAAAACAATATCCTTGGGGATAGCGAATTCTGTGAAGTAAGAGTTGGCTTTACTATGAGAATTGTGCCCTGATATTTTCTACTCAATTCATCAAAACGCTGTAGGGAGCTGGAGAGATGGCCTCAGCAGCCTCCTGCAGAGGATCTGGGTTTGGTTCCCAGCACCAACGTGGTGGCTCACAACCATCTGTAGTTCCAGTTCCAGAGAATCAGTTGTCCTCTCCTGGCCTCTGTGGGCATTGTACCATGGTGCATTTTCCATACATGCAGGCAAACACATACACGTAAAATGAAAATAATTAAAAAACCCTCTAGAAGAACTTTCCGTGGCTGGGAATGTAGCTCAATGGTAATGGTGCACTGGAGAGCACGCATGAGGCCCCGGATTCAATCTCCAATACCCACCTTTCTTTTTCATTAAATATATATATACACACACACACACACACACATACATATATTTATTATTTGGCCTTAAGGAGAAAGTTCTAACCCAGACTGCAGCATGGATAAACTTGGCACTCTTACGCTAAATGCAACGAGACAGATACAGGCCCTGTAGGGCTCCACTTTGATGACGTATTTGGAATTGTCAAACATAGAGACAGAAAGAAAGGTGATTGCTGGGTGCTTCGAGGAGGATGAGGTATTAGTCATCATTTAATGGGCAAAAAAAAATTCTGCTGGGGAAGATGAAAAATCAAAATGGGTAAGCTTCCTGCTCCTGGCTGTACGCTCACAACTGGGTAAAATGCCAAGTTCAGACCATGCAGTTTCTTTTTACACTTGTTTATTTGTTGCGTGTGTACGTGTGTAGGTGCCTTGGTGTGAGTGTGTAGGTCAGAGGACAACTTGTTGGGAGTCAATTCTCTCCTTCCGCTGCGTGGATCCTGGAGAGCAAACTCTGGCTGTACGGTGTGGCAGCAGGGGGCTTTATATGCTGAGCCATCTTGCTGGCCCCAGGTTGTGGATTTTACCATAGTAATTTTTTTTAAAAAAAATTGTGAATAATCCACTAGATTTGGTCTGATTGGGAGTGCTGTTGGGAGCTCTCACCTTCAGCTGGAAAGATGCTGATCTCTAGGAGTATGGTGGAGATGAGCAGTAGAGCATTTGCCTAGTGTGTGCCAGGTCCTGGGTTCAGACCTCACCACGATCCCCTCTCTGATCCATGTGATAGAACTGGATGGAAGAGAAGGGAACAGAGTGACAAGTGACAGTGGGCTGAGCACAAAGGGCTCCTTGAGGAATGAATGCCTGCACTCATGAGTAGAAAGGAGCTGCCTCTAGAATCTGAGAGATGGGGAGAGATGAGGAGCATGGGGGATGGGAGGGTGCCAATCCATTCTTCAAGCCACAGATGTTTCTGTGTGTCTGCCATTATGACTAGATTGTGTGCAGGTTGTTCTGTGGTGGTGTTTCCACTTCTCTAGGCTCCGTGTCTGAGTGGGGTTACTGATCGCACGGAAGCCGGTGTTTACCATGGGCAGAGGGGCAGATGTTTTTCAAAGCAGCCACACCATTCCACACTGCCACGTGGGACCCTTCTGGGCCTTCATCTGTGACCAGCTCTTCTTATCAGTCTTTTTCAACACAGCAATTTCCATGGTTTCGGAACAGTGTCTCCCTGAGGCTTGACTTTGCTCTTTCCAGATGACTAAAGCAATGGAACAAAGTTTTGTGTGGTCACTGGCCGTGTGTATCTCTTCTTTGGGAAAATATCTATTCAGGATGCTTGCCTACTTTAAAATTAGAGTATGTGCCTTTTTATTATTGAATTGTAAGAGTCCTTTATATATTCGAAGTGTAAGTCACTTATCAGGTATTGTTGATTTTCCTGGGTGGTTTTGTCACAAGCTAGAGTCATCAGAGGAAGGAGCCTCAGCTGAGGAAATGCCTCCATGAGATCCAGCTGAAGACATCTTTCTCAATTAGTGATCAATGGTGAGGGCCTAGTCCATGGTGGGTGGTGCCATCCCTGGCCTGATGATTGTGGGTTCTTGATTAAGGTGGGCTGAACAAGCCATGAGAAGCAAGTCAGTAAGCAGCGCTCCTCCATGGCCTCTGCTTCAGCTCCTGCCTCCAGGATCCTGCTCTGTTTGAGTTTCTGTCCTGACTTCCTTCAGTGATGAACAGCAATGCTGAAGTGTGAGCCAAAGAAACCTTTTCCTCCTCAACTTGCTTTATGGTCATGGAATCTCTGCACAGCAATAGAAACCCCAAGACATTGACAAGGCATTTCTCTCATTCTAGGAATTATATTTTCCGTCTTATTTATTTTAAAATTTTATTAATTCATTTATTGTTCCGTGCGCAGGTGTTTTGTCTGCATGTATGTCTGTGCACCATATTGTGCCTGGTGCCCTCAGAGGCCAGAAGGAGTCAGATCCCCTGAGGCTGGAATTGCAGATGGTTGTGAGCAGCCATGTGGGTGCTGGCAATCAAATGTGGGTCCTCTGGAAGGACATCCAGCGCTCTGAACTGCAGAGCCAGCTCTCCAGACTTATTTTTATGTCATGTGTGTGAGTGTTTTGCCTCATGTGTTCATGGGCACCACGTTCATGTGATGCCCACAAAGGTAGAAGAGGGTCAGTGCCCCCAGATCTGGAGACACAGAGGGTCGTGAGCCGCAGTTTGGGCACTGGGAACAACAGAACCTGGGCTTTAGCAAGAACAGTCAATGTCTTGACTGTTGATCCACCTCCACAACCCCCTCCTTTAGTTTTTTTTAAATGAAACCTCTGTGGCCCTGTGGGTCAAATAAGGGCCTGGGCATGTCAGGCAAGTAAGCTCCCACTCAGCTACGCCCCGGCCTCACCTTCTCTCTTACAGCTGTTCTTTGAGGCACAAACGTTTGCAGTTTTGATGAAGTCTGAGCTGTCAGTTTGTTGTTGGTGCGACTGGTTGCTGCTCATTAACCATCCATTTGTAAACCGTCACTTAGGGCCTGATAGCAAAGATTTACACATATATTTCCTTCGAAGCATTTTTATAGCCTTTGCTCTTACACTGAGGTAATTTCGAGTTAATTCTTGGACATGCTATTGTAAATCCTGATTATAAAAAGAACGAGAAGATGCTCTCACCGCTAGAACCACTTACTTAGGTCTCAGTAGTTTTGGTACAGGTGGACATCGTCTAGCAGTTACAAACGTTTTATGCACTCATAAACTATGTTATAAAGATTTGTTTTTCTTTTGAGTCTTACCCTTATATCAATGTCTACAGAATGATATGCCATTTGTCTCTACTCTTTTAACGTGGTAAATTGTGTTCATACAACTGGTCACAGTAGTGGACACCCGTGATCCCAGCACTCAGGAAGCTAAGGCAAAGGATTTTGGTTTTGAAGCCAGCACGGGCCATATAAAAAGATACCGTCTCATAAAAGTGCTCCCCAAAAGACATATTAATAGATGCTCAGCGCAGGATTTTAGGGCTAAGCTTAGCTTTTCCTGTGCTAGGCAATGTGAGATTTTGTTGGCTATTATTTTTAGTTAGGGTGATCTTGGCACACATTACCTTTCCCACACTGTCTCTGCCTTTAAAGAAAATCTTGTGAAACAAATTAGGAATAGTCCTTTTCACACTGTTCTTTCAGGGCTGAAGAGATGGCTCTGCGGTTGTGAGCACTGGCTGCCTGCCCTTCGAGAGGACCTGGGTTCAATCCCCCGCATCTTCATGATGTTTTACAACTCTCTGTAGCTCTGCTCCTAGGGACTCCAAAACCCTCTTCTGGCATCTACAGATACCAGGTATACACGTGGTGTCCAGATACACATATAGGCAACACCCCCACACATACACACAAAATAAACAAGTTACAAAAAACCCAAATCTGTCTAGCAGATACAAGTTTTTGGGAGTGTCCTGTGGCAGATTCAGTAGTGCTAGCCACTATAACTTTCCACGCCTAACATTTTTCCTTTTGGAAATACTTTATCAACTACTTCCTTTAGTGATTTGGGACTATTCAGGTTTTCTATCCCTTTAACTTTTGCTTAAGAGTTTCCTAGAAATTAAAAAAGTTAAGTTTAATGGCATGAAGCTTATGAGTTTCAATTATTCTTTGCTATATCTATATTTTTGTCTCCTTTAAAATAATTTAAAATTTAAACATTTGTTTACTTATTTCCTTATATATTTCCAATATCTATTTAAATACTTTACATATATGAGTGCTTTGAATGTGTGTGTACTCCTTGCATGCCTGATGTCCACGGAGGCCAGAAGAGGTAGCAGATCCCATGAGGTGGAGTTGTGGATGATCGTGAACCACTGTGTGAGTGCTGAGAACTTAACCTAGGTCCTCTGGAAGAGCAATAAGTGCAATTAACAGATAAGCCATCTCTCCAGATCCTTATTTTTATTTTAAATTATGTGTATGAGTGTGTGTTTGTACATGTGAGTGCAGTGCCCAAGGAGGCTAGCAGAGTGCTTTGGGTCCTGATGGCCTGATGTGGGTGCCAGGAACTGGGTCCTCTGCAAGAGCAGTATACACTCCTAACTGTCGAAACATCTTTTTGTCTGCTTTTCTTTTCTTTTTTGTGTGTTTTTTTTTCTTTTTTGGTTTTTTGAGACAGGGTTTCTCTGTAGCTTTGGAGCCTGTCCTGGAACTAGCTCTTGTAGACCAGGCTGATCTCAAACTCACAGAGATCCTCGTGCCTCTGCCTCCTGAGTGCTGGGATTAAAGGCGTGCACCACCATCGCCTGGCTCGTCTGTTTTTGATATGGTTTTGATAATCTTTGTAAATGATGGCATCTTTCCCGTGCTGATTTTCTCTTGGACGTTCACTGCTTCACTTGTGATTATGCTCTGGTGGTATTCTGTCATGAATTTTCTTAACTCTCTATGTCTTTCTTACTATCTATATAAGCATGAATTTTCTTAACTCTCTATGTCTTTCTTACTATCTATATAAGCATGAATTTTCTTAACTCTCTATGTCTTTCTTACTATCTATATAAGCATGAATTTTCTTAACTCTCTATGGCTTTCTTACTATCTATATAAGCATGAATTTTCTTAACTCTCTATGTCTTTCTTACTATCTATATAAGCATGAATTTTCTTAACTCTCTATGTCTTTCTTACTATCTATATAAGCATGAATTTTCTTAACTCTCTATGGCTTTCTTACTATCTATATAAGCATGAATTTTCTTAACTCTCTATGTCTTTCTTACTATCTATATAAGCATGAATTTTCTTAACTCTCTATGTCTTTCTTACTATCTATATAAGCATGAATTTTCTTAACTCTCTATGGCTTTCTTACTATCTATATAAGCATGAATTTTCTTAACTCTCTATGTCTTTCTTACTATCTATATAAGCATGAATTTTCTTAACTCTCTATGGCTTTCTTACTATCTATATAAGCATGAATTTTCTTAACTCTCTATGTCTTTCTTACTATCTATATAAGCATGAATTTTCTTAACTCTCTATGGCTTTCTTACTATCTGTATAAGCCGTGAAGGCAGGAAATCACTCCTTCAACTACACTTCTTCGGCTGGGGAACGATGGCAATACCAACCACTATATGCTCATTTTGTCGATGGGGAAACTGAGGCACAATGAGATTTAAAATGTGTTTAAAGACATATAGCTCCTATCACACTGGCATTTTTTATTCTATAAATTTAGAAATGTTTGGAATTTTCCATTTTTTATTTTCCCTCCTCCTTCTTCTATTTTTTTCTAGCCCCCTCTTTCTGTTCCCCTTTCCTTTCTCCTTCTCCTTTCTTCTCCTTCTCTTTCCTTTTTTTGTTTTTTGTTTTTTTTGTTTTTTGAGACAGGGTCTCCCTACAAAGCCCAGGCTGTCCTGGAACTTACTTACTTTGTGGAGCAGACTGGCCTTGAACTCACAGAGATTCACCTGCCTATGCCTTTTGAGTACTGAGATTGAAGGTATGTGCCACTATGCCCTGCTTCTTTTATCTTCTTTCCAAAAAGCTTGAATAAATTTTATTGAAGCATGATTAATAAAAGCTCAGAGACAGATATCAGGGTTCAACCTGAAGATCAGAAAATCAAAGCAGCCAGCAACTGGCTTTTATCTCTACCTCAGTCAGAAAATAGTGATCCTGCCTCCAGGAACCTCAGAATGAGACTGTGCCTGAGAGCTGTCTCCTCTTATTTTATATTCTTCTCTAGTGCTGGGGTTAAAGGTGTGCACCCAGTTTTTATGGCAAGATAGTGTGACTACTGGGATTAAATGTGTGTGTCACCACAGCCTGGTCTGTAAGGCTGGCCAGTATGGCTGTTTTACTTTTCTGATCTTCAGGCAAGCCTTATTTACAATAAAGTACAAATAAAATGCCACTGTATTTTATTATAAAAACCTTGCAAATTAAAAAAAAAGACAGGTGGTGGTTGTGTATGCCTTTAACCCCAGCACTCAGAAGGCAGAGATAGGAGGATCTTTATGAGTTTGAGGCCAGCCTGATCTACAGAGTGAGTTCCAGGACAACCAAGGCGACACAGAGAAACCCTGTCTCAAAAAAACCAAAACCGAAAAGAAACAAAAAATAACTCTTGCAAATAAATTTTTAAGAAATTACACACAAAAATGAACCAAAGCCTATACAACTCGAGGAATTTCTTTTAAAAATTGTGTTGGCTCGAAATGTGTAGAAGTGATATTTATGGTGTTGACCACCCCTTCAACATTTGCATGTCTTTATTTCATGCCCGATGCAACCAGGGTACAGGCACAGTTTGTGTATCTATTTTCATGATCTTTGGTTTTTACTTAGACAGCACATTTGTATTTGCTGCGACGGCTGAAGACTAAGGATTGATCTCTTTTATCTTGTTCTGTCTGATTCGCACGTCCTTATCCCAGTCTCACTCTGGCCTTCTGTGTGGTGTTCTTGGTTTCAGGCAGAAGTTTCTAGGTTGACCCTTCACCTTAGGTAGGCCGTTTTAGACTCTTGTGTGGGTTCCACAAATCCCTGGGATTGGCTGATGTCCCCTGGGTAGCTCTGGCTTCAGACTCACTCAGTGCACACTTCCTTGTCATCTTCACATAGCGGACAATGAGGAATACTGAGAACTCAAGAACAATCGCAGTTGGTTTTTGATCCTACTGCACGTACTGGCTTTGGGGGAGCCTAGGCAGTGTGGATGCTCACCTTACGAGACCTGGATAGAGGTGGGCGGTCCTTGGGCTTCCCACAGGTCAGGGAACCCTGATTGCTCTTCCAGCAGATGAGGGAGGGGGACTTGATCAGGGGAGGGGGAGGGAAATGGGAAGCGGGTGCGGGGAGGAGGCAGAAATTCTTAATAAATAAATAAATTAAAAAAAAAGAAGACACTTAGGGACACTGTCATTGTTGTCTTAGCATTTGTATGGAAGGGTGCTGCAGACAGGGCTGGGCTCCCTGAAGAACAGGCTCGGAGCCAGACGTTAGCATGCAGGATGTTTCCTAAGGAGAGCTCTGGGGCTCAAGACCAAAGAAAAGGAGAAAGGGAGAAACAGAGGCAGCCTCAGTTGATCGCAGAGGCCTTTCAGCTGGAGTGGTCCTTCAGGTTTGCCCTGGTTTGGAGTGAGAGGTTAAGTCTTTGTGGCTCTGTATGGATCAGTTGTTGGCTCAGGGCTGCCTCTGGCAGGGGACATAATCTTGGGAAAGGACACAGTTCCAAGGTGGGCTGGGGGTGCTGAGAGCTGCTGACTGGCAGCTCATGGTACCCCTGCAGATAAGGGTGGAGTCCTCATTCCTGTAGGCAGGGAAGGCACATCCTAGCTCTGCCAGGCAGCATATCTACGGTTGTGCTGGGAATTACATTTCTTGAGTGTCTCTGTTTACCTCCCCTTACATCCAGTCAGAAGTCTTCCTCCTATTGGCCAGCTTGTTCTGGAAGAACACTTGAAGCCCAATGTTCCGATTCTCAGTCAAGAGTCTTTTACATGCCTGACATCTGCCCTAATTCAGGCTTCTAGCCATGCTGTGCCCAAGCCTCCTGTTCCTAGCTGGCTGCCTGACCATCTAAGTCCACCCACTCTTTCCATTCTCAGCCCACAGTGTTCCTTTGTCCCTTGAATTCCTAGTACCCATGCTGGCTCTACTGAGAAGCCATGCTCAGTACTGTGTGTGCTGTGGCTTCCTGTGTCCATAGAGTGAACCTTAGACTCGAGCTCTCTTCCGACTGTGCCAAGTGTAGGGGACTCACATATACAGCCCAGCCTCCTTTTCCTGGTGCCCACAGGGAGGGAATCTAGGCTGCGCCATGTGGCTGGTGCACGCCTGAGACTCGAGGTTAGGAAACTGGGTCAAGGAAAAGGACAGCCTGCCTCTGTGCTACCTTCGTGTGTATTTTGAGGCTCTTATCATGAAGCCAGCCCCCACCCAATCCTGCCCCAGGGACAAAGCTTGCTGTTCCATTTCCCAAAGAAAACAGGTGCAACCCAAAAGGCTGGGACCGTGGCGGGTGGATGTAGCTATCCAGAGCGTGGCTCTTGCGGGGTGGGATGTCCTAGAAAAGAGAGAGGATATTGAGTAGATTGTGGCCTGGGGCAGGAGCTGTGCTGTTGGCTTTACAGCTTGGCTGGTCAGGGCCAGCAGCTTCTGAGCACTTGCTCCAGGGCTGAGAGTGAGGATAGACAGGAGCCAGCAAACAAAGCCTGCTGAGACCCGGCTCTCCTCTCCGTGTCAGGCCTGTGCTTGCAGGAACCTCAGTGGAGCATCTCCCTTCGCATGGCGCTGTGTCCTGCTCTGTGCCCTGCACAAGCGAGCAGCTGGAGTTCCTGTTCCTCCTCCAGTGTCCTTCAGGGATGTGGCGATACCCCATACATACCTGCATTCCATCTCCTTTTGCTTGCTTTTTCTTTCCAGCCCTTTCTGAATCATGTTCTTTTGGGGGAAAGTTGGTCTTGTATAGGGTTTAGCTTCTCCTCTTTATTTAAGTTTATTTACATCTCACCTAAAAATTTACCCACTTAACTTCTAACCCTAAGGATTATCCTAAGGACCCCCACCCCCACCCCGCTGCTGCATTCACACACTAGGAGAAGGGCTCATCAGGTAAAATATTACTGTAATTATTGATGAAGAGGCATGAGCCAGGCTCTGACTCCAAGTGAGCATACACTATTTACCCCACACTGTAGCCCCATTCAGGAGACAGTCTTCTCTAGTTTGCCCTCGCGCATAGATGGTAAATGCCCCATTCAGTTGCCATGGAGACAGCATTCCTGAGAGTGCTGACTCACAGAAGGAAAGTTTATTTGGACTTGAGGTTTGGGGGCTCAGTGCGTGCTTGAGCATGTGGCTGCTCTGGCCTGTGGTGAGTCATGGTGGATGCTCGTAGGGGAGAGGATGCTTACCTCATGATAGCCAGGGAACACTAGAGACAGAAGTGGTTGGAATTTAGTATACCCCTCAAGGCACACTCCTAATTGCCCACCTTCCCTCCCCCAGACCCTACCTGTGGAGCTTTGAATGAGAATGACCCCCATGGGCTCAAATATTTGCAAGCCTCATCCCCAGTTGGTAAACTGTTATGGGAAGATTGGGAGGAGTGGTCTTGTTGGAAGATGTGTGTCACTGGGGATGGGCTTTGAGGTTTCAAAAGCTCAGGACAAGCCCAGTCTCTCTCTCTGCTGGCTGCCTGTAGATCAGTTTGTAGATCTCAGCCTCAGGCTTGCACGCCACCAAGCTTCCTGTCATGATGACAATAGATTAATTCTCCGAAACTGTAAGCAAGCCCCTAATTGCATGCGTTCCTTTATAAGAGTCGCCCTGGTCATGGTGTCTCTTCATGACAACAGAACAGTATCTAAGACCCAGCCCTAAAGATTCCACCATCTTTCAGTAGCACCGCAAGCTGGAGACCTGTAACAGGTAGGTCTTTGTGGGTCATCGAGGACCCGATTTACAGCACAGAGGAATCTAGGTACAGCCGCACAGCCTGTAAGGTCCTGGTCGGAGGCACCTTCTTCATCTCATTTCTCAGGACCCAGCACAAGGACTCTGATTAGGCGTTGAGTGATTGTATGCACACAAAAGAAATTGAAGCTCCTTTTCTTAACGATTGTTCGTTAAACACCAACTCAGCTTAGTGCTGGGGGAAAAGATGGAGATTCTGGTTTTGGAGAACTGCCAGGTTCCGGAAACTGGATTTGGAAGTGCTATAATTTAGATCTGGAATGATCCCCAAAGGTTTCCTAGATTAGGACTTGATCTTCAACTTGGCATCTTCAAGAGCCGGAGCCTCACGGGAGTTTTATGCTGTTGTGAGTGTGCCCAAGACTGACGTGTACTCTTCCCCCGCCCATCTTGTTACTTCTTGTAAGCAGTTCCTCCTTGAAACAAATGTTGAGTGGGTTGTTAACTACAAGCGGCTGGGAAGGATGTGGCTGTCTGTACTGGATGACCCAAGTGCCCGCTGTGTGTGTCTCCTGGAGGGGAACTGAAGAGCTGAGCAGGGAGAGGATGGGGTGTGCAGTAGAAGTTCTGGATTCCAGACAAGCGTTAAGAATGACAGTGTTGAGCCTGGGCAGGGTGACGTGGCACACACCTTTAATCCCAGTGCTGGGGGCGGGGGGTGGGGGAAGAGGCAGGTAGATCTTTGTATTTCACAACCAGTGAGTTCCAGGACATTCAGGTCTACATAGAGAAATTCTGTCTTGAAAAAAAGAAGAATTATAGTGCTGGGCCTGGAGGCACCCTCAATCCAGTGTAGGACTGTGGCCATGTGGCACTGGTCCCAGAGCCAACCTCCGTGCTCTTCCTCTGAACCCATCCTTGGCTGGATGACACCCAGGAATTCCCCCTTTGGTTTCTGCCATCTGCACTGTGGGTCTTGCACCTTTCAAAAAGTCCGGCCGAGCTACAGAGCTTTAGACTCTTCTCGGCTCAGCAGCTCCTCAGGAGGGACTCAAGGAACCACTCCTCATCCGCTCAGAGCCCTCATCTGCCCTGCTCTGCGCCACTAGCCAATCTCCTCCCTCCCTTTATAGGAGTGGGGAGAGCTGGGGGCCAGCCTGATGACCATGTCTGGTGGACAAACCATGAGAGAATGAGCAACCCCCACTCCCCACTCCTGCCCCATGGCTTTCTAGTCAAGTCATTCTGGAGTATTGAGAGAGGAATCAAGAATCAGTCAGCAGCAGGACAGGACAGAGAGCGGGCTTCTGACCACACTGTTAATTCCCCAGTCAACGCTGGGGCCTTTCTGAAATTGGGCCATCTCCCTGGAGAAAGCTTCAAGGGAGGAGAGACAGGTGGCATCACTTCCATGAACTGAGGCTTCACCAGCTGCCACCCTGCCCCTGGCTTCCCAGTCCATATGCTTCAGGTCTTTGTTGCCCATCCTTGCTGGGTGTTCTTTCCCAGAAGTCTCTGCTCACACGTCCCTGCCCACTCTTGTCCTGAAAGGCCACACACCAAGTCCTGTGACCTTCTTCCTATCGGCTGTTATTTCCCATCATGTCTTTTACCTTCTGGCACACTCTTTTGTCAGCAAGCTATTTACTTGGTGTCCAGCTCCCTCTAGCTCAGGGATTCTCAACCTTTCTGATGCTGCGACCCTTTAATACAGTCCCTCATGCGTGGTGGTGACTCTCAACCTCAACCACAACATTATTTTTGTTGCTACTTCATAGGTGTAACTTTGCTACCTTTATGAATCATTCTGCAAATATCTGTGTTTTCTGATGGTCTTAGGTGTCCCCTGTGAAGGGGTCAGTCGACTCCCCAAAGGGGTCATGACCCACAGGTTGAGAACCCCTGTTCTAGCTGGCATTCAGCACTTGGGTCAGGACCACTACTGAACCTTGGCGTCCAGACTCACGGCTGTGTGATGAGTACGGAATGATACGATAGAGTATATGTCACATGGTGTAACAAAACTAGACCGAGTCGATAAAGACAAAACATGTGCCTCGGCCACCTGTGAGGCACAAGACTAATTCCATGATTCATAAGTGAGGGCTGTTAAAGCTTTGCCCTTCCACACTGGGCTTAGTGAGAAAGAAGTGGATCCTTTAAAATTATTTAATTAAAAATATTACTAAACCTTGTCTGCCACCGGTGGGAATTAGTTAATTTTGAGACAAAATTTCAAACTCAACATCTTCCTGCTTCAGTCTGCCAAGCCAGGCACCACAACCAGCCAGGCAACTTACCACTGTTGGGGTGCCTTCCTCCTACCCATAAGGCCATGGGAAGACCTTGGAGGGCTTGTATGGAACAAGACCTTAGGGGGACTCCCTGAACCACAGTGTTCTCACCTGGTCTGCCTTTTGCTTTCTAGAAACTTTTGGAATCTAGGTTCAGATGACCCAAACAGCATTCTCTCTGGGGCTTCTTCTGTTCTCTCTCTCTTATTGAAAATAGATTTTTTTCATTCACTATATTCTGATGTTTTCCCTTCCCCAACTCCTCCGAGGTCCTCCCCACCTCCTCTTCCATCCAGATGCACACCCTTCCTGTCTCTTCTTAGAGCACAAATCAGCACCTAAAGAATAATAATACAATAAAATAAAATGAGATCAAACAAATCAGAGCAGGAAAAGCAAACAGAAGAAAAAGAACAAGAAACGCATAGATGCCGAGACACACTGACACACACAGGAATCTCATTAAACCACAAAACTGTAAGCCACAATATATATGCAAAGGAACTGCAAGGTAAAAAAATAAAATTAAAAAATTAATTAATGCCCTGCTTATTTGGAAATAGTATAATCGATTTTTTAGAGAAATCAGAAAACACTACCAGCCTAAAAGAAGAATAAACTTTAGTGCCACATGCAAATATAACCAGCTTTGTGGTAGAAAACCTTGCAAAAGTACGACATGCCACATTGTGGTGGTTTGAAAGAAAATGGCTCCCATAGGGAGTGAGTGCCACTATTAGGAACTGTGGCTTTGCTGGAGTAGGTGTGGCTGGGGGAAGTGTGTCACTGTGGGGGCAGGCTTTGAGGTCTCCTATGTTCAAGTTACATTTGGTGTGGCACACAGTTCACTTCCTGTTGCCTGCAGATCAAGATGTAGAACTCTCAGCTCCTTCTCCAGCACCATGTCTGCCTGCATGCCACCTGTCATGATGATAATGGACACTGTAAGCTAGCTCAGTTAATTGTGTTCCTTTATAAGAGTTGCCAAGCTCATGGTGTCTCTTCACAGCTGTAGAAACCCTAAGACACACACCCTCTTTGGTAGCCTGCTTTTCTCCATTTAATTTATAGCTAGCACCCCATCTGCTGCCCAGACCTTGCACTTAGTGACTGTCTGTTGATCTTTGCATAACTCTGGGAGAGGCCCTGTTCTGTGGGTGGGAAGGTAACAGTGTGCCTAGCTGACCTTTTGAGCAGTCCGTGGGAAAGCTTTTCTTCTCCCCAGACTCTTTAACTATACATGTAAATCAGTGTCCTCATTGGCTTTCTGCTGCTGTAATAAAGACCATGACCAAAAGAAACGGGGAAGGAAGGGTTTATTTGACTTGCACTTGCACATCACTGTCCATCATTGAGTGATGTCAGGATAGGAACTCAAGTAGAAACGCCGAGGCAGGGGCTGAAGTAGAGGCCATGGGGGAGCACTACTTGCTAGCCTGCTGTCCTGGCTAGTTTCATGCCAACTTAACACAAGCTAGAGTCATCTAAAAGGAGGGAAACTCATTTGAGAAAATACCTCCGTAAGATTTGGCTGTAGACAGCCTGTAGGGCATTTTCTTAATAAGTAATTGATGGGGAGGACCAAGTCCATTGTGTGTGGTGCTATCTGGGCTGGCCATCCTGGGTTCTATAGGAAAGCAGACTGAGCAAGCCATGAGGAGCAAGCCAGTAAGCAGCACCTCTCCACTGCCTCTACATCAGCTCTGGCCTCCAGGTTCCTTCCCTGTTTGAGTTCTTATCCTGACTTCCTTTAGTGCATAGTGATGCACTATGATGTGAACATGTAAGTCAAATAAATCCTTTCCTCCCCAACTTGCCTTTGGTCAAAGTGTTTCATCACAGCAGAAGAAACCCTAACTAAGGCAGAAATTGGTACCAGGGTTGTGGAGTGTTGCTGTGACAGATCTGACCATGTTATGGGGAGGATTGTGCAAGGACTTTGGACTGGAAAAGCCACTGAGCGTTAAGAGGTTTGTAGGATGTTCTGTGGGAGCCTGGAAGATAAGAACGTTGAGAGCAGTGCAGAGGATGGAGGCCTGGCTTGTGGAGTTTCAGAGGGAAACGAAGACTCCATCAGGCCTTTTAGGTGAAGACTGTACGGTGTCTGGTTGGCTGGAGCTGAAGAATCAGCTGTGACAAATGAAAGACCAGAACTACGAAAGTGAAGCCTTTGCGTTACTGGGGTAATGGATGCTGGTCGGCTGGAGCTAAGAGATTAGAGGTGGTTAAGAAGAGACCAGCGTCACTGAGTGAAATCCCCTGCGAAGCGTTTCCTGAGAGTCAACACCCAGAGGCTGTGTCCAGAGGTGAACCTTGTGCTGGCAGCAGAACTTTGTTGTGTAGGAGTCACCACATAGTGCTGCTTCTGAAGGCCTGAGGGGGTCATGAAAAACAGCTGTGGTTGGCACTGTGCGCAGCCTGGAGAGGCCATTGAAGGCGCACAGCTGAAGGGGTAATGAGAGAAGTTGAGGCTTTGTATTGTGAAAACAGCCCAAGAGAAGCTGTTGGTGAAAGTGCAGCCCAGTTGCCACAGAGAACACAGCATTTTGGAGATGCCAGTACCATGGAACAGCCACCAAGAACAGTCAGTAACAGTTTTGGAGTGGAGCCATCCAGAGCCTTAGAAACAAGCTGTGTGTGCTTCAGAGGGCAGAACAGGAGAAGTGACCCAAGCCCCTTGGAGGATCCCCAAAGATCACGAGTGAATCCCAGATAATTGGAGACTTTCGGAGTTTGATTTTGCTTTGTCCAGACTGTGGCTGTGTCCTGGCTCTTTCCTCTTGAAACAAGAAAGTATTTAACTTATTTTACAGGAACCCACAGTCGAGAGACTGAATTTAAAATGGATTTTAGGTTTTAAAAGAGACTTTAGATTTTTAAATAGACTGAATTTCAGTGTTTGAATTTGTAGAGACTGTGGGACTTTTTAAGTTTGTAGAATGTTTTATATTGTGATGTTTATATTAATGTGTGATCTTGGGGATGAACAAGAAAGGAAAGGTGATGACTTTAACAGTGATATGTTTTTGGGTCAAGTTGACAAGGGATCAATTGTCGTGGTTAGCTTTATGTCAACTAGACACAAGCTAGAGTCATCTGAAAGGAGGAAACTTCAACTGAGAAAATGTCTCCATACGGTCTATCTGTAAGGCTTTTTCTTAATTAGGGGTTGGTGGGGATGGTGTCATCTGTGGGCTGGTGTTCCTGGTTTTAATAAGAAAGCAGGCCGAGCAAGCCATGAGGAGCAAGCCAGTAAGCAGCACCTGTCCATGACCTATGCATCAGCTGCTGCCTCCAGGTTCCTGCCCTGCTTGAGTTCCTGTCCTGACTTCCTTCAGTGATGAATGACAATGTAGAAGTATAAGCCAAATAAATTGTTTCCTCCCCAACTTGCTGGTTGTGGTATTTCATCCCAACAATAGAAACCCTAAGAAACTTGCTCTCCATAGCTTGCTCAGCCTGTTTTCTGATATAACCCAAGACAACTTATCTGCCTAGAAATGGCACTAGCGACAGTAGTATGGGCCCTCGCCGTCAATCCTACTGAAGAAAATACCCCACAGGTTCTCTAACAGGGCAATCTAATGAAGTATTTTCTCAACTGAGCTTCCCTCTTCCCAAATGACCTTAGCTTCTGTCAAGTTGACAAACTAACCAGCATAACCAACTAGCTGACAAAATCTCAGGTTGAAAGGTCTTCCTTGTCTATGGGTAGTTTTGGTTAGGGCTTTTAGAAATAAGAGTTTTTAAAGTCAGTCCTGGGCAGTGGTCTTGCCCACTTGTTAGCCTCGGGCTCTTGGGCATGTGACTAAAGCTCTCTGGGATTCAAGGTTTTCATCTGTAACTGAAGATGGTGAGGCAGCCTGCATCTGTGGTCCTTGTTCTTGATAGGGCTCAGCAAAGCCCCTCCCCTGCGCAAACCACACCCATAAGTTGACACATACCTCATGATTTCTTAAAGAGCAAAGAACACACAATCACTTCAACAAACACATCGATGTACAGCTGTAGGGTCAGACCACGGTGGATTGCTGTTCTTTTCTAAAGAGCCTGGCAACTAGATGGACATTCTTCTGCCTTGGTTTCAGGGACCTTGCCTGTTCCTCTTCCAGGCTAAGCTCTCTCCGCTGTGGAGGCTTGAGAGGATGAAAGGCAGCAACAGCCATTCAGTAAAGCATGAGAAGAGTGAGAACTTTGTGTATACAGCTATCCATTAGTAAGGTCCCAAGAGGACTCAGACCAGACTTGGCTAGGAGGTGGGTCAGCCTGCTTGTGACAGGTGAGCAGGACTCCCAAGGAGGGAGATAGTAGGCACTGGAATTAGCAGATCCAAGGGGCCCGATTTTCCTTAAAGGTTTATAGTTGGGTATTCAGCACTGCTAGACTGAAAATACTCTGTATTTTCTAGGTCTTTATTGTGAGTGTGCTTTAATTTTTGTCCCCTTGTGAATGAGCAAAATTGTGGGAAGTCAGTCATTTACCCTCCTTGACTGACAGATGATGAACTTCCCTTATGTTGAGCAGCAAGCAGTCAGCTCAGAAGCTCCTCTTCAAGTGACCTACTGGGTTGTTTTATGGTATCCTGGTGGCTTTGAATACTTGAGGGACACCTTCGAGAAACTCCACTCCTGCCATAAGCAACACTTTCATCCATGACTGGTAGCTAGAATGTTCAGGAAAGTGTCTTCCAGTTACATCTACTCCAGTCTAGGGCAACACTGGAGAACTTACTCTGCCCATTCCAGGCCTCAGTGATTTCCAGATGACCAGGCTTGAAGCTCCATCCTGAACTGTAGCTGCAGAGTTCTCTGCCCTGCCTTCAACAGGTAGAATGAGGAACAGTACACCCCAGTGTAAAAAGCCTGCGGTTGGCAGATACCAGTTGTACCTATACATGATTTGTGATTAGTTCTCAGGAAGGATTGTGATTGATCTAGGAGAAACTGGAAGGTGTGATGTTATTGGTGCAAAGTACAATCCCATGTTTGCATGCCACACCCCTTCTGAGTGTGGCACCATTACTAGGCTGTGCCCTGTACTTTTTGAGTCAGCAAGAGAGTCTTCTGTGTTCTGCCTTCTTGTGTTGCACCATTAGTTCCAATAAAAGATGTCCTTAAGTGGTCTACTCTTATTTATTTGTGGTCTTTAGGATAGGACAGGCTGAATTGATAATGTGAGGAGTGGGCCGTGGTGGCCATGGCTATGATAATGATGGCAGCTGTTGCAGCAGCTGTGGCAGTAGCAATAGCAGTAAGAAGGTGGCTGAAGAGGTCAAGCATGAGTTTGAGCACCTCCTGTAGTGGGCAGAGGTAGTCAGTGATGGTGAAAGCTTAGAGACAGAGAAGAAGGAGAAGCAAGCAGAAGACTGAAGGCTCTATAGCAGACTTTGGGCTCCAGTTACTTCCAAGGCTCAAAGGCCCAAGGGTCTTGACACACGAGGCTTGAGAACTTTACAGGTGCTGTTGAGGGCTCAGGGTTCCAGCGCCCTGGGGGACTGTGGCATAGGCAGGTGCTGAGTGCTATTACTACAGCTGCTAATAACCCAACAGATGCTGCTAGGTGAGGCCAGGAGCAGTAAGCCTATGACTGGAGCACCCAGAACTGTAAGCCTCCATCTTCTAGAAGCTGGAGCCACAAGCCTCTGGTCTCAGGGTTTAAGAGCTACAAGCATCTGAATCTGCCATTCCAGGATCCTCAGCCTTTGGTGCTCAAGGGCCCAGGCCTACCAATTCTTTGTCTTCTGGGGATTTCCATCTGAATAGAGAAAAACTGACCTCAGCAAGCTGAATGGTAACAAGAGCTGAACTTTCACTCAAAGATGCCAGAGACATCCTAGGCTGTTTCTTCATTTGAAATATGGGGACAGAGACCACAAGAAGTGCAGAGAACTGACTGAGGTCACCAGTCAATTGGAGGAGTATGGATGGAACAACTCCAAAAACCATCCGCTCTCCCCATCCCGTAGTTAAGAGGCTACTTATTAATAATTTTATTAACTATTTACCCCAGTTTTTCATCTCTCTCCTCTTCCCTCTACCCACAGCTCCCCTTTTCCTTCCTTCTTAATTCTGTTCTGACTTTGAATTTCAAGCTTCCTTTATCAGAAGTGGTCACTCGTTTCCTCATACGTAAGGGCCAGGCAGTTGCTAAGGGCTTTGGAAATACTATGCATTGTTGTATAGCAGTGGTTCCCAGTAAGGGTGAGTTTGTTTCCAGGAATCATTGACATCTGGAGACACTTTGATAATCATAACAGGCAAGCTAAAGGCCAGATACAACTGACAGAGCTGGGGACATCATTCAACACCTTCTGCAGCACAGGACAGTTCCACAACAAAGGGTTCTTCAACCTCAGGTGTTCACAGTGCTAGCTGGAGAAAGTTTGTCCCAAGGTTCTTAAGAGGGTGCCCCCTTTTCTTCTTCAGCATTTTAGAAGCTGGTCAGTTTCCCTTATGAGAGTCACAGTGCTCACAAGACCAGAGGTTCGGGTTGGGTAGTGCACCGCCAGGATTCTTCAGCTCCCAGGCAGGCTCTGAGGCACTGGCAACTTTGGCTACAGTACTCCTCCATGAGCCAACTTCCCCAGGAGCAAGCTGACGGCTGTCTGTGGGGAATGTGGGACAGGGACCTGGTATGTGAGGGTTTGCATGTACACACATGTAGGGGAGGGTGCCTAAACTCAGTCCTCCTGCTTTGGGTACCATCTCACATGCCCACCTGTATGCCCTGGCCCTCTTCATTCCTGCCCCTTCTGGAGTCATGTCCTGGGAATGGATCTACTTCTTGAAGGCCATCAGGATGCTGTTGTCTCTGACCCGAGTCAGTTGCCCATCTGCTTGCTGTCTTTTAGTATTGTTTCTGGTCCCTTCGGCTGCCTCCTCCCCATGTTTATGTTCTGACTCATTGCTTGGCTGCCATCATCCTCAGGTTTGCGAGGGACTGGATACAAATGTGCAAAGTCCATCCTCTTAAACAAAAAGTGGGATCCTCACATGGGTATTAAAATCTTTGAAGTTTTGTCTGGCACAGTACTGGTGATAGAATTCTTCTCAGCTGAGTCTCTAGAAACAGGAATTAAGGGAGGGCACCAGAGAGGAGGTAGAAGAGCCCTGTGACTTTTGTCTCGGTAAGCCTCAGTTTTCCTGCCTGTAAAATGTGAAAACGATGGAGTACGGGAAGGATGCAGTAAAGATGGTACAGAGGGCCATGATTCGCCACCATCATCCCCATGAATGGAACTGTCACCAAGGGCACGGAGGGCCATGCTTCCCACCATCATACCCATGAATGGAACTGTCACCTTCTTCTTCTTCTGGTCTATAATCAAAGAATTGTATCGCATGGTTATAGCGACAGAATGTGGCTCTTAGACAAGCCTAACCTAACATATGAGTGTATATATCCATTGCCTCATTCTTTTGCCAGAGGCTTCCAATTTGATTGGCAGAGGGGCGACCAGCAGGCCAATTGGACTGGGCTCTTTAATGACAGCAACAGCTCAACAGAGCCGAACATCAGTGACTACAGATCCAGGTACAGACCCCAGTGAATGGTGGGGGAAGGGAAAGCCCAAAGGGACGGGACTCTGCAGTCTGTACCCCATTGCCTGTCCCTAGAGCTGCCTCAAGGGAGGAGTGACTCGCTTTTCCTTTTCATAGCTCCTTGTATTTGGGGTCTTCCCGTGTCCTTTACTCAAGGGGTGGATTGGATATGAGGGATGAGGGATAGGACCTCGCCATAACACTGTGGAGACACTGGCCTTCTGGGTAGAGTGGGAAGGGAGCTCTGAGTTTCAGCCTTCATTTGTAGGTGGGAGCAAGAGCCTTGTCTACACAGCAGAGATTCCAGACTTGAGGTGGTGAATGCTTGTGAGTGGAGGAGGGTGTGGTGGCCTCAGGGAGTGGATACTGGGCAGAAGTTCCCTATTGCTTTCAAGTTCACTGCCTGGATATGGAGGATTCCCAGGGCTGGGGCAGAGTTGCTTTTTTCAAGAAAACACTGTGCTGTGACATTCATTTCATCTTCCCCTGTTTATTTCCTCTTGGTCTGTTGCAACATTTAAGGTGAAATTCAGTAACTAAGGGGTCTTCTGCCTCCATGGGAGGAGTGCTAGGGTGCTTGTTGGGTGCATAAAAGAATATTCATAGGTGAACACATCCTTTGTGAGGAGAAATTGGGTGGACAAGACCAGATGCTTTTTGTGTTTGGAGAGAGAGGAGAGGGAAGTGGCCGCTTTTTTAAAGGGAGAGAGACCACGCCCCAATGGGCTGGTATCTCAGCAGCTATAGGCTGGAGGATTGGGAGGACCTCCCGCAACAGAAGATCAACCATTCATGAGAATACATGCACCATACTGTTGGTGCTGTAAATCTGATCAAGAGCCCCCAGCTGGGGAGCTTATAGGCACCAGCAATGGATCTACTATTGTTATTATGCTAAATGGAAATAGCATCCAACTGTCGTCTAACAACGTATATACCCATAGAGCCGCGCGGCTCTCAGCTCTCTTGGGAGAACTTTCCTGTGCAGGAATGGTGGTTAATGTAGATGCTCACACCTGTTCAGAGGGCAGAGAAGAAGTGTCTGTGGAGGGCTCAACCACAGGCCGGGTATCACACACTTACCCCTCAGCGACCATCAAAAGAAGACGGGTGGAAGGATCGCAGGAGTCAGAGGTCGGGAAAGACCAGGATGAGACAGTGACTCTGGGACATTGCAGGACTACTGTACACACAAGCTCATAGCTGTGCTTGCCTGTACAAGAAAGACCTAGACATGCTCAAGCCAGTGAATGTTCCCCCATGGAGGCGGGGAGGCTCATGAGCCCCCACTTCTAGCTGAGGAGCTATTAGCAGTTGGTGATTTCTCTGGGAGAGAGAGTCAGCTTTCCTTAGGAGAGTGGTCCCTGGGTCTGCTGTTCTCCAGCGGGTGGTGCATCTCCATGCATGTATTGTAACACTGCTTGGACCCAGAAGGGTGTAAACTGAAAAGGGGCAGGAAATGAGGTGGGGCTGGGTAGGAGGAAGATGGGAGGAATGAGGAGTAACTGTGATCAAAGCACATTGTATGCATGTATGAATTTTCAAAGACTTCATAAAAATACTTAGAAAATCAACAATTAACCACTCACTGTACCGTGGCATCCCAGGGGCCCATGGGATGTACTTACACAGGAAGAACTATAGTCCCAAGAGACCAGCGTCAGACCCTTGAGGCCTGGCCATGTGTATAGTCATGTTGTCCAATGCAGGCCACCCTGCCTATCTCAGAACACCTGTCCACTTGGTTTCTGACAATGTCATCTCATCTTTACTGTTCCAAAGTTTTGAGCAAAAACACAAGGTCCGTCCCTAAACTTCCCAACTGCCAGCATCTTCTCTGTCCCTGTCCTCAGTAATGTCCCTCCCCCTCCCCTCCTCCTCCCTTCTCCCCCATTCTCCTTTTCCTCCTTCCCTCCCCTCCCCTCTCCTTATATGAAGCCACTGCCTTTCTCTTGCTTTCTGTTGCCTTTCTTGACTCACATTTATTCTTCTTCCTTTTTCATCTCCTTGTTCTTTATTTCTCTCTCCTCCACTTTATAACTCAGATCCTCCCTTTCCCATCATCTGAGCCTCCTCAGGTGTGGAGACCCTGCTCAAGTCTATTCCTTCTGGAATTCAGAAGCTCTTTATTCAGCAATGTTACCTCGCAACCGAGTTCCTTTTGGAGAGCTGCCGTGTGACCAAGAAACCCTTTGGTCACAGAATAAGTGTCTTGACCACACAACCCCAAATTGTTTGGAACAATTTCAATTTTAAGTCTCAACTTCCTTCTTTTCCTAAAAGAAAGTTTATTTAGAAAGTATAAGCCAGTTGTACCGCTTGGATTTTTATTTAATACAAGACTCAATACAAAGCTGAAGCCATTTGTAAGGTGTGGCTCTCCTAGAATAACTGTGAGCCACACATAGTTAAGAATAGATTTCCCAGAGGCTGACAAGGTGGCTCTTATCAAATAGTAGTGGTCTTGTTTTTGAGTCTCTTACCACACATTTTTTCCATGTGTGCCAGGTGTTGACTTTGCTGATGGAAAACGGATGGCAAGAATGGGCACAAAATGATGGAAACGAAATCCCTCAGCTGCTTCTTTGTGAGGGTCAGAGCCACGATGTGTGATAACCAGGAGGGTAGGAATTGGATGGAGCTAGCTTTGACATCCGACCTGTGCACAGCAGTTGGCTTACTGGCGGCCCCACGTGTGAAAGACTGCACATAGCGCGTGTGGTTCTCAAACGTGGGAAGAACAAGGAACATAACTGGAAAAGGCTGCATCTGGGAGGTTTTTCACGTGGCTGACAGGGCAGCTTGTGCCTTCTTTAAGATGGACTGGATAGCTCCTGGCAGCAGATATGCAGCCGCCAGGGAGAGCTTCACAAGGACAGATGTCATATACGTCATCCCAGCTAACAGCTTTGTATCTGGGATATAGCATATCTTCGTGGTATTATTCACCTACTGAATAATTCAGTGCTTGCCATATTTTACGCCCTATAGTTGTGTGGTATGTGGAAGTGTGGTGCTGCCTGTTAGCATTTTATTATTAATAGGGTTGGAAAGGAAGTCAGGAGAAGCCAAATATAACCAGAGGATAAAGAGGAGCACCAGCCAACAGTTTCTAGTCCCTGTTCAAGCAGGAGCCACGAGGAGAAAGAGCCAGTCTGAAAAATTCCAAACAGAGCCTCAAAGAAAATCCTGGCTGATAATGCTCGTCAAGGCTATGGTCAGGTCTGGTAGACAATCTCTGAACCCGGGCTGAGCTGGAGAGTGTGTTATACAAATGCATTCATGTCCAGCTTTATGGAGTTCAAGTCAATTCTATGACATTTTGCCTGTAAGCATCCTTAGGGGAGCTGCTTTAACGAGTAGAATGGAGTAATTGTTAACCAACAACGTTAAACGAGCATTTAGACCAAGTAGGAAAGTCTTTGAGGACAGCTCCCGTGTTCAGAGTATGAATTCATGCTTTCATCCCTTCAGCTGGGTGTGGTTGTGAGCTCTCTTACAGTTCTCAATAAGAACATGGTGGCACCTGTTGCAGCAGAAACTCAGTAGATGGTGACAGCATAAGAGGATGAGCTGACCGAGAAACAGAGGCTATGGTAAGAGAACGAACTCCAGTCCCTCTGTTTCCAGATTAGGCCTTGGATTCAACCCTGTCTCCCAGTGCTCTCCTTCCAGGTTGGAACTAACCAAGATTCTCTCTTGAGAAGAGCAGATAGATGGATGTGTGGCCTGAGGGTTCTGGGATCCTGGAGAGAAAAGGGGAAATTGAAAGTTGGGGAGAGGGGTGTAAAAAGCAGAGAAGAGTCAGTGAAGATAAGTTATATGTCTGTGGTAACTGAGTGAGAAACCCTGCCGGATATCCCCGCACCTGGCAATGGATAAGGAGATTCAGGGCAGTAGGGCAGAGCCCTGGCCTCTTTCTGGCCAACTGAATGCCTTGGCTCTTCTAGTCTGACCTGCCTTCCTGCTCAGTAGCTTCTCTGGGAAGGGTAGCTGTCTCCTTGGTGATTGCCCACTTTGTCTACAGGGTGGACAACATTGCATCCACTTCCTCATGCTATCTCGATTAACTCAAAAAAAAAAATCAGTAGCCCTCCTGTACACAGGTGATAAGAGGACTGGGAAAGAAATCAGAGAAACAACACCCTTCACAATAGCCAAAAATAGCATAAAGTATCTCAGAGTAACTCTAACCAAACAAGTGGAAGACTTGTATGACAAGAACTTTAAATCTTTGAAGAAAGAAATTGAAGAAGACACCAGAAAGTGGAAAGATCTCCCATGCTCTTGGGTAGGCAGAATTACATAGTAAAAATGGCAATATTACCAAAAGCAATCTACAATGCAATGCCCACCAAAAGCCCAGCAAAATTCTTCACAGACCTCGAAAGAACAGTACTCAACTTCATATGGAAAAGAAAAAAAAAACCCAAGATAGCCTCATAGCATCTCAGGTAAAGATACCCCCAAGTCAAACAGTGCTGAGGGCAGCTAAGGCAGGAGAAACTCCCCTCCCCTATTCCAGGAACTGTCCATCACCCAGGGCTGACAGCCTAGCCTAGAGCTACAGCACAAGGGCTTCTGTGCTGTGCTTGTCCTCTGTTCTACATGATGGCCCTGTCTGCCTGCCAATAACCCCCTCTACCATCTCCGCCTTTGGTCTCCCCGATAGCCCAGCACAACTGACTTCCCTTTAAGTCTGCCTTCCGTAAGCTGTGCCTGCCCTGGAGGCAGTTTCTGCTGTTGCACACATGGGCTTTCTTGGAAAGTGCACATACGTGCTTTGGAGCTTTTTCAGACACCCTGAATCCTAAAGAGCCTCTCACCATGAAGATGTGGGCTGGTACCTATGCAGGCATTTTGGGACCTTCTTGACCCTTGAGCCCCAGGTGCAGCCTGACCTCATTGGTGCCTCTTGGCATCTATTCCAGCCTTGGCTCTCCATTCTAACAGCATGGCCAGAGGAGGAAAGAAGAGGTGATGGATGGAGATAGAGACAGAGACCCACATTGGAGCAATGGACTGAGCTCCCAAGGTCCAAATGAGGAACAGAAGGAGGGAGAACATGAGCAAGGAAGTCAAGACCGCGAGGGGGGGGCACCCACCCACTGAGACAGTGGGGCTGATCTATTGGGAGCTCACCAAGGCCAGCTGGGCAGGGACTAAAAAAGCATGGGATAAAACCAGACTCTCTGAATATGGTGGACAATGAGGGCTGCTGAGAAGCCAAGGACAATGGCACTGGGTTTTGATCCTACTGCATGTACTGGCTTTGTGGGAGCCTAGCCTGTTTGGATGCTCACCTTCCTAGATCTGGATGGAGGCAGGAGGACCTTGAACTTCCCACAGGGCAGGGAACCCTGACTGCTCTTCGGACAGGAGAGGGAGGGGGAGAGGAGTGGGGTGGGGAGAGTGGGGGGAGGGGGAGGGAAAAGGGAGGCAGGGAGGAGGCGGAAATTTTTAACAAAAAAAAAAAAAAGAAAAAAAAAGAATGGAAACTGGAGGCTGAAATAAATTCCTTTTTTTAATTAAAAAAAAAAAAGAGGCGACCCAAGAAAGCCAATCCGAGGCAAATAGCGGAGCCATACTGCTGTAGCTGGTCCAACTGCTGCCACCAAGCTGCCTGTGGCTGGACACTGCCCTGGCTTAGTAGCTTCTAGGATAGAAAATAGAGGGTGGCCTCCACCATAGCAAACAACAGAAGGTGAAGTCAAAGGCCTGAGAGAGCCAGCTGAAGGTCAGATATCAACCAAGGTTGAGAGCAGCCGTGTGTCTAGCAAGTCCTGTGGAGCGTGGGACTGGAATTGTCATATTTCAAGGCTGGGAGAAACTTGACTGAATTCAGTCCTGTACTGTAGGCTTCTTCCCTAGTTGTTCTGAGACCGTGTATAATTAGGCACTATGCTGTGGGACGCAGATGGCAAGTGCCCTGGAACTTGGGGTGAAAGTCAGAGGGACTGCCTGCAGTGGCTAAGACCTGACTTGGGTCTGGAGGACCCTGCCGATAGCCTGGTGTCACCCGGGTGTGGTTCTAAGCCCGGCATTGGCTAAGCACATTCTGTGTATCACTGCTGGTAATCCTCACTGTTACACTTTTGCATTGGCCACGGTTACTATCCTATGTTACAGGTGAGGAAACGGAGTCACCTTCAGGTGGCAAGCAGTGAAGGGGCAGTCAGCCCGGGCAGTACTGATGCTAGAGCCTCGGCTCTGGTGGCAGGTATAACAGGATGTCTTCTTTCTGGACTGTGTGCAGATCAGCCATGAAGGGGAGAGCCACTTACATGGCCATCCACACCATCTATTTCTGCCCTTGACTGTTGGACCAAAATGAGAAGGACGTATGGATTTAGGCAGACCACCTGTCTCCGTGTTTCCTCGGGGAAGTTGTGTTGGCATCTGCCACAGAACTCTTTTGACTTGCTTACCCCCTCCCCCATCCTTTACCCACTTTTGTCTTCTGTTCTCCCCCACTCTTCAGAAGGGGGGCGGTTCATGATTCCCTGACCTCTGGATTTAGCATTTTCCCAATTTTTATGGAAAATAGCTACACCTGAAGTTCCACTGTGGAGGAGGGATTATTCTGAAACGCAGACATCCCCCTCCCCTCGGTCGGTGCGGACAGAGACAGCTGCTGGACATTGGGCAACAGTCCTCCTGGTAGCCCGGCCAACATGCCTGCCCTTTGGTTCTGCCGGCTAAGATAGAGCTGCCCCACGGGGTCGTTCAGGGTGCAGGCTGGCTCAATGTGAACCTTTCTGGTGGGTTTCCAAGTATTCAGAGACATAAAGGAGACACAAAAGAGAGAAAGAAGTCTTGGGCTCCATCCAAATGAGAAGGATTTGGAGAGTCAGGTTTGGCAGAATGTACTTGGCTGGGTACTGGGGAAACACACAAGCAGAGCAAATATGGTGTCTTCCCACTTTCCTCCCACAGCTTGACAGTATCAGGCTTCAGGCAGAGGAGGCTGTTGGTGGTGGTGGTGGTGGGTGCTGTGCCAGGAGGCTCCTTAGATGGTGTTGCTTTTTGGGTTTTCAATCTCTGAGATTTAGGCACTGTAAGCAAATCCCAGCAGAGTCTCCTAGCCTTCTGTGACCTCTAAACTTGCGAGTTAACTTACATGAACTTTCTGTGCCTCAGTTTCTGTTCCTGCAAACTGGGGGCATTAATTCAACTATTCAGTTGGGAAAAAGGTCTGTCACCTGCTCAGAAGCAGGCCAAGGGCTCCAAGGTTAAAATGTCTCACACAGGTAAGGCCATCTCAGTTTGCTCTGCCTCACACAGTCATTGCTGAGGCTCCCTGAATAGAGGAGGCAGGGTTTGACCCCAGCTTTGCCCTTCATCCAGAGCATTGTCTTGGGGAGGTAGGTAGCACCCCATATTTGGGCTGAGCCTTCTTAAAATTGAAGAAAAGCCTGATTAACTGCAAAACTCCCTAACTTTGGAGGTCGTGGAGCCAAGCATATGTCACCAATCTCCTGCTGGCTTTGCCTCTGACATGCGGGTCTTTTGTCAACACAAAAACCAGCTCTCTGCTGCAGCCCATACAGGTGCCCAGTGGGTGAGTTCTTGGTGTCAGAAAGCCAAAACTCCACCCACAGACCATGGCAAACCACTGTGTCCAGAACAGCCCTCCTATGGGGGCCCTGGAGCTGGATGACACGGGGAGGAGCACTGCTTATCTCACTTCCAATCCCCCTCCCACACCTTAGACCACCCTCCTGTTTATCCTGCAAGCACCACGAAACCCTACCCTTGGGGAGGCTCCCTCGTCTTCACATTTTCCCCACAGCCACCTTGTGAATAAACTCCCTGTTATAAAATACCCAGTTTCAGCGATTATCTCATCCTGTAGCAACCCCTTCTTCTTCAACCTCGGCACCACTCCGGCAGTGCCCAGATACCCCATTCCTTCCCCACCACCACCCACTCTCCCTCTTTCCTCCCTCGTGGATTTGCACTTCTTGCCTGTTCCTCTGTCTCTACGTCCTGCTCACCAGGACTTGGCAAAGGTAGGAGGACAGAAAGACATGGAAAATGGAAAAAGAAGGAAGCTAAGGCTGGGCCAGGAAGCCAATGTCTACTTGATAATCAAATCAGGGGGCACAAATGAAAAGATATAGAAGCTGCACAACGGTCTTCATTGTCCTGTACTCTCCTAATTTGATGGACACCAAGACTGTCGTTGGATAGCAAACAGCGGGGCTCACAGGGCAGGCTAGAGGCTATCCTCCACCAGGGCCTCCTTCTCAGAAGTGCTTCCTCACACTGAGTCTGAACCTCTGCCTGGGACACAGTGGGATCTTGGGGTTGAATTTTCTGCACGTCACAGCACACCAGCGTCCGTCCATCCTCCCTCTGGCTGCTCCTGATCTCATTTCCTCTTCCCCCCTGCCCAGGGACCCTGCCTTTAACATCCCCCCAGCTCCACTTCTCATCATGTGTAAGTCATTGTCTAGGGCAGGTGGGGATGTGCCCAGGGGACGGTAGTGTAGAGAAGGGAGGGTGAGAAGGTGCCCTGAGAATGTTGACCAGGTAGACCTGTGATAGAAGTAACTAGGAAGACATAGGAGAAGAGCAGCCTTGACCCAGAGCCAGACCTCCGTGAGACATGCAGAATGAAGTATAGCTTATGCTGGGGCTGAGACCAGGGTCACTACAGAGGCAGAGATTTAGAGGGCGGAGGTGACTAGTGTACTGGTCCGGGCTTAGCACGAGGGGCTGGTGGCCAAAGCCCAGCAAGGTCAGTGAGTCCCCAACCAGTGCCAGGTGGACATGGCGAGCATCCTGGGCTAAGCTGGGTCTTACCAGGGGTGCTTTTGGGCTTCCCTGGGCTGGCTTAGAAAGGGTCAGCTTGCAGGGGATGAGCTGGCCACCAGATCGAGGTCCTACAGCTGGGAAAGGGAGGGTGGATCTCTGAATCTGGTATTGCTCCTGGGTCAGTGTTAACCTCTCCAGACTCCAACCAATGGCAAAAATGACATTCCAGACTTTGGGGAGTGGTGTGGCAGAGCAGACTGACCACAGAACTATCTAGAGCTGCATTCAGAATAGCAAGAATTTATTTAATCATCTTATTAACTTGCTATTTATTATTTTGCAGTATTAGGGTTGGATTTAGGACTTTGCACAGGTAAGGCTAATACTCAACTATTGAACTATATTCACGGCCTTCTTTTATCAATTTTTAAAAAATTTTGAGATAGAATCTTCATAAGTTTCCCGGGCTAGCCTTGAAATGACTCTGCAGCCCAGGCAGGCCTTGAACTTGCAATCCTCCTGCATCAGCCTCCCCAGTGGTTGAGTTTATGAGTTCTTGTCACCACAGCCATGTCGCCAGCCTTCTGTCTTTTAGCCTGTGGACCTTTTAGCTCTGGTGATTCTTGGCATAGGGAAATCACACCCTGTAGAGAGCAGTTAAGTCCAAGATTGCCGAGCAGGCATGGAGGGCCCTGCAGTGACTCCTCCTGGCAGTTGTGGCCTTTGGTGGCTGGTAGGAGGAAGCCCTGTGTCCCCTCTGCACCTATCCAGGAAGACACAGGCTTTCTGCATATTTGCTGATGGGTGTGTGCTGGCTCCAGACGGCAGCTGCTCTTATGCTGCTGGAAATAGCACAGATCTGCTGAAGGGCTGTCACCTTTGGGAGAGAAGGGGGCTGCTGACTGACAAAGCCCCCAGGGAGTCCTGACTGTCAGAGCTGGGAAAAGGAACGCACTGAGGTGACAGAGACCCTGGCTTGCCAGAGGGTATTTTTTTTTTTTCTGGTCAAATTGACTAGCCAGATGACCTTGGGCAAGCGACCTTGCTGATTGCAGCCTGAATTTCAAGCACAGTCTCCTTGGGCTGTTAAGGGAGTGAAAGGAGCTGGTTTAAGGGTCTAGGAGAAGGCTGCCTCACACAGCTGGACAGGATGCGAATCAGGTGGTGCTGAAACCCAGCCCACTATCACTCCGACAGGCCGTGTTGCCAGCATGTGGCTTAATTAATGGGGTCGGTCAGGAGGGTTTCATAATTTTGTTTGCACAGAGGTGCTGCGTGGAGGGGAAGTGTTTCTAGCAGGGTGATATCTCACTACTCTTCTCTTAGAATGCCCCAGGCATGACAGAAAGAAAAGGTCAAGACTGATGGACTATGGCAGTTTCCCTTCCTCCTGTGCCTGCCCCTAACAGCTGCATTTTTACGTGGCACAGGGAACCTCCCTGGATTTCTGTGGTCTTAGATGCCACTATGGTGGGCTGTGATTAGAAAGAGCGCAGTGGCCCCATCTCACACCAACCATTGACCCTGGGAAGGGGATGCAACCCTGGGTGGATTGAAGAGGAAATAAACAAGGGAGCCTTTGTGGGTGGGTTCACGAGGAAAGGCTGGTTGGAGCAGAGGAGTGAACCAGTGTGGCCTCGCAGCTGGCCAGCTCCAGCCTGTTGAGAGGCGCCTCAGCTTGCAAAACTGGGGCCTTCACGGGGTTGAGAGAAGGAAAGCCACACCCGGCCACCAGGACCCTCCAGCCTTCTTCATCCGTCTTTTCAAAATGCAGGTTGTCCCCCAATGACCAGGCAGTTAGAGCTGACCAGCCCACAAGGTTCCCGAGGGCACAGGGACAGGATGGCTGCAGCCTGGAGCCAGCTTTGGAGCTGACTGTTGGAAGTCAAATGGTGTTGGAGAGGAGCTAGGCTTCTGACACGGACCTGGAGATGCCGGTTGCGGTGCCAGCTCCCTCTCCTTTGAGCCAAGCAGAGATAGTGTTTCCGGAATGGAAAGAAGAGGCGGTGACTCACTCGCTTACAAAGCCTGGGGAGTTAGTGAGGACGGAGGGGCGCTTTGGTCAGATTCCCCATGCACAAATGAAGCCAGGGAGTATTTATAGAGAGGTCTGTAGCTTAAAAGCAAAGAACATATCTCAGCAATTTTCAGTAGCAAAAGAATCATCACACCATTACAGGAAACATAGAAAAGGCATTTTAAGAGCTGTCCCCATCCCATCACTCTGAGAGGTCCCAGGAACATCTCCCCACAGGCCACCTCTCCCCCAGTACTGTCACACACACATGCAATTCTTCCTGCAGGCCACAGTTTGTTCTTGCATGTTGTGCCTGCCACTCTCATGAGGGAATACACAAAAGAATGTGAGCGTTCTTTTCATGGTCCCAGACCACTCCCGGTTTGCCCAGCTTCTGCGGGCTACACCTCTCAGGCTTCCTGTCACAGGCACAACTTTGGGGTTCCCAATGTGGCTGTGCTCCATGAAATGCTGTGTCATCAAATGTGTCATCCGTAGAGATCAGGTGGGGACAGTGCACCCCCAAGAGCAGAGCCTAGCAAGGGTGGGGGAAAGAAGCAAGAATCGTTGATCTCCTTTTTCCAACTGCAAAGCTGAGGCTTCAGATACAGTCAGGGAGCACTTTGGATGACTTGGCTCAGGGTGTTTCAGGGGCCTAGGGTTTGTGTTAATTAGAAATGGTAAGATACAAATATGCAAATGCCTGTCATGAGGGAAGGGGTTTGATACTCACTAGTTCCCGGAACAAGGGCACAGCTCTCCACACTGGGCCGATAAAAAGCCCCAAGCCAGTTAGGAGGCAGTGTGACCAGTGGCCTGAGGGTAGGGACTGGTGAGGCAGGGGTTCCGGTCTTCAGGCTCCAGTGTAGGGGCTGCTCGAGGTTGCCTGTACCTGGCCCTAGGGTGGGTAGGACAAGGATGATAGCACAGAGTGTGCAAAATGGAGAAGGAAGGATCTGGGAATGGCTGTTTTCGGTGAGTGGCATGGGAGAGGCACTCCAAGGCTAGTCTGTCACAGTTCTAGGAACCCTGAGAGGGACAGTCCCTGTAGGGTGGGCAGGGCCCAGTGGTCAAGTCCTCAGAAACACTCCTTTTGTTCTGAGATAAGGTCTCACTATATAGCCCTGGCTGGCCCGGAACTCACAGAGATCAGCCTCCCTCTGCCTCCCATGTGCTAGGATTAAAGGTGTGTGCCACCATGCCCAGCAGTGAATGTCTTTATGTCTGTAGTGCTTAGCAGAGGCAGGGTGATCAAGGACATCTAATACCAGGCAGGACTTGGCATGGGCTGTCGCCAGGAGGAGGTGGAAGGAGGTTTAGTGAGCTCAGCAGAAGGCCGCATCACTGGAGCAGATGGTAGAGAAACTTCTGCGTTATTCATCCCTGAGTCAGCTCTGCTGTCAACTAGCTGAGGGCAGAGAAGCCAGTGTCGCACTCCTGGGTCTCCCTGTGGTGTCTGCTGGCAGCATTCGCCCTTCAATGACAGGGCAATGGGGGTGAGCACGTCTTAACACTTCCTGTGCGATATGCTTTCCTGGAAATGTCAACAGCATCATGGTTGCTGCTCACGTAGCACTCAGTCTTTCTAGACTAGTGTTGACATGGCTAAGGCTAGAAGTGACAGGGCTAAAATGGCTGTCTGGGTTCGTTCACGCTGCTGAAACAGAGTACGTAGTCTGAGGTGCTGCTAAACAGTGGAAATTTATTTCTAGAGATTTGACTGGGAGTCCGAATTTCAGAAGGTTTGTTCTCTGTTTCATAGACAGGCCTTCTCCCCATATTCTCATGTGGTACGGGGACAAAGTGTCTCTCTCAGCCCTGTTTTATAAGGACGTTTACATGTAGATGAGAACAGAGGGCTCATCTAATCCCATCGCCTCCTGATCCCATCATCTCGGAGCTTGGATTCTGGGGGACCCCAAACACTCAGATTATAGCAGTGGCTAAGAAGGGGTGTGAGCCCAGCTTTGAAAACCTCTCAACCTAGAACCCTGGACACATGGCACAAAGATTGCTTAGAACTGTTGAGTTGCCCGTATGAGCAATGTTAGGGATTCAGGAGAAAGGAGGACCAAATGCTAAAGACTGGAGGGAAAAAGGAAGGATGGTTGGGCAGAGGAGAGGGGAGTCTGGTCAGAGGGAAGACACTGCCTTGGTTCAAAGTAGGAGAGAAAAGAGACAGAGGAAGTGACCCAGATGACTTATACACACAGGAGTAATGTTGGCAAGTCTCCAGCTCTCTGAAGACCAATGGTTCTCAACCTTCCTAATGCTGTGACCCTTTAACACAGTTTTTCATGTTGTGGTGACCCCCCCCCCCAATCACAAAGTTATTTTTGTTGCTACTTCATAACTGTCATTTTGCTACTGTTATGAATCATAATGTAAATATTTGCCATGCAGGATATCTGATAATCTGATATTTGACCCTCAGATGAGTCACCATCCACAGGTTGAGAACCGCTGTGCTAGGTTTATTGGCAAACATTTGTATCTGGAGTTTTTCTTAGCAGTCTAGGATCATGACTTCACTCAACCTGCGGTTCCAATGGCTTAGTGACACCTGCAGGGTCCAGTTGCAAATGAGACAGATCTTACTTTCCGCTGTGTGACTGGAAAACTGCAGGAGGTAGAGCCAAGGTCATGGGCTTGTGTGGTGGCCCCAAGCTGACCCCTTGTTCTTAGTTGCAGATGACAGGATGCTTGTCAACTGCCTCAAGGAGAAAGAGATTTATTAAGGTCACTCCTAGCTCAGAGTCTTCAAGAAAAAAATGAGTGAGTGTCTTAGTGAATTAGTCGGGGTTATCTAGTGGAACAATGAAATATAGAATGAGTGTAGTGAAAGAATGAATGTAATATAATATAAAACGGAATCTATTGGAGTAACTTACAAGCTAGTATCCAGCTAGTCCAATGATGCTGTCTACCAGTGGACAGTCCAAGGATGCAGTAGTTCAGTCCACGAGACCGGATGTCTTAGCTGCTCTTCAGTGTACCCTGGAATCATGAAGAAGGAGACACTAAGGCTAGTGAAGGAATGAGCTGCCAGGGAGAGCAAGCAGGCAGAGACCAAAAGCTTCTTTCTTCCACAGCCTTTATATACACTAGATCCTAGTTAGGGTTACTATTGCTGTGAAGAAACACCATGTGCTGAGTGGTGGTGGTGCACGCCTTTAATCATAGCACACAAGTGGTAGAGGCAGGCAGATAGATCTCTGAGTTCAAGGTCAGCCTGGTCTATAGAGCGAGTTCCAGGACACAGAGAAACCCTATCTCAAAGAAAAAACCTGAAACAAACAAAAATGAGGGGAAGGAAGGAAGGAAGGAAGGAAGGAAGGAAGGAAGGAAGGAATCATCATGACCATAAGAATGCTGGGGAGGAAATGGTTTATTTGACTTACACATCCACATTGTAATTCATCATTGAAAGATGTCAGGGCAGGAATTCACGCAGGGCTGGAACCTGGAGGCAAGGTGCTGATACAGAGGCCATGGAGGGGTGCTGCTTACTTACTGGCTTGCTACTTCTCATTATAGCTCTGCATGCAAGTGATTACCAATAACCACACAACACAGTCAAAACTAGGCTGCCTTGAAATCTCCTTCACTACTTCCATGAACCCCAACTCTTCAATTTAGCCTCAGGGCAGAAAGCGGCCACATTATTCTCTAAATATCACAAGAACAGTTTCTAGGTCATTTACTAATATTTTTGTCCTCTGAAACCTCTTGAGTCTGGCCATCACAAGCTACATCACTCTCAACATCACTGTCGTCCATGTTCCTAATAGGAGGGCCCAGTAACTGCCCCCCCCCTAAAATGTTCAATAGCTCTTCTACTCTATTTATCCAAACTCTCCACATTTCTACAACAAACATCATGGTCAGGACTGTCACAGTGACACCCCATTCCTGATACCAGTTTCTTGTCTTAGTCACTGTTCTGTTGCTTTGAAGAGACTCTATGACCAGGGAGGTTCTCATAAAAGAAAGCATTTGAATTGGGTTTAGTCCATTATCATCATAGTGGGGAGCAGTATGAAGCAGTAGAGGAGGGCTACATCCTGATCCATAGGGGGAGAGAGAGCCAGAGCCAGAGCCAGACAGAGGGAGGCAGAGACAGACTCTGGGCTTGGTATGGACTTCTGAAACCGCAAAGCCCACCTCCAGTGACACACTTCCTCCAACAAGGCCACACCATCTAATCCTCCTAATGCTCTCAAATAGTGCCACTTCCTGGTGACTAAAACTGATGAGCCTATGGGGGTCATTCTTATTCAAATCACCACATTCCACCCCAATACAATATGTGTAGCTTGAAGAGAAAGGGAGCATCAGAAAGTGTAATGGAGCTAAGTCCAGTGCTCAGGAACATAAGAGGTTTAAAGAAAAACCTGATGCTAAATGGAATAAAGGGAGTTGTAACCTCAGAGCAACACCTCACCAGTTTGTGGAAAGGAGTTAAAGAAAAGCTTCAGCAGCGAAGGAACCCGCCACCAACAGAAAGCTGATATAAATGTAATAAAAGGAAGTGGCCAAGTTCCAACCCCATCAAACAGTAGAACTTGGGAGCTTTGGCCACATGGTTCTCGTTTTATAGTCAAGGATACAAGAAACAAGTTGTGGAATCTCCCACCATGGCTAAGAAAAGATGCCGAGGCCAAGTGTGCATTGGGAGTGTCCCTGCATGAAGGCTCAGAGAGCGCACTGTGTAAAATTGTGAAGGCGAAGCTTGGATCGCCTTGGAGATCCCAAGATGCTGGAGATGACAGAGTTGTGGGATCCCTGCCAAGCAAAGCTGTGGTGTGGAACCAGCCCAAGCGAGAGAAGTGGAGTTGGGGATCTGAAGAGATGGGGATGCAGAGTTTGGAGTTTGCCCAGCTGGTCTTCGGTCTTACTTTGGTTCAGTATTTCCTCACTATGCTCCCCTTTCCTCCCTTTTGGAATGGTAATGCATAACCTGTGCCACTGTGTGTTGGAAGTATGTGATCTGTTCTTTTTGATTTTGACTTTACAGAAAGTGATAGTTGAGAGATTGCCAAGAGTCTCAGGAGAGACTTTGAACTTTGAAACAAAGTTGAGACTGTAAAGTTGGACTGAATGCATATTTTGCATTCTGTGATATCTACCAGATTATGGGGGCCAGAAAGTGGAATATAGTGGTTTGAATGAGAATGGCCCCTATATGTTCATATATTTGAGTGTTTAGCCACCAGGGAGTGACACTATTTGTAAGGATTGGGAGGTGTGGCCTTGTTGGAGGAAGTATGTCAATGAGGGTGGGCTTTGAGGTCTCAAACACCCATGCCAAGCTCAGAGTCAGTCTCTCTCTCTCTCTCTCTCTCTCTCTCTCTCTCTCTCTCTCTCTCTCTGCCTGTGGATCGGGATGTAGCTCTCAGCTACTGTTCCAGAAATTTCCTTCATGTTACCATGCTCCCTATCATGACGATAATGGACAAAACTGTAACCAAGTTCCCAATTAAATGCTTTCTTTTATAAGAGCTGCCTTGGTCATGGTGTCTTCTCCCAGCAGTAGAATAGTGACTAAGACAGGCTAGAAGATGTGGTCCACATAAAGATGGACCTTTCCACCTCAGAAGATCCAGACTGAAATTGGATCTTCCTACCTCACATGGTCTAACTAAGTAAGAAAGCTTTCTCATAGGTATGCCCAGCCACTTGGATTTTAGTTAATTCCAGATGTAGCCAGGCTGACAACCAAGATGAGCCGTCACATGAGCAATGGCATTGTGCAATGGGACCATCATGCGAGCTGCCGCCATGACTGTAGTGTTTGAGAACCATGTCACCTCTGTCTGCCCCATGCTCCTTTTCATGTTTTTCAAGGAGCAGCTTGGAATCAGTCTCATGAGTATATTTCTGATTGGTTGGACCTAAATTCTCTCCAGAGCCTTAGCCTCAAAGGAGTCTAGGAAATGTAGTCTTTAGTGTGCCTGTTTCTGTAGGACAGATAGAAGAGAAATGACAAAGACATAATCGCTACATTTGAGATGCTCACCATTTGGAAGGGCTGTAGACCAGAGGCAGATTATGATAATATGATATTATTTGTTCTAATGAAGATACAGTGTGTAGAGCTGTAGTGTCTGCACTACCAGACAGTATGCGAGCCCCGGGCAAGGGTCCTGGAGATTTAAAAACACACGTACACAGACAGAGACATGGGGACACGGGTAATCCTTGATACAAGTGTGCCAAGAATGCCCACTTTATTATGCTCACGGGCAGTTTATATAGGACTCTGGCCACGCCCCAGCTCTTGAGATCTTTCAGTGGCAGACTCATTAGAACCCACTCCCCTGCCATCAGGTCTCGTGTTCAGAGCAGCTGCAGGTTGCTCAGAGCAGAGGAAAACAAGTTGTTTACAAGAAATTCAGGGTCTGGTGGTCCGCAGTCCTCAACATAGAGCCCAGGGGAAGGGGCCACATGAGCGTTCCCAAAGGAGCAGGCCTTTGATCCAGGTTCTGAAGCTGAGTTTGGAGAGAGAGGGAGAGACAGAGATGGGGGCGGGACTCAGAAACAAGAGGGAAACAGAGCGAGAGTGAGTTTGATGGTAAAGACATCCTCAATTCCTTGTTCTTAAGAGCTCCACCTAGTTCTTTTATGACATAAAGATATGGAGCCAACTTATTTTGGAATTAGGAGCCAATCCATTGAATAGAACATTTTTGGGGTCTATTTTTGTGGCCTTGAGCATGTTAGGCAATCATTCTACTCTCATACTCTTGTCTGCAGCATTGGCTTGGCAATAGGGTGCAAATGTGGTAGCTGCTGCCATGGTTGGAAGGTGCTAAGACAAGCTCCAAGAATGCCTACATTTCCAGCATTTGGTTCTGGCGCTGTGATGGCTGTAGGTGCCTCTTTTGCTTCTGATTCTTGTGGGTTACTTGTTAGGAGACTACTGACCCCATGGTTAGTGTGGCAGTCTGTATACTCTTGAGTCATGACTGCGGCGGTCTTGGGATCCCACATTCCCAGCTCCAGTAGCTCCAGCTACAGAACCACCGTGGAAGTGGGAGAGACCCATGAGGAAAGGATCACCTGGCTTCTGCCCAGGAAGGTGACTCTGGACTCCAGGGCTGTGGGTATACCAGCTCTTGTGGTAAACAGATGGGAAAAGAGTGGTCAGTCTCCCAGACAGTGCGGCATGAACAAGAGCACCAAGGGAGCAGATGGGAATGGAAATGCTTTGTAAATGGAAAAATCTGGGGCAATCTGAGCTCTGCCTGTGGCTGTGTCATAGGACATTGTCTTAAGAGTCAGAGAAAGACAGAAAGGGCAGGAAATGATGGGATAATTCACTGCCTGCCTCCCAGATTGGCTGCTGGGTGCTGCCGGTCTCCCACTCTGTCTGATCAGAGTGCATAAAGCCCACCCCCCTCCTCCCTCACAGTTTTGCAATGAAGCCTGTGACCGCCTTTTGGTGTTGGCCCAAGTGGGCTTTGTTCCTATACACACTTATAGTGCAGTATGGTTGCTCCTACCTAGAGCCAGCACCCTATTGGGTCCTGTGATGGGGTGGGTTGGTTGGTATTATTTGTTGGACTAGGATGAGCTCCTTCTCACAGAAGGACCCTTGGCAGGTCCTAGAAAACCCGGGCTGCTTCTCTGTGTAACCTTTGTCTCTGTTGGTTCTCAGGTACTTTGAATTTTACAAGGGGCCTTTAGAATTTAACTCCACAAGATGCCTGGAGCTGAGGCAGGAGATCCTGGATGTGAAGGTGCTGTCCATGTGAGTGTGCTCTGCCTGGGCTGGGAGTGGGTACAAGTCTCATGTGGAGGTGGGGTGGGGTGGGTAGACCCCAGAACTGAAGGGGACGAGAAACACAAGATAGACATCATAGCCTGGAAATTCCACTGGCATTAGAAGGCCCTGGAAGCTGTTTGATCACCAAGGCTAAGTTTGCAAGGTCACCTCGGGGTGTGAAAGTCCCCAGCTCAGTTATCAGCCACCTCGATTATCATTGCAGGGCTCCTGTTGGGTAGAAATCTAAGAGGCCCTGGACTGTCGGACCTGAAATTCAGTGTTTTGTACAGTTAAGGGTTAAACCTGGCCCACTTAATGCTGTCTTTGACAATTTTAATTTCTTTGAAAGTTTTAATTGGTCAATTATTTGATGCAAAATCCAAGAAGTGTCACAAAATGGTATGCAGTGAAGTATCTTTCTCTCACCCCGTTCTAGTTCCTGAAGGCCTAGTGTATCCTCGCAGCATGTTGGTGCACAAACAATATCTCTGTGTGGAGATTCCTTCGACACACTGCTATAGAAACGGCAAAGGAGCACCCCCATCCTGTCCCGTCCCATCCCATCCCATCCCATCCCATCCCATCCCATCCCATCCCATCCCATCCCATCCCATCCCATAGTCTATCATCTGCAGTGCTCGTCCAGCCAGTGGGAGGAAGACCTGAGCCTCCCAGTTGGCCATTCACTTCAGTCTTCTCTCTCTTGTTATGACTCCCTGGAAGCCAGCAGACCTACCTGGGGTGTCTGGATGATAATTATGCCAGGGTCTGAATGTACTTAGAAACAATTACATCTGGACGTGGACAAAATAAAAATTATACAAAGGTAATGTTAGATACTTATATGGATTCATGGCCCTCTGACATGATCCTAAGGACTCTGCCCATGGCTGGCAGTCAGAAGCCAGGTAGTGTGAGTCATGGAGAAAGTAGAGGCTTTGGGCTAAGGCAGACCTGGGACCGCAAGCTAATTCTGGGCCTTGCCTGCTCTAATTATCAGGCAAATAAATTACTTAATTTCTCTGAGCCTTTCCTAACTTATAAAATGGAGGTGGCATTACCTACTTCTTAGGCATTGCTGTCGACTGGTGGAAATAGTTTGTAAAATAGATAGCAGGCTCCGACTGGGGGGGCTGCAGGGGAGGCGGCAGTGGCGCTCAGTAGATGTGGATATTCCACTCTCTTTCTTTCCGTTCGAGTGAGGACCACACTCTTCCAACACATTAAGGCAGTGGGTGAGGAGAGAGTGAGGCTCCGAGCTGGGGAGAGGAGAGTTTTTAAAGGGGAACAGCTGCAAGGAGGGTGGATACATATTTGGGGGTCTTAGGATTGGGTGAAGGGGATACAGAGTAAGACGATTTCTGAAATCATTGATCAAACTTTGGGTATGGACCGTTAACCAAGGACCCTAAATTGCTGTCAGGATGTCTGCGAGGACTAGGGTGTCTGCAGAAAACATCTTGACCTCGTTAAATTTTATGAGCCTGTTCCTTAGCTCCTTAATTGGCTATTTCTAAAGTATACATTCAAATTTCACTATCGCAGCACATCCCTGGAACTGAGGTAGGCTCCCAGTCACCATATGGCTTAAGATGAATCCCCTTCTTTAAAATGGAGTCTGCAAAGCCAGGTCCTCACAAGGTGAGCAGGCCCATTGCTTTGGTGGCTGTGTTGAGGAGGAAGTGTGCCATCACAGGGAGCAAGAGAGAGAGCAAATCTTCTGTCTTCATGACCAAGCAGAAAGAGAAAAAGACCAGGTTCCCACTGGTGCAGTCCTAATAACCTTGAGACCTCCCCCACATGGCCTTGCCTCCTAAAGGTCCCCCACCCTCCCCATAGCATCACCCTGAGAAACAGCCCTCAACACTAAAGCCTTTAGGAGATGCATAAGGTCCAAACTAGCAGCCTTCATATGCAGCTGCTGAAAGTCCCAGGAGTAGGCCTTGAGATAGTCCAGCTGGATTATCTGTATTGGCTATGGCCCTTTCTAGAGATGAATGAAGCTACCCTCTGATGTCTGCTGTTCATTGCACTGAGCACGCACCACTGTGGTCCCAGCTCTCAGGGAGTCCATAGATCAATGGGGAAACAGACATGAGTAACTCTAAGGAGACAAACTCTTAGGGTAATGGGGAACTTGACCTAGGGTGGGTGATGCCAGGCAAAGGTTTGCCGAGGAAGGGTGGAGAGAGTTCTGGTCTGTAGGGTGATAGTTGTTAACTAGGCTAAGAAGATCCCAAATGGGCCAGTCCATACGAGGTCTTGAGACAGGAAGGATGCTGGGACCAGAGCAGCTGTGGGTCAGCATGTGAGGGGAAAACAGAACCGGTGGCACCACAGGAGTCATGGTGCACCTAGATCCTTTCCCGAGGACCTTGGGACCCTGTGGATAGGATTTGAGGCAGTGCCTAGGAGTGTGGTCTGATAGATGTTTTGGAATGCTTCCAAGGAGTTACATGACAACGCCTACCCAGACCTTAGTTGGGGACTTAATTCAGAAGCAGAAGGTCCCTGATTATCTTTTCTCAGAATTAAAACATTTGAGGCCTTTACATGTTTAACTGGGATCCCAGAGAGCTCTTGTTGGCAATATTTCTTGGAGTTTTCAAAGGAAGAACAGTTAACTTTAAAATTAGAAAACGTATAATTTCTTCACGGGCACTTCAAGGCCTGGACTGGAAGTGACGAGGAAGCATGTAAACTGTCTTCATGACTTCTCATCCTTCTACCTCCAGATCTTCTGTATGATGCTGTTTTCTGGGGCCACCACCACAAAATTCCACTATCAAGTCATTTAGTTTCTTTTCTTTTTCTGTATGTGCATGCATTGGAGGCTAGATGCCAACGTCAAGAATCATCCTCTATTGCTCTCCTGTCTTTTTCATTGAGGTGAGAGCTCTCATCAAGCCCAGAACTCAGTGGTATGACTGGCCTTGCTAGCCCATGAGCTATAGGAATCCTCCATCTTAGCCTTCTGAGGCTGGAATTACAGGCAGGCCACTGTGCCTAACCAGTATTTTCTTAACTCTACTCTTCATGCTTGCAGGGAAGTGCTTATCCCGCTAAGCCATCTCTTTAACCCCTGATGAGTCAGTTTTTCCTTCCTGTTCTGGAGGCAGGAGAATAGAGAGCAGGGGTCCTAGAGCCTCCCTTCCTGGTTCGCCCACAGCCATCCTTTCACTGTGTCTGTCTGTGTCTTACATCTCATGCTCTTCTTACAAGAACACCAGTCATACTGGACCAGGGCCCACTCCAATGACTTCATTCCCATCTAGTTTAGATTTTACAGACCCCTTCCCCAAATACAGTCACACTGACGTTAGGACTTCCACATGTGAATTTTGGGGAGACACAATTCAGCCAATAAGAGTTCCTGTTACAGCTGATACTTAGAGACCAGATGAGAAATTACCAAGATACTTTGGTTTGAACCTACAGAGGAAGACTTGTGGGGATGTGAAGAACAATCTCGGATTTCCCTGTGCCTGTGATCACTGTTGTCCCTTGTAACTAGAGGTTTCTCTCCCACCCACCAGTTCATGAGTAAACACTCAGAGGCTTAATAGTTGTTACAAATTGTTTGGCCCATTAGCTCAGGCTTATTATTCACTAGCTCTTACATCTTAATCAACCCATTTCTATTAATCTATATATTGCCACATGGCTGTGGCATTACCTCACATCTTGCTTCTCTGGCAGCTGCTGGCATCTCTCTAAATCTGCCTTCTTTTTCCCTTTATCTTTGCTTGAATTTCCTGCCTGGCTATTGGCCAAATCAGCTTCTTTATTAACCAATGGTAATAAAACATATTCACAGCATACAAAAGGACATTCCACATCAGTGGATCATAGGCTCTTTTTTGGTGATGTATTGGTCTTTTCATAGTTGCATGAGTTCTCATCTGTCCTCAGGATACCTTGTCTCACTCCTCAGGATGGACTCCTGGGATAACAGCAATCCCAGCTGGTGGCCTCAGACTTAGTCAGTCTTGTTAGGCTCTCTCTTCCATGACAGCTGTCTCGTCTGGGGACTTGAGTTGTAGAAATATAGGAAGGAGTACAGGCCAGACTAGGCCACCCAGAGGGTGTCAGTTGTGGCAGTCTGTGGTGTGTTAGGCAATGGCAAGCCCGGTGCCCCCCTTCCTGGGTAATTCCTAAACTGAGGGTTACTGAGGGTTTGTGGTCCTCCACGGGAGATGTCAGAGAGCTCAGAGGCTGGCTTCTGTCCAGGTAGTCCTGTTATTAGCTGGGCACTCTCAGATTTTGCTGAGCTCCAGCCTCATCCCACAACCTGCATCACAGCAAGACTGACCCGAATAATAGGGAAAAGGTCAAATCCCTTCTGTGGATGGAGGAAGCTGGGTGGAGGCACACATGTTCCTTCCGGCACACAGAGCGTGAATGGGTATTTTGTCTGAGGACACAAGATGTGTGATTCCCATAGAAATATTTTTGATCCAAAATTTTTCAAATCAATGGTAAAAATGAGTTAGCCAGAAACCCCCAGAGGGAGAGTGCCCTGCTTCCTGACAGTGTCTGAGGCACCATGAATTACTCTGAGATTATCTGCCAGGACAATGTTCGTCGCTGATTCTTGTTCAAACTATTTATGTTTGATTCTAGTCATTTGAGTGTCTCTGTTTTTAAAGGCAAACCTTCAGTTGCTGCCCATGTTCACACCCACATGGGGGTTTTGCTTGAGAACTCCTGTGGCAGCCTCTCTGGCTTCCTTCCCTACACTTCTGGGCTGGACTTGGTGCAGAGCCCAGCAATGAGGCCAAACAGAGTGGCTAGAAGCCATGGCCGCTGGCAAAAAAAAAAAAAAAAAAAGCCCCCCTCTCTGACCTGGGAAGTCCTTCATGCCTCTCGAAGCTCAGCCCAGAAGGCTTTCAAAAGCCTGTGTGTTCTGCCAGGTCAGGGTTCCGTGCAGTCAGGCCATAGCTCAGGGATCTTGGACACCACATGGACTCAGCCCGTACTTGTACAAAGAACAGGTGGTGGAGAAAGCAGATAAGAATGGAGTGTAAACAGAGTGGGAAGACACCAGAGGCCCCGGAGACATGGGAGAACGCCGGAGGGCAGTGAGACCGGCACTGTCATGGTGTAAACCACAGAAGCTTCTAGTACTAAAACTCAGAGCCAGTCCAGCCTTCTCACCCTAGCTCCGTTCCCATGATTCTCAGCTGTTTCTTCTGTCTACCCTCCTTACCCTCCTCAGGAATGTATGCATGCTGCTGGGGACCCCCTTACCCCAGTCCACACCCTACCAACTACATTCCTAGATCTTCTGCTTTGGTAGGTGAGGACACCACCTCCTTCCCTCAGGCCCAGCCTCCTCCTCACATTTCCCTAGTTGAAGGGTGTCGTGGTTTGGATGTTGTTTACCCCCCCCCCAAGGGGTTTATGTGCTCGAAGCTTGAGGTGGTGGGCCTTTAAGAAGTGAGGCCTAGAGGGAGGCATTTAGATCATTGGGGGCATCACCCTTAGAAGAGATTAAAGATGGTCTCACAGAATGAATAAGTTTCCTCAAGACTAGGCTACAGGGCTGGGGAGATGGCTCATTTGGTAAAACCACATAAGCATGAAGGCTGAGTTCGGGTACCCAGAACCCACACAAAAGCTAGGTGTCGTGGTGTGTGCACCCGTAACTCCAGGGTTGGAGGGGTGGGGCAGGAAGACCCCTGGATTTCCTCTGACTGGCTAGTCTAGCTGAACTGGTGAGCTCCAGGTCCGGTGAGGGACACTGCCCCCCAAAATGGGGTGGAGTGTGACTGAGGAAGACATCTGAATGCACGTGTGCAGACATGAACACACTCATGCACACACATACATACACACACAAACACATACACACACACATAGATATTACATTGCTATAAAAGAGTAAATCTGACTCCTGACTCTTTTAAGCTTTCTGCCCTGTCTGTCGGGTGACAGCTGTTGGTACCCTCGCCAGAGGCTAAGCTGATGAGGTCATCTGATCCGGAACTTTCAACTTCTGAAACTAAAAATAGATGTTTTCTTTTGTAAGTTCTCAGCCAAGAGTATTTTGTTTTAACAACGTTAAACAGAATAAACCAAGCTTAGCTCTGTAGGCAGTGAGTGATTGGCCATGTTTGGGGACAAATGTCACTAGTTCCTGTTAAACGAAGAGGTGAACCCAGTGCTCCTGGGGGCTAGCCACTTCCCAGCCATGGTGGTGCTGGGACAGCCTCCATTAAGGACCCCTTTCAGATCCAGAGTCCTGGGCCTGTGAGTTCCGAAAGGCTCCCATCCAGGACACGAGCAGGGATGCATTGCCTAGCCCTAAAGCAAGAGGAGTCCTGGCCTGCCTGGGCCAGGGTGCAAGGTACACTCTGTCCTGCATTTCCAGTGGAAATAAGGCTCCACAGTCCGGTATCTCTGGAAAGTGATGTGTGCAATATTCCTTTCTTGAAATGAAATAAGATAGGAGAACCTATTAATTGATCCAGGGAATCTCAGGGTAGAAGAAAATATTAGACTTTAACTCAGCTTTTCCAAATACATTTGCTCATAAATGTATTTGGGATTTAAAATGTTTTAAAATTGGGCTAAACTGTAGGGAAGTCTCACTTTTATAGAAGTCTCATGTAGCATCACATTGCGCTAGAGTTCCAGGGGACACACTTTGGGAAGCTGGTCCCCTTGTGCATATTCTTCTCTCATTTGATCTGCCTCTGTGCCCCACTCACAAAGGGCTAACACTGAGGAAATGTAAAGAATCCCAACCGCCTGGTGACTGTAAGAAGAATCTCTTAGGTGGTGACAAGGGCTGGGACAGATCGCTCCACATGTGCAGACACAGGAGCTCGGGAGTGACTTGGCCCTAGTGACACAGCCTGGGAATGGGGAACACCTTAACTGCAATGGGAAGAAATAACTAAGAAGAGGCGAAGGCCATAGGGACAGGGCAGAACACGGGTGGCACCGAGGGCTTGGCCTTCAAGGTTAGACACTGTCTAAGGTGAAGAACGGTGAGGAGGGAGGAGGTGACGGCTGATGTTGATCATGATTTGTTTTCTATTGCTGTGATAGAGACTGGACAAAAGCATCTTGGGGAGGAAAGGGTTCAGTTCATCTTACAGTTCCAGGGAACAGTACATCATTGTGGGAAAGCAAGGCAGAAACTCAAGGCAGGAGCTGATGCAGAGGCCATGGAAGGGTGCTGCTTATTGGCTTGCTCTCCACGGCTTGCTCAGCCTGCTTCCTTATACCATCCAGTACCTACCTGCCCAGAAGTGGCACTACCCACTGTGAGCTGGGCCCTCCCACATCAATTGTCAATTAAGATAATATTCCACAGACTTGCCCACACGTCAGTCTCATGGAGGTATTTTCTCAGCTGAGGTTCCCTCTTCCCGGAAGACCCTACCTGTGTCAACTTGACAAAAACTAGCCAGCAAATGCATATAGGTGGTACTAATATCCCAGGACATGGACCTGACTTGGGGCAGTGGGAGGGGGCTCTCAACAGATTGGGTCTAACTGCTCTCCCCAGAAATCCAACAAAGTAGGATTGGAAAGACAGGAAGAGAGTTTAATAAATATGGCCCAGGTTCGTCGTACTGGGGAAGTGGAAGACATCAGCATCTCAGCATGTCCTTGGAGCTCTGACATGGGCTACTGTCTAAACAGAGGAAGAACTGAGTCGGTTGAGAGGTCTGTATGATTGAGCAATCTCTGTGAACTCAGGGCTGGCTGATCTACCTCAGTTCTGGTCCTGCTTGTCATGGATTGTGGGAGCATCCAGATATCTTTCAGATGATTGATGCTGTTTAGAGGGATAGCCCTGGTTCCTCTCCTAAGGAGATTGGTCTCCAGGGCTCTGCTGTTTCTGGAATCCAAGGTGACTGGATTTAAGGCAGTGTCTGGGACCTGCTGGATCTGTCTCAAGGGAGTTTGGGACTGAATGCTATAAAGTTCGGGCTGAGGAGACGGCTCAGTCAGTCTTGCAAACACGCGGAGTACTAGCTTGTGAAAAGCTAGATGTGTGGCGCACACTTGCAATCCCAGTGCACAGAGGCAGAGACAGAAGAGCCCTGGAGCTTACCCTGGGGTTTCTGTGCTTGCCTCGGAATTGCCCTCACATCAAGAGTAAGGGAAGTAACACACCGACCACTGATATGGCACACAGCGGAGTAACATACCTACAGCTGATATGGCACACAGCGGAGTAACATACCGACCGCTGATAAGGCGTATAGGGGAAGGGGAAGGGAGGGTTTTTGGAAACGGGTGACACGTGGTACAACCTGACCTTCTCATCTGCTCTCTGCCCACTGCTCCCACAGGGTGAAGCAGTCTGAACTGTTTGACAGGTGGAAGCGCCTCCAGATATGCAACTGGGCAATGGACACCTCTGAAGCCAACCTGTTCAAGTATGCCTTGCTGTCTGCCTTCCGTCCTCATGGTGTGGGTCCCCACTGCCACCTCTCCAGATATCCACCTCTGGTTCTCAGTGGGCATCTGTCTGGAGCTGGCCCTAAGGGCCCTGACGTGAGCAGTGGCAAGGCCAGCACCTACCTGGTCAGCTAGTGGCCCCATGCTTTGCTGTGGTCCTTGCCTTACAAGGTTGGGGCTGTCACAAGTAGCTCAGGCTGGTGTGCACTAAGGCCCCTAGAAATGAGATGCTTGTTTAAGGTCCCTCCATGGCCCTGACAGTCTCATCGTTCCCCATCTCCCCGTCCTGGCATAGCGTCTCTACTTACCTTCTTGGAGGCCCAAGTTCATCATGCTTCTATCTAATATCTGAGCCCGGCTGTTGATTTTTTTTAAATTGCTTGTTAACCACAGTGAACAGATAGTAAGCGCTAGGAGAGGCAGTAGCTATATTTCCAGGCTCTCATGGGAACCAGGCAGATGAGAGGCATCCCCAAATGCTTTTTCATTAATGACGAGCTTTGAGTTTTCTCCATTGCTAGCCTCCCGCCAGCTTGCGGTATCGTTCCAGGGCAGGTAGATCTTACACTAGGAAATTGATGTGGTCCTGGCAGCTGATATCTAAACTGGTTCAGCCACTCAGGTTTGAGTTTAAATGTACTGAAAGCTACCAACTGTTACTGGAGGTTTCTCTGTCCTGCCCCATCCTGCAGCCATTTCCAAATAATCACTCAGAGGTGTAAAATTAATTATAATTGGTTGGCCAATGGCTCAGAACTTCTTACTGGCTCGCTCTTGCATATATTAACCCATTTCTAATGATCTGTGTATCACCACGTGCCCTATGATTTACTGGTATTGTTCTGGCGTGTTGTTCCTCCAGTGGCTGCTGGCATCTCCCCGACTCCACCTTCTTTTTCCCTGTATCTTTGTTTGGATTTCCTTGCCTGGTTATTGGCCTAATCAGCTTCTTTATTAACCAATGGTAATAAAATGTATTCACAGTATACCAAGGGTG